>NC_142472.1:64020176-64323207 GCF_049115385.1 Moschus berezovskii | reverse complement strand
ATTAGAGATACCAAAGGAACATTTCATGCAAAGATAGGCTCAATAAAGGACAGAAATGGTATGGACCTAACAATAAACTGCAAGGATTATGGAAAGGGGAAAAACTGACATAGCAGAACCAATGTTGAGACAGCTAGTAAAGTTAACTCTGATTTCAGAGATAAAATAGCACATCACCTATAAGTGAAGGAAAAAGACTCATACTGTCCTCAAACTATTTTATTTCCATATCACAGCTAAAGGTCAGCCTGGCCTACAAAGTCTTCAATGAATAAGAGTGACCTAAGAATTTTACCCTTAAATAAGGTGACCAATCTGCCCTAGTTTATTCAGTTCCAGCTTTTGCACTGTAAGTCTTCCATCCTGGGTGGGAACCCTTTCATTCACAGGCAAACCTTGGTTTCAAGCAAGAGTCACTACCTGTGGTGTATTAAACCACAGTGAGGAAATCTATTTATTCCAGTATGCAGAAACAATACGAATAACATTCTCTGATTATATGAAGTAAATCTAGAAATTACTATAAAAACTAAAACGGGAAAAAACTTCTACCACCTGCCAATGTAAAAAAGAGAAAATTAAAATGTGAATTGTAGAATATTTAGAACATAAGGATATAAGAATACTCTATAGGGAACTCCTTACAGGTAAAGTAATGCTTGGTAAAAAGGGTTTGTGATCTTAAATACAGGAAAAAAAAAAGGAAATTAAAAATATTCATTTAACATCCCTCATAAACACATACGAAAAATTTACTAAAATATTAGCAAAAAGAGCTCTGTAATATATACAATTGCAGCCATGAAATTAAAAGACGCTTGCTCCTTGGAAGGAAAGTTATGACCAACCTTGATAGTATATTAAAAAGCAGAGACATTACTTTGCCAACCAAGGTCCGTCTAGTCAAGGCAATGGTTTTTCCCGTGGTCATCTATGGTTGTGAGAGTTGGACTGTGAAGAAGGCTGATCGCCGAAGAATCGATGCTTTTGAACTGTGGTGTTGGAGAAGACTCTTGAGAGTCCCTTATACTGCAAGGAGATCCAACCAGTCCATTCTAAAGGAGATCAATCCTGGATGTTCATTGGAGGGACTGATGCTAAAGCTGAAACTGCAATACTTTGGCCACCTCATGCGACGAGTTGACTCACTGGAAAAGACTCTGATGCTGGGAAAGGTTGGGGGCGGGAGGAGAAGGGGACGACGGAGAATGAGATGGCTGGATGGCATCACCGACTCTGTGGACATGAGTTTGAGTGTACTCCGGGAGTTGGTGATGGACAGGGAGGCCTGGCGTGCTGTGATTCATGGGGTCGCGGAGAGTCGGACACGACTGAGCGACTGAACTGAACTGAACTGAATATATACAATAATAATACATCAAAACCAAGTAGAGTTTGTCTCAGGATTATCAAATTGGTTTAAGATTTAAATCAAATATCTGCATCTAATGTCTATTTAGATATAGACATATCAGGGCTTCCCAAGGGGTACAGTGGTAAAAAATCCACCTGCCAATGTAGGAGAGGCAAGAGATGCAGGTTTGACCTCTGGGTTGGGAAGATCCCCTGGAGAAGGAAATGGCAACCCGCTCCAGTATTATTGCCTGGAGAATCCCACGGGCAGCGTCTGCCGGGCTACAGTCCATGGGGGTCACAAGCAGTCAGATACAACTGAGCACACACGTGCTGTATAGTATATATCTAGACACAGAGAGACAGCAAGAGAGAGAGGATTATGTATGAATGCACATATGTATGTGCTTATACCAGTCTCTTGCCAAAACATTCTTTAAACTCTTGAACAAGAAAACTCATCCTTTGTCTGCGATACTGTTTCTTTTGTCCCATAGCTGACAGTCACACAATTAGACAATAGGAAAAAACAGAGGTATAAAATTTAAGGAGGCAGAATTATTTTTGCAGGTGATGGGATTGTTTTTTGGAAACTGCTTTCTCTGGAAAACCTAAGAGAATCTACTAAAAATATATCATAAATAATAAGAGAATTCTTCTTGGGGAGAGACTTTGATGACTAAGGTCCTGGATGTCGGGAGACTACGATTTCACTGTATATCCTTGTGTGCCTTCTGAACTTTTTGCCATCTACATGTTATTACATTCAATAAACAATAAAATTAAAACTAGCAACTACAAGTGAGGATATTTTAATCATCCCCTGCATAACTATCTCTGCCAACTGAAGTGTTTAATAAGTAAATTTTGTGACAAAACAAGAGGGAATTGTGAAGTTTAAGAGAAAAGGAAAGAGTGACCAAAAGTAGTTGTTCAAGAAATGCATCTCTAGGGCTTAATTTTCTCACGTTATTCTGTCTTTTTGTTATTGTTCAGTTGCTAAGTCACATCCAGCTCTGAGATCCCATGGACTGCAGCATGCCCCAGGCTTCCCAGTCCTTTACTGTATCCTGGAGTCTGCTCAAACTCCACTGAGTTTGAGCACTTGTCCATTGAGTTGGTGATGCTGTCCAACCATCTCAACCTTTGTCGCCCCCTCCTACAGCCCTCAATCTTTCCCAGTATCAGGACCTTTTCCAGTGAGTCGGCTCTTCATATCAGATGGCCAAAATAGTGGAGCTTCAGCTTTAAACAATCTACAAAAACTAGTCATCTAGAGAACAACATACATCTAAGACAAGAATATCAATAACAATAATAACCAGCATCTAATTAGTGCTTACAGTTTGTCAGACACTATTTTCAGTGCTTTTGGTCTATTCATTTGTTTAATACTCACAGTGATCCTACGTGCTGTGAGAGCATATTATTGACCATCTCAGTAAATGTGAATTTCCATTTGATTCATTTTCACCAAAGAGAGTACAGTGTAGACAAAAGCTGATGACAAAGCCATCTGGCCATGCTTCTATTAGCCAGGGCGCCAGGCAGAGTTTTCCAAGACCTCATCATCGCCTCCCACACCTGGAAGGGTTCCAGAAGCCCAAGGTCTGCACAGGTCACAGAGACGATGATGATGGTCCCAGGGGCGGCCTGACCTTGACCAAGAGTCAACATTCAAAGACAATGTTGCTGATGCTGCAATTTCCTGCTTGGAATGCTCCACATTCCTGAGCGCTTGCGGTGAGGGCTAACGGAAAGACTCATCCAGGACTGTGTACTGAGTGCCTGCAGGGGTGGGCCTGTACAGATGGAGCAGGCAACTGGGCAGTTTACTGTGAGTGGTGGCAGCGCTCACACAGGACAAACTAAGCATGGTGCGTTGAGAAAATCCCAACACAGAATATCTCTGCTCCACACCTCTGTCCCAAGTGAAATTCCATAAGGAAGCATTGCTGTCTGCCCACTCCACTATTTCAATAAAAGTAAGATTATCTATCTATGGATTTCCCAGTTGGTGCTAGTGGTAAAGAACCTGCCTGCCAATGCAGGAGATGTAAGAGACGCAGGTTCGATCTCTGGGCCAGGAAGATCCCCTGGAGGAGGGCATGGCAAGCCACTCCAGTATTCTTGCCTGGAGAATCCCATGGACAGAGGAGCCTGGCGGGCTACAGTCCATAGCGTCACAAAGAGCTGGACACAACTGAAGTGACTTAATATATATGCATGTATATGTGAAAGTGAAGTCGCTTAGTTGTGTCCGACTCTTTGCGACCCCATGGACTGCAGCCTACCAGGCTCCTCGGTCCATGGGATTTTCCAGGCAAGAATACTGGAGTGGGGTGCCATTTCCTTCTCCAGGGAATCTTTCCAACCCAGGGATCGAACCTGGGTTTCCTGCATTGTAGGCAGATGCTTTACCGTCTGAGCTATACATATGGCTAACACTAAATAAAAAAGGAATTGTTTTAAAGCTGCAAAAGCATAGAAGTCATTGTCAGATATTTGTTTTAAACTTTACTATGTCTTTTAATAACTCTATGCCACCAGGCAAGTTTACTTAATTTGAGTTGGTTTCCTCATCTGTAAAACAAGGCTACTAATTCTCATTTCATAGGGTTGTTGTGACAATTAAATACAGACACACACACTCCATCTGATACAGAATTCCAGCTGAATGTTAAAGCATCCAGTTAAATGCTCCAGTAACATCAGTTTCCTCCTACACTTTCCTACCTAATTAACCCCATCTTCTTGGAAGGCAATACAAAAGCATTTTGCTGGAATCAAGCTTGACACACTTGCCTGGAGCTGGCCCTTTGTGCAGGAACCACCACGCCCTCTTGTTCACTGCACTCCCCTGACCCTTGACCCATCCACTCGCTATAGTTCAGAGAGTGGTGAGCCAATCTTACAGTGAAAGGAGACATTTCCTACCTTTGAAAAAGAAACTGGGCAGAGAACCAGCAGACGTGTGGTGCCTTTCATTTCCCATCTGTAAATTTCTCAAAATACTTTCCAGTAAGCAATCTCCAAGGGCTCATAACCTGATTAATAATATTGTGTCTCAGTCGTATCAGTATTTCAGATGAAATAGCGTCTTGAGAAGGTACAGTCGCTGAACTGTGAATGGGAGGCCGTGTGGTCTGTGCTCTTTCTATTCACATGTATGCTAGACTCTCAGAGGGGTGACGGGAATCGACTGGTCATTCAACAAGTTAAAGTTTTGCTTGAGTCTCGCAATGAACTAACAGCACGGCTGTGGATAAAATCCAGGGTCACTTCCAGAAACTGGAGATCTCAACTCAGAAGGGCCAAAGAGAAGGGACGTCACCGAGTTGGCTCTTCCTGGGGGCTCTAGAAAACATGAGTCTCAGGTTCCTTTTGTCTGAAATTCCATTGCTATAAAGTTGCCTCTCTCAACGGCAAGTATGAGAACGGTTTTCTCTGTGCAGAACCTTTCAAAAACACTTACGGGCTGGGGGTGGTCAGTTTCCCAGAGATAGGATGCCTAGATTGTCAAGACCTCACAACTGCACCTCCCGCCACCACTCCCTGCCGATGGTTGTCAGAGCCACCTGCCCTTTTCCGGTCTTGAACTATCCTTCACTCCCTGTCAGATGAGTTTGCACAGGCAGAGCCAGCGTGGCAGCCGCCTCTTTATCTGCCTGCACACTTCTTCCTCTGCCCATTCAGGCTGCCTGCAGAGGTCCGGATCAGCTTCCTGTAATCTTGGAGGGGAAAAACGTCTCCTTTCAGCCCAGCTTGTGAGCCTAGTAGCTGTGGGTAACTGATTTCCTCCTCTCTTCTCCCTTGAGTTCACACAGCTTCCTTTGCCTAGCCTGCTAACCCTCCTCCAATGGTGAGGTGTCTTCTCTACGCCCTGGGATCTCAGCATGTTCCTCCCCTTTCTGCGTCAGAGCACAGGATTTCCTGAACCCAGGATGTGTACACAGAGCAGGCACTGCTGGGGTCTGTCCTGACCCCAGGCACCTCCTAGGGATCATCCCTTTCCCTATACATCACGTTGTATTTATATCCATGGCACTGAGGCCACTCCCAGCTTTGATATATCATTTCCTTCATCCCTAGAAGTTGAGCAAAGTGGAAAATCCTTCATCCTCCAAGTCCACTAGCCCCCTACTCTCTTTCCTGCTTTGACTTGAGGGCACTCTTGCAACTTCAATCCCTAAGCTGGAGGAATTAGCATGAAGGATGAGTTAACAGTCAGAAAAGTGAAATGTTGCAGGAATTATCATCTTCCAGCTGAAATCCCTTCTAAGAACCCTAAATGTTTAACACATCGAATAATTTGAAAATGGTCAAAGGGCTTCTGGATATACTTAAGAGTATGTCTCTGATCATTTTTTATTCTGATGGAGAAGTTTAAGTAGACATTCATCGATTGGAAATATGGATTGCATCTGTGGAAAAAACTCTGGAATGGTGACCAGAAAATGATCATAGAGATCAGTTCACTTTCAACCTGGAAAGGTAACATTTACCTGTGGAGATCCATAATAAAATATTATATTTCTCAAGCGGTCCTAAAGCAGGAAACCTGGTCCCATTACTTCCTGCCATTATACCTCCAGTCCCCGGTCTCCCTACAACATATGCTACTACAGCCCAGAATTCCCGGGTGTTACTACTAGAATCTGAAGGCAGTTCCTAGCTTTCCAGCCCCACTACCAGAGCAGGGACTCAGATGCATCTGTCAAGGTCACTTTCAGTGCCTCTGCAAGACCACCACAGTGCCACCAGCCAGTGCAAAGAGGTCCTTTGTGAGCCAGGCGGTGCTTATGAGCCTAAAAGCATATTGCAGTTGGTCCTGACCAAAGCTGTGGATGCTGTTCAGATATCCCTTCTCAGAACTTCTTATAATTGTCGGGTGAACCAAACCCACTCCTTGGAGGGTAGGGACACTAACCTCTTAGGAGTCTCCTTCCCTGTTCCCCTTTAGAATGGCACTTTGTAGACAGTAAGTGCTCAATAAACACCGATCATGCTTTAGTTAGATTGTGTAAATGGGAAGACTGTCTTCATCTGGAAACAGTTTCTTAGTTTAATTCCCCTCACAGTTGGACATTGGTTTCCACCTTGATGATGTTACTTTGGCATTGATTGGTTGTAACTTCATACTTCCATCCACGCATGCTCAGTCACGCAGTCATGTCTGACTCTTTGCTACCCCATGGACTTAGTCTGGCAGGCTCCTCTGTCCATGAAATTTTCCAGGCAAGAACACTGGAGCTGGTTGCCATTTCTTACTCCAGGTGATCTTCCTGACCCAGGGATTGAACCTCTTGTGTCTCCTGCATTGGCAGGTGGATTCTTTACCACTGTGCCACTTGGGAAGCCCCTTCGACAATACAGGCATGAAAAAGTCCCCTCTTTAAACTTAGAAGTTGAACTTGTGTGTGAAAATTGTATTACTATTGTGTTGGCTATTCCTAAACTGAGGGAGACCCAGGTCAACAGTTAAACAATGTTCAGATGTTGTGGAATTAAACTGAGACAGACTCTGGGTCATTTGCTGATGTGGAATCAGTCTAAATCGGGGACCGTTATTTCATAATATGGACAATCTGGTCACTCAGGGTTAGTTTGAATTGGTCTGTAGTTTAAGAAAGCCACTGGGAAGTGTTGTCCTGTTCAGTCTCAGAAGCACATGAGTGACACTGCCAACATGAGTAAAGTTTACATTTGTAAACTGCCATCAGTTTAAAACAGAAGAGACTCAGTTCTTGACTCTAAGAATTTAACATAAAACACAGAAGAGAATAAAACAATTTTAAAATGAGATATTGTGTTCACACATAACATTAGGAATGACAATAAAAGAAAACTAAAGGAGGAAACCCAAACAGATAAATATTAATAGTGCAGTAATTGAAAAAGCCAGGCTTTTATGTTGCTGACCATCAGTAAATTTCTTTTTTTTTTTTCATCAGTAAATTTCTAAATAATCCCACCCTGCTAGCCTGATGACCACCATGCTCTGGTGAGTAAGAATTTTTATTTCTGTTTGAGAAGTATAAGTTTCCTAACAAAGAGCACAGGATTGAATGATATAGCTTTGTCTCCACCTGCAGGAATAAGAGATTGAAGTTTTTGTTGTTATTTGAAAATATGTAAGGCCTCTAGGATCACCATTAAAAATATGAGATTGAATCAGTGTGTGTATGTGTGTGCTCAGTTGTGTCTGACTCTGCGATCCCACGGACTGTAGTCTGCCAGGCTCCTCTGTCTGTGGAATTTTCCTGGCAAGAGTACTGGAGTGGGTTGCCATTTCACTCAAGTTTACTACACATTCTTCTGTAATAAACTAATAATTGGATCAAAACAGGGTCAGTTAAAAGAAGTATAATTAATGTGAACCACTATGCTTATTTCTATAATGTCTTAATGAACCTATACATAGAGAAAAATTCACCATGACCTGTGTACAGCTTGTTGAACTATTTCGAAGTGAACAAACTGGTAGCTATCATCCATAACAAGAAACAGGACAAGAGCAGCACCCCTTATGAAGTGCACTTTATTTTGAAAGCCAGAATTGAAAATCTTAGACTTTTTTTTTTTCCTTTTGAACTTTTTATTTTTGTATTCAGGTATAGCTGATTAACAATGCTGTGATCGTTTCAGGTGAACAGCGCAGGGATTCAGTCATACGTATGTATGTATTCATTCTCCCTGAACTCCCCTCCCATCCAGGCTGCCACATCACATTGAGCAGAGTTCCATCTGCTGTACAATAGGTCCTTGTTGGTTATCCATTTTAAATATAGCAGTGTGTACATATCCCTCCCAAACTCCCTAACTATCCCTTCCCCATGGCAACTCTATGTTCGTTCTCCAAGGAAAACTGAAGTCTCTGGCCATCCATTCTAAGAAAGAGAGGAAGCCACTAGCCACCGACAGACTCATTCCCTAAGCAGCCTGGTCTGGGTGCTACCCCCAAAGGGGCCGGCATCAGTCTGGCTATGAAGGGGAGAAGGCAGCAGCTACCGTTTCTCACTGGGGCTCCAAACATTATGAGCTTAGGAACTTGTCTGGTGGTCCAGCATCTAGTTTAGGGGCTTCCCAGGTGGCAGCAGTGGTAAAGAACCCACCTGCCAATGAAGGAGACAGAAGAGACACAGGTTTGATCCCTGGGTCAGGAAGGTCCCCTGGAGGAGGGCATGGCAACCCACTCCAGGATTCTTGCCTGGAGAATCCCATGGACGGAGGAGCCTGGCGGGCTGCAGTCCACGGGGTCACTGAGAGTCGGACACAACTGAAGCAACTTAGCACATACTCCAGTGGCTAAGACTCCACAGTCCTGATGCAGGGGGCCCGGGTTCAATCCTTAGTTGGGGAACTAGATCCGGCATGCTGCAACTGAAGATCCTGCATGTCGAAAGTAAGACCTGGAGCAGCCAAATAAATAAATCAAAATAAGTATTGAAGAAGAATGATCTGTAGGGATTTTTATACTGGTTGCTATAGAATGAGCAAGCGCTCCACTTCTAAATCACAGTAAGAACTCCCCCAACCCCACCAAAAAAGAAACAAACATGATCAGCTCATGGTCATGTCCAAGGATAGGTCTGTCCTCCTCTACATGAAGCTAAGTCCTGATGAAAGTTAATCAGATTGTGGTTTGTCCTCAGAAAACCCCTCTCTTGTGTACTTCTTGCAGAATCTTGGCATGGAGCGTGTGGGGAGGTCTCCTCTCTGCTGTGGAAGAGTGGAGGTCCTGCTGGTCACTACAGTCAGCGTGGCCAGTATTCTACACCCACACCAAGTCAGAAATGAAACTCCTGTGTTTATGACCCAAACTACAACTTCTGCATAAAATAAACCTCCATCTGATTTAAATTATTGTAAGCTGCCTGTGGTCCAGTGTCTTAAAACTCTTCGTTCATATGGTGTTTTTGGACTTGGGGTCATTTAAGCCAGGAGGGTACACCCAGTGCCTGTTAGTCCATCTTGGCTGGAAGCAGAAATCTGAAAAGTTACTCTCCGACAGCCCTCCAGCCTCTTGAGAAGAAAAGGCTTTAAGAGACACAAAGCATTTGATTATTCTTATGCTTTGCTCTGTAATGAGTCCTGTTTCTGGGGTTTTTTTTCCCCCCTTGACCACATATGTGTGGCTGCTTGTTTTGTGACCACAAAGTCTGTAGGTCTGTAGATACTGTCAGGCTCAGATTTGAAAACAATTAACCATCCCCCTGATTCAGCTGGGAAAGAAGGAATTCACAGCTTAATGTTAAGAACCCAAGGGGAAAGGAGACACGAGCCAGGAAGAGTGGAAGGGAAATTATAAAACTGAACAAAATGTGCCAGGATCTGTTTTCTCTTTAGGCTTTAATGTATTTGTTAAAATCGTTTGTTAGTCTGTTTCTAATATTTGCTTAAAAATCGTTGCAAAATATATATTTGGACATCTGTCACTCAAAGAGTTAAGCCAGACTGTAGGGGGGCGGGGTGGTTCTGAAGGCTAGTGACCCTGCCAGGTGCTTTTGGTAAAAGGGAGGTAACAATGTGTCTAGTGCGTACATATTGTGGGCACACTTCAGCTATTCAAACCCAGACAGAGGAAAGGAGGAATGGAGGCTGGGGGAGGGATGGGGCTTAGAAAAGGAATAAAAAGAGAAAATGGCCCCAAACTCTCTGCTGTGGCTCTTCATGTGATGAAAGCCTGCATTGTGTGAAGCTGTGAGTCAAAAGAAGAAGGTTATTCAGCTATTGCAGGCTGCATCTCAAATATGAAACAGTTCTCTTCCAGCCTCTTTGCTTCTCCTGCTACAAAAAAAGTCCTCATTAGCTACCACTTTTCTTCTGTGGCACAAAGTCATTTCACATTTTCAGCGGAAAGAATTTAATTTTTTCAAACCTCTCTTGTCTAACGCATCAACCGAATTTGTGCGTTCTGGTGAATGGGGGTGAATGCTGGGTCCTAATTTGATGTTTGCCAAAAGCATCCTCTGGCCCCATAATAAGCATCCATGGATTCTGCAGGGAGCAAGCCCTCATCGACCTTCTCTGAAACAGCTCCCTCAGAGTCCCCAGCCCCCAGGCCCTTCACCACCATCTATTTTCCTTGGATGAGAGCCTCACAGTGAATAGGAAACATTTTTAAGAGAGGGGAGGAGGGATTGTGAAAGAGATTTAGAAGCCAAATGGGGCCTTCGCAGGAAAAAGAATTCAGCATGGCTGCTGGAACTCAATGGCATTCACTGTTGCAGAAAGTAACGGACTTTTTACTTAGTTAGCAGAGGTTCACCTTGTGTCCTTGTCTAATTGGAGAACATTTTCCAAGAAGAAAAGAGGGGTTGTGGTTCACAGCCACGCATCTGTGCGTGGGGCTGGGAACCACCCGCCTTTTCTTGTGTAGACTTTTGTGCCAGGAAAAGACTCCTTTTGTGTCTCTGCCTGGTTCCTTGTGTGGCGTTCTTCTGTGGGAATAAACACCAGGGGAAATTATGTAGTTCATCATCCATTTTAAAAACGTAAATTTTTCTAGAACCTGCATATATACATTAATATATGATATTTGTTTTTGTCTTTTTGACAGACTTCACTCTATATGACAGTCTCTAGGTCCTCAGACAATCTTATTTGCAAAACAGAAATAGAGACAGAACCACAGAGAACACACATATAGACACCAAGGGGGGAAAGCAGGTGGGGATGAATTGGGAGACTGGGATTGACATATATAATAATTCTTTATTGGAGGATGATTGCTTTACAACACTGTGCTGGTTTCCGCCACACATCCCCATGAATCAGTCACAGGTTATATGTACACTATTGATCCTACGGATAAAATAGATACTAATGAGAAACTACTGCACAGCATAGGGCCTCTTCTCAGTGCTCTATGGTGACCTAAATGGGAAGGAAATCCAAAAGAGAGGGGGTACATGTATATGCATGGCTGATTCACTTTACTATACAGTAGAAACTAACACAATATTGTAAAGCAACTATACGCCAATAAAAAGTTTTAAAAATAAAAATACAAAAAGGTAAATTTTGCTTGTGTTTGAACTTGATCACAATATTCTATGTCCAAATAGCTTCAGATCTCCTTAAGTAATTGTGTATATAAAATATCCAAAGATTGACCCCAAAGTTGTCTTCTATTAAATTAACTGAAAGTGAAATACTCTGAGAAACTATATTACTATGAATACCTGACCAGAAATAATAGTTTTCATCTGTGGCGTTAAAATCTGTAAATTACTTCACCCCACATACTGCTTCTGAGTGGAAGGGACATTTCTTTCAGGCGTGCATGCCTGAGGGTGACTTTTCTGCTCGGTGGTCTCGTCTTGCCTGGAACAAGTCACTATGCTGCCTTATATATTGAAAGAAAAGTTCTGAGCGCCTCACTTTAATTTGGTTAGTTATCAGAACTTGGGCTACCTGTGGGGCTAAGTCTCTTCAGTCGTGTCTGACTGTTTGCGACCCCATGGACTGTAGCCCGCCAGGCTTTTCTGTCCGTGGTATTCTCCAGGCAAGAATACCGGAATGGGTTACCATGCCCTCCTCCAGGGGCTCTTCCCATCCTAGGGATGGAACCTGCATCTCTTTTATCTTCTGTATTGGGAGGCATGTTTTTTCTCTCTTATTTTTTTAACCACTAGCACCACTTGGGAGATCAGAGGGTAAAGAGTCCACCTGTAAAGCAGACCTGGGTTTGATCCCTGGGTCAGTAAGATCACCGGGAGAAGGGAATGGCTACCCATTCTAATATTCTTGCCTGAAAAATTCCATGGACAGAGGAGACTGGTGGGCTACAGTCCATGGGGCCGCAGAGTCGGACCTGACTGAGTAACTTAACACTTGAGCTATTTGCTGCTGCTGCTGCTAAGTCGCTTCAGTCGTGTCCGACTCTGTGCAATCCCATAGACAGCAGCCCACCAGGCTCCTCCGTCCCTGGGATTCTCCAGGCAAGAACACTGGAGTGGGTTGCCATTTCCTTCTCCAATGCGTGAAAGTGAAGTCGCTCAGTTGTGTCCAACTAGTAGCGACCCCATGGACTGCAGCCCACCAGGCTCCTCTGTCCATGCGATTTTCTAGGCAAGAGTACTGGAGTGGCTTGCCATTGCCTTCTCCTGAGCTATTTGCACACACCATCAAATTTCTTCTCCCCTTTTGAAGGCAAGCTTCCTGGTCTGAGGGCTGACCCTGGGATGAGTAGGGAGCAATTTGGGTTTCTAGTGTGAACAGTGCGTTTGTAAGTAAAAACCTCAAAACTTTTTCCTTATTAAACTTCCTGACACGGTTTTGGAATATCACTGTGAATTCTGACTGTCGCAAATGGCAGTTAATCTCACTAGGATCACACACAGGTTGAAATGCTACTTATTTTTTGGCCATCAGAAAGTTGCCTCCAGTTTAGGAAATATCCTGCCTTGGTCGTGCTAGATATCCAGTAAATATTTACTAATTTGGTTTGATCTATGATAATATCTCTAAGGACTATTTGGAAGCCAGGTTCTCGAACATTCCCACAATACTTTTTCCTGGTAGCTCAGTTCTCAGGAACTGAGGTGGGTGACACTGCAGTGATTTCCCACCCTGGGTCCCTTTTTTATGATGTCAGAGACACAGCTTTCTGAGGTGACTTTAGGACAGAGCTGTGGAGGAGTCCTTCTTCAATGAAGCCACCCTAAGAATCTGAAAGGATCTATTCAAGGGTTCTTGGGTGGCTCCTCGCGGCTCAGCTGAGATCTATACCTCTGATTGCAGCAGGACTGCTAGGTGCCTTTGAACCTGAGAAGTCACATAATCTGGCTGGCGCCTTTCTGGACCCACTTTCTCTCGTGAGAAAAGAGTCTTCATAACAAAGAAGAAAGCATAGTGCCTGTCCTGGGTCCCCAGCCTAGGTTAGAACAGCATCTACATTTGTCAAAGCCCAACTGGAGGGTGTGGAGATAACTCTGGTTAGGAAGAAGGACCAGTTTAAGGGGAACCCATTACTGGTGGCAGCGTACATTGCTCTTGCCTCCAGATTAGCTCCATCACAGGCTAGAGGTCTGGAATAGAGTTAGTAATCAGCGTAACAGCTGCTAATACTTATTAAGCACTTATCATATATCCTGGACTGTTTCCAGGTTTTCCCATTAATTCATTTTATTCTTACAACTCTACAAGGCAGATACTAATATCATTTTTGTTTTACTGATGAAGAAACTGGAGCACAGAGATTTTAAATAAATTGCCCGGGGACTTCCCTGGCTGTCTGGAGGTTAGACTTTGCCTTCCAGCACAGGGGGTGAAGGTTCCATCCTTGATCAGGGATCCCACATGCCTCAGGGCCAAAAAAAGCTGAAAACGTAAAACAGAAGCCATGTGTAAAAAATTCATTAAAGACTTTTTAAAATGGTCCACATCAGAAAAATCTTAAAAATAAAGAAATAAATTGCCCAAAGTTACACAGTGTGATGGTGTAAAAATATGGGCACAATTCTTTGAAAGTCTCTTTTCAAAAAGTGTTAGTCACTCAGTTATGTATGATTCTTTGCAACCCCATGGACTGTAGCCCACCAGGCTCCTCTGTCCTCGGGATTCTCCAGGCAAGAATACCGGACGGGGTAGCCATTCCCTTCTCCAGGGAATCTTCCCAACCCAGGGATTGAAACTGGGTTTCCTGAATTGCAGGCGGATTCTTTACCATCTGAACCACCAGGGAAGTGCTGTATAATTCTCCTCCTCCCTTGATTTGAATCAGACTGAGAGACTCCATTCTAATGAGTAGAATGTGGTGTAAGTGAGGAAATATGCTTCCTAAGTGAGGATAAATGATATTGCCCCTTCTCCCAGCTCTCTTTTGGGTCGCTCACCCTGGGGAAAGCCAGTTATCACTGGCTTCAGGACTCTCAGCCAGCTTATCCAGAGGCCCAAGTATGGGGACCAGAGACAGTATGAAAAGGCAAAAAGAACAGCTAACCTGGCCCCAGAACCCCAGCACTCACTACGTCTCACCAGGGCAGATTGGCACAGGTACAGTAGCTCTGCCTCTGTAGAGGATTTTCCACACAGCAGCCGTGACACTCTACTTAAAATCTAGAACTAAGTCCAACTTTTCTGCCTGGTAATACAGAGTTTTTTACAATCTGACCCTGGCCTAGCTTACCTCCCAACAATCCTCCTGATTTTCAACTGAACTCTAATACCATTGAACTCTATGCAATTTCTCTCTGACTCCACACACCCTTTCTAACTCTGTAAGAACAGGGCCTGGGGTTCGTCTCGTCTGAGATATCATCCCTCCCTCCACCTCACCCCTTCCCTCAGGCCTTTCTCTTCACTGCTGGAGTGAACCCTCATCCTCCGCTCTCCAGCAGCCCCCTGTATGGGGTATGCTCTGCGGACAGTACCTGCCTGAATGCTTGTCCCCTCCAGCATAAGCTCTTTGTCAAAAACTGCAGGATCATATTTAACTTTGCATTCCTGGTATCTGGCAAACAGTAGGTGCTCAACACACAGGACAGTGCATACAAAGTGTTTAGGACAACACCTGACATGGTAAGCTATCAATTCATGTTGTCATTGCTATTGCTGTTAATTTGTTGAGTGAAACCAATGGCTACTGCTCATCTATCCACAAGCAAAAAAAAAAAAAAATTGTTTTCTTTCTTCCAGGCAAAAAATGAAGAGAAAAAGGCTAAATGAAAAGAAAAGAAAATGGAATATTACTCAACCATAAGAAGGAATGTTTGAGTCAGTTCTAATGAGGTGGATGAACATAGAGCCTATTACACAGAGTGAAGTGAGTCAGAAAGAGAAAAACAAATATCGTGCATAAATGCATATATACAGAATCTAGAAGGCTGGTACTGGTGAACTTATTTGCAGGGCAGCAAGGGAGATGCAGACACAGAGAACTGACTTGTGGACCCAGTGGGGGAAGGAGAGGAAGAGACACATTGAAAAATAACACTGAAACAGGTACCTTATCATATATAAAATAAATAGCCCAGTGGGGGTTTTCTGGATGACGCTGGGAGCTCAAATCTGGTGCTCTGTGACAACCTAGAGGGATGGGATGGGGTGGGAGGTGAGAGGGAGGTTCACGATGAAGGAGATACAGGTAGACTACGGCTGATTCATATTGATGGATGGCAGAAACTAACACCATACCGTCATTATCTTGCGATGAAAACTAAATCTGTTAAAAAGGAAAGAAACAGAAAACACATTGAAAACAATGAAGAATCTAAAGACACTAAAGATATGCACTTAAATAGCCTAAATCAAATGGTATTAATGAGAAAATCAAACAAAACAAGGGGAATTTGTCAAACTTTCCTAGCAGGCGAGATAGTCTCCACTTGGAAAGTGGCTTTAAGGGAAGTGGTAAATTCCCTATAACCTGAGTCACTAAAAAAGAGATCAGACAAACCACTTAAAAGTATACAGCAGTACACATCAGGGTACCGGCAAGAGTTCGTGGGCTTTTTCATCTTTAATTTCTCTGAATCATTCATAAAATATTTATAATAAACCTGCAAAACATTGTGACATCTTTCCCCATTGTTGGCCTTCATTTTTCCAAGGGGAAAATGCATAGTATTAATATTTACTCAGCTAAGATTACCAGGCAAGGGGACTGTGCAACTCGACCATGGCTAATATTGAACAATAACATTGGAAATGATAGAGACCGTCATTTTACTGGAAATTTTCTTTGACACTACTTGATTATTTTGATTAGGTCTATATTGGGGGAAAAAATCTTGGGGCAGATTGCTGCTGGGTGTTTGCTGATTTATTCTTTGAATAAAATTGGTCAGAAACACATTTTCTTAAAATAACAGCTGCACATGACACACACATTGTACTTTATTTCTCTTGCTCCCTCACTGCCTCCTCCTCCTTCCTTTGCCCCTTTGTTTCATTTAATGGTTCCTAGAAACAAAGACAGACGCTAGAACAAAAGAGCTGATATTACTATTCTCCTGTAGTTGTTTTCTTTAGCTTTTTAAATACAGTCATATTTTCCCAACTCTTTGTTGATCAAAATTTTGCCTTAAAAATATCGCTCAGAAATATCACTGAAAAGATGGTTTTAGAATATTTCCATCTCTCACTTTAACTGGCATCTGGGTGCTTTATTTTGTTTTGATGAATTAAGATGTAACACTACATAAAAAAAATAAGTTCTTAAGGTTTTTTTGACTCACACGAGCACTCTTTGATGTTAGAGGGGAAGGGTTCAGGGTCTCCAGGACAACCCTCTCATTTTAGTGCTGAGGAAACCAAGTCCCTGGAGGTGCAAAGCCAGAGTGAGTCAAAGCCAGGAATCCAGATATCTTTACTCTTTTTTATTAATTAATTTTTTTATTGAAGGATAGCTGCTTTACAGAATTTTGCTATTTTCTGTCAAACCTCAACCTGAATCAGCCATAGGTATACATATATCCCCTCCCGTTTGAACCTCCCTCCCATCTCCCTCCCCATCCCACTCCTCTAGGTTGATACAGAGCCCCTGTTTGGGTTTCCTGAGCCATACAGCAGATTCCCGTTAGCTATCTATTTTACATACGGTAATGTAAGTTTCCATGTTACTCTCTCCATACATCACCCTCTCCTCCCCTCTCCCCGGGTCCATAAGTCTATTCTCTATGTCTGCTTCTCCGTTGTTTCCCTGTTAATAAATCCTTCAGAACCATTTTTCTAGATTCTGTATATATGTGTTAGAATACAATATTTGTCTTTCTCTTTCTTTCTTCACCCTGAATAATAGGTTCCAGGTTCATCCACCTCATGTCCTCACTCTTTGTTTAGAACTTTGCCTGCTATACCAAGGATGAAATGGGTAGAGATCACTGAGGATGCACTTTTTTTTTTCTTTTCCTTCAATCCAAATTTCAGCAATATAACTGTAATGAAAATAAGAACAGCTAACATCTTGTGATCAAACCAGTCAATCCTAAAGGAAATCAACCCTGAATATTCATTGGAAGGACTGCTGCTGAAGCTGAAGGTCCAATACTTTGGCCACCTGATGCGAAGAGCCAACTCATTGGAAAAGACCCTGATGCTGGGAAAGACTGAGGGCGAGAAGAGAAGGGGGCGACAGAGGATGAGATGATTGGGTGGCATCACCGACTCCACGGACATGACTTTGAGCAAGATCCGGGAGATGGTGAAGGGCAGGGAAGCCTGGCGTGCAGTTTATGGGGTCGCATAGAGTTGGATACTTAGCGGCTGACCAACATCACCCTGTGAATGCTTATTTTGTGCGCTGTGTTATCCTACGCTTTTTATGTGCTTTAGTGTGAGTCACAAAACTATTATCCCCATCTCACCGGTGAGGAATATGGGGCACTAGGGGGCGGTGTGTCTTTCCCAGGGTAACCTGCCTTAGGTAACAGGAGACAGACGGAGGATAGGACCCTGAGGCCTGAGTCCTGGGGACGCTGCCCCATCCTCACACTTGCCAACCTCTCAATAAAAGCAGACGTTCCTTGGGAGCTGGGAAAGCAATGGAGGTGCTTATTCCCTAGTCTAAGTGCTGATATTTGCTTTATTTTTAAAAAAATATTTATTGAATAAGTATTGATATTTCATTGCTATTCCAGTGTCATCACTGTGGCTTTGTGTCATAATTCCTATTTTATGTCCTCATTACCAATGAATTTGGTGCCAATCTCATTCCTTGGAATTTCCTGAATATAACAATGAGGATTTCTCATAACGTGAAAATGCAAATTTTGCCTCTTTGTAAACTTTCTAGATGTAAAAATATTTTTAAAAAATTGGCCCCAAACCACTGATAAAAAATAATTATAAATAAGCAGACTGACAAAAGGACCAGTATAAAAATTTATAGGAAAGAAATTCCTTGCCACCTAAATCCACAGATCAAATAGAAGAGCTTTTGAGAATAACGAAAGTTGTACAAAACACTAAATATAGTTCTCAGATTTCTTTCAAAACCTGAAAGGAGAAAGGAGTCTTAAAATGTACATTACATTTACAAAGCTTTAAAATCATATGAAGTTTGGGGAAAAGTAGAGAATACAGAAGACACTGAAAGCTGAGACTAAGGTTTCCTTTGAGGTATGAACTTGGGGCGTACTGGTGAACACCCTATGGATAGCCTGCCTGGGCTTGTTAACACAAGCCTGCCTCCTGTTGACACACTGAGGGAAGCAGCCAGCTGGGCCTCTGTGAATGCGGGGGGACCACTTTGGGGTCTGTTCACTCAGCATGCACCACACACAGGTGGATATTCACGTAGTCATTTTACACTAAGCTACCCAAACTCCCTACAACCTTCGAGCTCCTTTCCATGATTAGTTTTTAGGTTCATTTCAGCCAATAGTTAGATATCATGGAGCAAACAAAAAATGTCAGCAGATTTATAATTTCTGTTTCCACCTGGACAGACTAGGGTACAGCATGCTAGGTTTTACACAAGCTGTGCTGTGCTTAGTCTCTCAGTCATGTCCGACTCTTTGTGACCCTGTGGACTGCAGCCCACCAAGCTCATCTGTCCATGGGGATTCTCCAGGCAAGAGTACTGGAGTGGGTTGCCATGCCCTCCTCCAGGGGATCTTTCCCACCCAGGGATTGAACCCGGGTCTCCCACACTGCAGGCAGATGCTTTCCCTTCTGAGCCACCAGGGATGCCCAAGGCCTGGATCTCCTTTGCCCTTCAGCACTCTTGCCTTGAGAAGCCCATGAACAGTAGGAAAAGGCAAATCACAGAGCCACTAGTAGCAGCAGCAGACAGTGCTTGGTTGCACAAGCTATCACAGCATTTCTTACTGTATGGAACACATTTACTTTTAAATAATAAGCAGCTGACTATTAGGTGGATGGGATTCAAGTCATAGGAAAGGAAGTACCTAGTTCTACAAAACTGCCAGCCTTAAAAGTGTCCTGGTTGAAGTTGGGCTGGGGCAGAATTCCTATATTCCCATAACTACTCTACTCTAGACCAGAGGTCTAGACTTCACTGACTGATTGGATTAGTAAATCTAAAATCAGACCATTTTCAGTTCAGAGCTTGTGTTTTCATTTCTACCTGTTCTGATCAAAGCTGATGTAGAAACAGATAATCAGCTCCTAATTATTGAAAATCATGGCGTCCCGGCCTCTTTGGTTGTTAGCGGAAAAATGTACAAATGGCATAAAAACTCGTCTGTCAGAAGCCTCACAAGCAACCTCCGGCGCTCAGGGCTCTCACTGTTAGGAGATACAGATCTCACGAAGTGTCCTCCTGCCCAACAGCTGGGAAAGTCCACTTGGACAGCACTCACCGCTGCCTCAACCCTCTTCCCAAATGAGCTGCACTCTCGGAAGGCCAGTCTCTTTCCTTTGATTGCCTCGGAGACTGATCTGCTATTTTTCTCTTCCTGTAGCTGGCATTCAGGAAGAGTGGAGAGATCAGAAGAGCAGAGAGGGGACAGAATTGGCTTTAATCCCTGCTCTGCCACTGGGGAACAGCCCTCAGCTCCCCAGATCCTCCTGATTCTCACTGAACAACAGCAACACCGACGTCTGCCTTGTGGGGTTGACTTGAGGGTGAGACGTGAAATATACAAAGTGCCTGGTCCCAAGCTAGTGATTCAAAATGGCAGGCATATAGAAGGACGGTGATGGGAGTGTGGGTCTCTACCAGCTGGTTGCTGGTCCGAGACTAGGACCTCTGGCTAGAAGATGGATGCTCTGGAAAACCCTTCAGTTCCTCAGCAGGGACAAGACAGCCCCAAGTAATTGTCAGAGGGATGTTTTTCGGTTTTCAAAGGAGACCGTAAATGGGGTCAAGTGCTTGCCTACTGGAACCATCAAGAACTGAGCTCTCAGGCCAGGAAGGGGAGTCTGGGAAGGGTCCCTGAGCCAGGAAATAGATGGTAAATGATGTGAGCCCAGAGGGCTAGGGAGGAACTTTAGGAAAGTCTATTTCAGGTGTTTATTGGAACGCCTCTGATATTCAGTGACCACGTCAGTTCAAGGGTATGTGTCCCTGCAAAGAACACAAACTAAGACCCAGCTCTTGCCCTCAAACAGGGGAGAGCTGAGGAAGTAAAGACGACAAGCTCCCTGAGGGCAGGAACCTTGCCTGGAAGGAAGGTAAGGGTCAGTGAAGTCACAGTGACTCCCCCAAGGGAGCACCCCAAGTCAGGGCTTAAGTCAGGACTGTCCTGCCGAAACCAAGGGCACTGGACCAATGCTGTTCCTTCACTCCTTGCTCCAGGGTCCAGTCACGGCTCATCGTGACAACCCTGTGACAGGACTGACAGCAGGGCTGGGTCTCACTGGGGAGACCTGGGGGAAGGCTGAGCCTCCCCGCACATTCTACCTCCATCTGGATGCCTCCGGGACAAACACACCTGGCTGATCTTGCTCACCACTGAGATGGCGCGCAAAGGAAGTGCTTGGAAAGCTTGCAGTGAGACCTGAGCTAGCCAAGTGCCTTTCGGTATCCGTGAGAAGTAAGACAGAAAGACTGCTGGGTCTGTGATCTGCTGACTGAGACTCCAAAGGGCAGGACAGGCCCTGAGTCACTGGGGATTGAGGCGGTTCTCATCTCAGCCCTGAGTGAAATGACCCATGCGGTGGCACTGTGTCCCCTTGCCGGGCTGTACCACAGCTGAGGCCACACCATCTGAGCTGCTGCTACACACACACAAAACGCAGTCGCCAAGGAGCAGCTATAATGCCTGAGCCCAGAAAACGACAGGGGGTAAAAGTGAACATTAAAAAGATGATCAACATTACCAAGTGAGGTCTTGTAGAAAGGAGAGGAGAAGACAGTGAGGCAGTGGAAACTCTGGTGAAAAAGCCTCCCGGCAATAAATATGCAGGAACTATACGCTTCAGTTGTTAACCAAACTTTTCAGTCGTTAAAACTTAACTGGGAGAAATTAAGGTGCATGATCTTAAGCCATTTTCATTATGAATAAGCCTTTTATAGTTTAATTCTTGAACTGTTCTTAAAGCAAATTTGACAGCAAACTTTCTTCAGTATTCTGATTACTGGCTACAGCCACCTCGGAAGACACAAATAGATTTCCTTTTGTTTTTAAATAATCAGGTGGATTATATTGAATAACATAGAAAGGAGAAATGAATAAACACATGTACTAGGGAACATGACACAGCAAGACATTGCAAGAAAGTGGGGAAACTCAAGATCTAGTGACAGAAGACTTGACCTCAGTCAAGCTTCTGCAATTCAAATAACACAAATTACTTAGTCGCCTCTTAATCTCAGTTTCTTTATCTGTAAAAATGGGACTAGAAGCAACATTTAACTCTGAGGACCTCGGTGGGGAGACAACATAGATCTTATGGAAATGTGCTTTGTAAAAACCCCATCCTAGTGTTACGGCTTGTAGCAGCATCAGCCGACTCTGAGGGCAACTCCAGTGAGAGAAAGCCTCGGCGTAGCTCGTGCTTCTTACTGGGCTCAGAGGGCACAGCCCGAAGAGAAAACCCAACTAATATGTAAAAGACAGCAGCAGTAGCAGTGGGTGTTAATTAAGTAAATCACCAAATAACCACCTTTGATACAAACCAGAAAATGTTTATACCTTCTGATAGCTTATTGATCTCGCATTCTTTTTGCAGGACAGATTTAAATTGTGAATGGCACTAAATAGCTAATATAGTAAGCCCCCTACATATGAACTTTCAAGTTGAGAACTTCCAAAGATGCGAACGTGCGTTCCATCGAGGTCAGATGTGAGTGAAATTGCAGCTTGCCCTCTAACTGTGTTATCTGGTCACCTAGACGAGCTTGGCTGGCTGAAGCTCCAATACTTTGGCCACCCGATATGAACAGCTGACTCGCTGGAAACAACCCCGATACTGGGAAAGATTGAGGGCAGGAGAAGGGGGCAAAAGAGGATGAGATGGTTGGATGGCAGCACCAACTCAATGCACATGAGTCTGAGCAAACTCCGGGAAATGGTGAAGGACAGGGAAGCCTGCTGTGCTGCAGTCCATGGGGAAACGAAGACATGACTAAGTGACTAAACAGTGACAGTGGGCTCTCAGAGCAGAACTTGTTTGTATACAGGGGACTTAGTGTATCCTCAACAACAGCACAAGAGATTTTGGTTAGCTTCACTTGGCAACGTTAAGGTGCTGGATTGCTGGGGGATGCTGCATTTTCATAAGGCAAGGAGTTTGCCGAAGTGACCACTAGACAGTAGGTACTGTACTCAAGTATTTCCCCTCACTTTACAGATGAGAAAACTGAGCTTAGAGAGAACAGCTAATTTTTGAAAGATCCCAGAGCCAACATCTGGAATTCATATCCAAAAGTGCTCATAACTGTTGGGTCACATTGGGCATAGAACACTTAGGAATCTGGAAAATTAAAAAATATATATACTGCCTAGATGGAGGGGCTATGAATTGGTTCAATCACTTTAGATAACAATTTGGCACTCTCTTATAATCTGGAACAGTTTCATGCTTTACAATCCAGAAATTTCACTCAAAGATAGAGGAATTCTCATGCATTGCATATGTACATAGGAATGTTAAGGAAGCAGTGTTCACAATGCAAAACAAAACAAAACATCTGGAAAAGCCAAAAGTTCTTTTGACAGGAGGATGGACAGATAACTTGGGACATTACATAGCAGTGAATATAAATGAACTGCAACTCAACACAATTGCAAAGATGAATCTTGAACATCACACTATGCAAAGTGTAAGTTACAGAGGGTTACCTATAGAATGACACCGTTTCAATTAAACTCAAAGCAAGTAAAACTAACAAATAATGAATGTGGATACATACATCCTTGATAAAACTGCTAAAAAATCAGGGGAAAGGCAGGGACCAAGTTCAAGCAAATGATTCCCTCTAAATGCAAGTAAGGGTGGAATAAACGGCCATGTGCGTGTGCTGTCCCCTCAGTTGTGTCTGACTCTTTGTGACCCCATGGACTGTAGTCCTCTGGGCTCCTCTGTCCATGGGATTCTCCAGGCAAGAATACTGGAGTGGGTTGCCATTCCCTTCTCCAGGAGATCATCCCAACCCAAGGATTGAACCCACAGCTCTGCAACTCCTGCCTTGCAGGCAGATTCTTTACCACTGAACCACACCGGGCAAGTCCCAAAGGCCACAGGTAGATGCAAAAGTGTTGGGAACATTCTAGTTATCAAGTTGGGGGTTAAGTCCATGGGTCACCATTTTGTTATGCATCACACTACCATATAAATTAGATATATTACTTTAAATGAAGTAGATATAATGAGGACTTCCCTGGTGGCTGAGACAGTAAAGAATCTGCCTGCAGTGCAGGAGACTCAGGTTTGATCCCTGGGTCTTGCCTGGAGAATCTCATAGACAGAGAAGCCTGGCGGGCTACAGTCCATGGGGTCGCAAAGAGTTGGACTTGACTGAGTGACTAGGACTTTCACAGGTATAATGAAAATCTTATTATTTTTTTTTTAAGTTACCCCTGGGACTTATCTGCAAAGGTAGGATGGGCATACAGAAGACTCCACTGTCCACACCCTCCCTTAGGTACCTGAAGCCTAGCTGACTCCAGGAAAAGACACCAGACTGAGGGAACACGGCTCTGATTATCCAAGTCTGTTTTCTGGGCCCTCCAAGCTTGATGGCTACCTGGGGCTCCAGGGCCTGGGTAAACAACCCTGTCAGCACAGCAGAGCAGATGAGAAAGCGCTGGGCCACCCAGGCGGCAATCCAGAGCTCTGCTGGGTGGGCCAGAAACTGTAGTTGTCCCTGCCCTGTGGCCAAGGAGCCACCTGCAGAGAGCATGGGGAGGGCGGGGGCAAGGGGAGTGTCCATGCTCCAGCGCTCAGGGGCCCGGCCACCCCGCTGCCTCCAGGGGCCGTCAAGCCAGTGCCAGTGGGACCTCAGCACTGGGCTCTCCAGCTGAAGCAATTGAAGTGAGTGGATAATTGCACATAATAGAGTTGAAATATAATTGCCTCATTAAAATGGGTTACTAAATTTCATTGTGCCTGGGTGTGAAAGAGAGAGACAGAGATGCGTGTGTTAAACTGCAAGTAGAACAAAACAGCATAAATGAATGTGAGCGGGAGCAATCTGAGTGTGCCTGGCTGTATCACCAGGTTCCGGAGGAGGCCCCAGTGACCGCGGGGTTGTCTGAAGGACTGGTGAAGCCCATTGTTAGTGGCTGCTTCGGGCAGAGATGGTTCAGAGCCGGGCTGACTCAGAGCAGGTCTCATCTCCCGCTGATGCATCTCCATCTTGGGAGATGAAGCTCTGGTCTTGTAGCAAGGCATCTTTGTCCTTCCGCTATATCTTCAGAGCTTATCCCTGCATGGCTACCCAAGCAAGCTGGACAATGGGCGCTTCTCATGCCTTCCTGGCAGAATTCTGAGCAGGCATGGCAGCTGTCTGTGGCAAGGATGCCAAAGAATCAGAGAATGATACTCCCAGCACAGTCCTTGCCATCCTGTAAGGAAGCCCCTACAAGTGCCATCTTCCCCTCCTGCCCCAGAAGTGTGGACACAACTCTGATGAGATCATCAAATGCTCCCGCCATGAACACACAGAGAAATAACACTACTCTTCCCTCACAGGGGGGCCACCATCTGCAATGCTTCCTGCCACTGCCCCCTCCAAAGCCACCCCTCCAAATTGCCAAAGCTGAATTTGAGAGCTCCCCAAGGGAGAGGTATTCTTGCCTTGAGAATCCCATGGACATAGGAGCCTGGCAGGGTACTGTCCCTAGGGTCGCAAAGAGTCAAACACAACTGAAGCAACTTATCATGCACACACTGGAGCACGAGGGATACGACCCCAGCTCCTCACCTGCTTTGAAACATTTGAAAGAAAAAACAGGCATTTCTGAAAACAACTCTGAGTTCTTATTGCCCCAACAGCTGCAAAAGGTCACACCTCACTTTGTTCTTAAATTTCTAACACGCATTCAATCTGACAAAGAGCACAATTTAATCCAAAAGAAAAGTTTTTTTCTCAGAATGCTCACATATTAAGATGTCAAGACTAATGAGTTATTTTCTTTTCAGTATTAGAAAGCAGGTAAACACAGATGATCTGGTGTCCGTTAAGTGTCCCTAACAAGACCCAAAACCCTCTTTAGAATCCCAAAGTCCACGGGTGTCTGGTGTAGGCACAGCCTAGGTGAGGACTTTCCAGGGGACTTTCCAATGGTAAAGAATCCACCTGCCAATGCAGGAGACACAGGTTCAATCCCTGGGTTGGAAAGATTCCCTGGAGAAGGAAATGGCAACCCACTCCAGTATTCTTGCTGGGAAATCTCATGGACAGAGGAACCTTGTGGGCTACAGTCCATTGGGTTGGAAATAATCGGACATGACTTAGCAACTGAGCACACATGCATAGCTTTAGTTGAGGGACTGGAGATGCAAACAGACAGAAAGGGGAAAGGGGCTGCAGGCCCCAGCCCTAACTGCAGAGAACACTGAAGGCTCCCCCTCACTCTTACCAGCCTGCATGACTCACCGCTGCTGGTAAGCCCTTGACTTCAAATGCAGATTTTCACTTAGACGGACAGATTTGTCTCTACGCATGATTAAATACTCTCTTGATGCCTCAGATAAGTTCAGAAGCGCAAAAAAGGAGGAGGATAAGCTTTTTAATTACAAGCAAGTCAGCCTGGCAAACAGAACTCTCAACCTGTCCAAGTTGAGACGGACTTCCGGACCTTGCCAAGATCCCCATCTGCTTCTTCTGTGGGGGCTTGGAGAAGGGGGTGCTGATTCAAGTTCCCACAGAAAGAATTAGAGAATCTTGGACCAAATGCTTAGCTCGAACAAATAAAGAGCCTCAGTTCTGGATAAAAGTCAAATTGTTAAGAAATTGCACTACTCTGTTTTGGGGTTTGTGTTGGGGGGGAGAGGGGTTGGATAGGGGATTGTGGGACACGGCAGAATGAGAAAGTGACAGAACCAGATTTCAGCACATCTTGATAAAATTTTGGAGTTACAAAGGCAACTCTTGTTTACGGTTTCCCCAGGCTTTGCTGGGTGCAGGCAGGGGTGCCTGGATGCCATAATCCCCCATGTGGCTCTCTCTCTCCCACCCCCGCGCTGTTTCCTTGAGTGCCAGGATACTCCAGAGCCTCAGAATGGAGCCCTTGAAATGTTATGAAACAGGAATTGGCAATTCTTTCCTTTCAAGCTGCCAAGTTGGAGAAGGGGCTTGAGCAGGGGGGAGGGAGGAGAGGCGAGGCGGCACAGGAAAGGTGAATGCAATGTGTCAGCTGGTGTCACGACTCAACTACTAAGGTGCCCCCAACCGTGAGCCCACCACTTGAATGGCAGCCAGATGGAAGGCCGATGGGCAAGAAGACGGGGACAGAGGCAGCATGGGGAGAGCGCGGAGAAGCCAGCAGCGGCCGGGCTGGCAGCTAATGCGGCTCTGCCAGGCTGGCACGGTGATCAGGGAGCCTGGAGCGCCCCCTGCTGGTAGGTGAACCAGGGCTTGGTTGCTAAATCTCCTCCCTACAGGCCAACTTGGCATTTGAGCCTTCATGGTTTTGGCACGTGGCCTAATGGCTCCGAATATGGGCTCAGTTAGATAGTGGCTCCTTCATCACACTCAGTAACTATCTGCACACAGCACAGAAGCTGTGATATTTCTATTCCAGCAAGTCCTCTTTGCCGACCACCAAAATTCCATGGAAAATTCTCAGAAGCCACTGGACATAAACCAAACTGAATTTTACATTAAATTTATGCTTCAGCTTACGGATGATTCTATAGCTGGCAGATTGGCCACCAAGCAAGAAAACTGCCTCCTTATTTTGTTCAAGAAACCATCTACAATGAATATTACAAAGTTCACCCACTCCAGTGTTCTTGCCTGGAGAATCCCAGGGACGGGGGAGCCTGGTGGGCTGCCGTCTATGGGGTCACACAGAGTCGGACACGACTGACGTGACTTAGCAGCAGCAGCAACAGTGGTATAAAGGATTCATGTTTTTATTCTCAAAAAATCTGGGAGCTGGAAAACAATGTGACATACTAGCTTATATTTGTGACTGTGATTATGTAGCCTAAATCACTTTGGGATGAGGTCATTTTGGTTAAATCAGATTCTCTCTAGTATATAAGATATCAGGATCTCAGAGATTAGAGTCATAGGATAGTATCTGAAAACCAGTAAGAGCCAACAGAATTCAAGTCACCCAACCCAGGGTTTGAGAGAAAAGGAAATACATATTGAGCAATATGAATGTGAAGATTTAGCTTAATTTATCATGGGATCAAAGTGACTGGTGCTGCCAATAGTTTATAATCAGCTTAATTGGTGAGTCTACTGTTAATAACTTTGAAGTGGGACACAGCCAATAGGATTCTAAAGCATGGGATGGTAGAAAAAAATCGCCTTCATTATCAGTTATTCTTTTTTAAAAGTAGATTTTTTTGATGTGGACCATTTTTAGTCTTTATTGGACTCGGTACATTACTGCTTCTGTTTTGTGTCTTGGTTCTCTAGCCGTGAGGTATGTGGGATCTTAGCCCCGCAACCAGAGATCAACCTGCACCCCCCACACCAGAAGGCGAAGTTTGAACCACTGAACCACCAGGGAAGTCCCTCAATTGTTCTTTTTAAGAAATAAATTTTACTGCCTTGATCTTTGCTAAAAACTTTGACAGCAAAAAATCCAAATAACGTACTTCTAAGCAAATAATGGTTCAAAAAATATAATGAATAAAACTTAAATATCGAGAAATAACTTCAAAGCATATAAGGCATAAACTGACAAAACTAAAGAGAAACAGAAGCCAATCCACAACCACAGGTCACATTTTTTAAAAAGTACTTCTCAGTAGTCAGTACAACATGCAGATCAAAAATGAGGACTACAGATGATCTGAACAAAATTAACAATAATTATCCTCGTAATGTGTGGAACACTGTACCCAATAACTACAGAACACATCATTTTCCAGTATAAGGAGGATATCATTCACTTACATAGGTCATACGCTGGACCCCAAAGCAAGTATGGACAAATATAAAAGGACTGACACACAATACATATTTTATGGCTCCAGCAGAATTAAGCTCTAAATCAATAATAAAAAGATAACTAAGAAATCTTCATATATTTGGAAATTAATTCTAATTAATTTCTAATTAATCCATGAGTCAAAGAAAAAAAATCACAGTGGAAATGAGAGAATACATTGAAGTGAAAGATTATAAAAATATGACATAAAAGTTATGGATACAGCTAAGTCTGTGTTAGAAGGAAATATAGGTGAACATATTTATTAATAAATATATAACAAAAGAAAGTTTGAAATTTGATGATATAAATTTCTACTGCAAGAAGGTAGGAAAAGAAGAGCAAATAAAATACCAAGAAAGCAGGAAGAAGGAAATGATACAGATAGAGAAAAAAAAATCAACAAAATAGAAAATAATCAACCACATCAAAAACGGATTACTTTGACAAGACTAGCAAGACCATAACTCTTAACAAGACAAAAAAAAAGGAAAGAAAGCACAAATTGCTAATACCAGGTTCACAGACATTAAAAAAGATCAGAGGATAACCTAACAACAAATTTAGATGAAAAGGACATATACCTTGAAAAAAAGAACTCATCAAAATGAATACAAGAATAAATGGACCATATGAATAGTCCTATATTTATTTTTAAACTGATTCTGTCATTTAAAACCTCCCCACAATGACATCACCAGATAAGTTGGCTTCACTTGGAATTCTAAACATTTAAGGAAGAGAAACTCCAATACTTTGGCCACCTCATGCGACAAGTTGACTCACTGAAAAAGAGTCTGATGCTGGGAGGGATTGGGGGAAGGAGGAGAAGGGGACGACAGAGAATGAGATGGCTGGATGGCATCACCGACTCGATGGACATGAGTTTGAGTGAACTCCGGGAGTTGGTGATGGACAGGGAGGCCTGGCGTGCTGTGATTCATGGGGTCGCAAAGAGTCGGACACGACTGAGCGACTGAACTGAACTGAACTGAAGGAAGAAGTAATAACAAACTTACACAAACTATTCCAGATTAGAGAAAAAAGGAGAATATGTCCCACTTAGTTTTGTGAGGTCAGTATAACTTTGTGACAAAAACCCAAAAAAGGACACTGAAAAAAAGGGAAAATAACAGAGCGGTCTCTCTCATGAGCATAGATGCAAAAATTCTAAATAGAATATGAATAAATCAAGTTAAGAGATATAGAAAAAGAGATTGTACATTATGATCACTGCAGTTTATTCCAAGAAGGCAACATTTGACATTTGAAATTCTCCACACTGAGCAAATAACCACCTGGTTATCTAAATAAATAGAGAAAAAAATTTTGATAATATTCAATACTCATTCATGACTTAAAGTAATTAGAACAGAAGGGAACTTCAGTCAGTTCACTTCAGTCACTCAGTCGTCTCCGACTCTTTGCGACCCCATGAATCGCAGCACACCAGGCCTCCCTGTCCATCACCAACTCCTGGAGTTCACCCAAACTCATGTGCATCGAGTCGGTGATGCCATCCAGCCATCTCATCCTCTGTCATCCCCTTCTCCTCCTGCCCCCAATCCCTCCCAGCATCAGAGTCTTTTCCAGTGAGTCAGCTCTTCGCATGAGGTGGCCAAAGTATTGGAGTTTCAGCTTTAGCACCAGTCCTTCCAATGAACACCCAGGACTGATCTCCTTTAGAATGGACTGGTTGGATCTCCTTGCAGTCTGAGGGACTCTCAAGAGTCTTCTCCAACACCACAGTTCAAAAGCATCAATTCTTCGGCACTCAGCTTTCTTTATAGTCCAACTCTCACATCCATACATGACCACTAGAAAAACCATAGCCTTGACTAGATGGACCTTGCTTGGCAAAGTAATGTCTCTGCTTTTTAATATGCTGTCTAGGTTGGTCATAACTTTCCTTCCAAGGAGTAAGCATCTTTTAATTTCACGGCTGCAGTCACGATCTGCAGTGATTTTAGAGCCAAGAAAAATAAAGTCAGCCCCTGTTTCCACTGTTTCCACATCTATTTCCCATGAAGTGATGGGACCAGATGCCATGATCTTAGTTTTCTGAATGTTGAGCTTTAAGTCAACTTTTTCACTCTCTTCTTTCACTTTCATCAAGAGGCTTTTTAGTTCCTCTTCACTTTCTGCCATAAGGGTGGTGTCATCTGCATATCTGAGGTTATTGATATTTCTCCCAGCAATCTTGATTCCAGCTTGTGCTTCCTCCAGCCCAGCATTTCTCATGATGTACTCTGCATATAACTTAAATAAGCAAGGTGACAATATGCTTCATTCCTTATTCCAAGGCCAAATTTGCCTGTTACTCCAAGTGTTTCTTGACTTCCTACTTTCGCATTCCGGTCCTCTATAATGAAAAGGACATCTTTTTTGGGTGTTAGTTCTTAAAGGTCTTGTAGGTCTTCATAGAACCGTTCAACTTCAGCTTCTTCAGTGTTACTGGTTGGGGCATAGGCTTGGATTACTGTGATATCGAATGCTGAACAGAGATCATTCTGTCGTTTTTAAGATTGCATCCAAGTACTGCATTTCGGACTCTTTTGTTGACCATGATGGCTACTCCATTTCTTCTAAGGGATTCGTGCCCACAGTAGTAGATATAATGGTCATCTGAGTTAAATTCACCCATTCCAGTCCATTTTAGTTCACTGATTCCTAGAATGTCGACGTTCACTCTTGTCATCTCCTGCTTGACCACTTCCAATTTGCCTTGATTCATGGACCTAACAGTCCAGGTAACTATGCAATATTGCTCTTTACAGCATCGGACCTTGCTTCTATCACCAGTCACATCCACAACTGGGTATTTGTTTCGCTTTGGCTCCATCCCTTCATTCTTTCTGGAGGTATTTCTCCACTGATCTCCAGTAGCATACTGGGCACCTACCGACCTGGGGAATTCCTCATTCAGTATCCTATCATTTTGCCTTTTGATACTGTTCATGGGGTTCTCAAGGCAAGTATACTGAAGTGGTTTGCCATTCCCTTCTCCAGTGGACCACATTCTGTCAGACCTGTCCACCATGACCTGTCCGTCTTGGGTGGCCCCACACGGCATGGCTTAGTTTCACTGAGTTAGACAGGGCTGTGGTCCGTGTGATCAGATTGGCTAGTTTCCTGTGATTATGATTTCAGTGTGTCTGCCCTCTGATGCCCTCTCGCAACACCTGCTGTCTTTCTTGGGTTTCTCTTACCTTGGACGTGGGGTATCTCTTCATGGCTGCTCCAGCAAAGCACAGCCGCTGCTCCTGACCTTGGACGAGGTCGCCCTCCTGACCTTGAACGTGGAGTCGCTCCTCTCAGCCCTCCTGCGCCCATGCAGCCGCCGCTCCTTGGACGTGGCGTTTCTCCTCTGGGCCGCTACCCCTGACCTCAGACGTGGGGTAGCTCCAAGTTCATCTACAAAATACCTACCTAGTGAAAACTTTCCTTCCTTCCCCACGTTTTAGAAAAAGAGAAGAGTGCCCACTCTCACCACTTCTATTCAACACTATAACACTGTATTGGTTAAACATCATACAGTACCAGAGAGCTAGAAAAAATAAGAAGAATCAAAACTCCCATTAATTACAGACTATGTGATAGAATATATACATAAAATTTTACAAAAGAATCTACAGATTAAATTTAGAATTGGTAAATTTAGTAAGGTCACTAGTCAACATACAAAAATAAAATTCCAGCGTTTTATACAAAAAAGAGAAAATAAAATGCCCCATTTAGGATTATCCCAGGAATGCAAGAGTAGTTTATTATCAGATAAAAATATAAATGTCATTTACCACAAGCAAAAGAAAAAAGCCACATGCTCGTCTCAATAGATTGTGAAAATCATTTAATGAAATTTAACACATTCATAATTAATAACTAAGAGCATGGAAGCTAAAAAGAACTTCCTTTCTTGTCAGTGCTGAGATACTTTGAGCATTACCTTTAAAATCAGAATTAAGTGTCCATTACCATTGCTATTAGTTACACTGTGTTGGAGGTCCAAGTCAGCATATTAAGATGAGAAAGATAAAGGGCACATAGATTGCAGAGAAGCAAACAAAACTCCTATCTATTCTCAAATAATACAAATGTTTATACAGAAAATCCAAAGCAAAATCATCATAAATGAGTTAATGCTTGGATCCAATTTAAACAACAGACAAAAATCAATTCCATTTCTATATACAGCAACCAATAATTTAAAAATGCAACTTAAAAAGAGCATTTACACCATAAATAAGAATGGTGTCTTTGGAAAAAAGTGCAACAAAATTTTCTAAGATTTATATGGAGAAAATGATAAAATTTTTCTAAGGGACATTAAAACTACCCTAACTAGATAAGGAAAATTCAACATGTTCATAACTTGGATTATTTAATATCATAAAGATATTAATTCTATCCAAATTGATACATAGATTCAAAGTAATCACAACCATATTCCCAACTGCTGTTTGAAAAATATAAAGTTGATTCTAAAACCTAAGTGAAATAGCAAAAAGCCAAGAATGCCCAAAGCACTCTCAGTTCAGTTCAGTCGCTCAGTCTTGTCCGACTATTTGCGACCCTATGAATCACAGCACGCCAGGCCTCCCTGTCCATCACCAACTCCCGGAGTTCACTCAAACTCATGTCCATCGAGTTGGTGATGCCATCCAGCCATCTCATTCTCGGTCATCCCCGTCTCCTCCCACCCCCAATCCTTCCTAGCATCAGACTCTTTTCCAGTGAGTCAGCTCATCGCATGAGGTGGCCAAAGTATTGGAGTTTCAGCTTTAGCATCAGTCCTTCCAATGAACACCCAGGATTGATCTCCTTTAGAATGGACTGGTTGGATCTCCTTGCAGTCCAAGGGACTCTCAAGAGTCTTCTCCAACACCACAGTTCAAAAGCATCAATTCTTCGGCGATCAGCTTTCTTCACAGTCCAACTCTCAATCCATACATGACCACGGGAAAAACCATAACCTTGACTAGACGGACCTTGGTTGGCAAAGTAATGTCTCTGCTTTTCAATATATTATCAAGGTTGGTCATAACTTTCCTTCCAAGAAGTAAGCGTCTTTTAATTTCATGGCTGCAATCAGCATCTGCAGTGATTTTAGAGCCCCCAAAAATAAAGTCTGACAGTTTCCACTGTTTCCCCATCTATTTCCCATGAAGTGATGGGCACTAGGTGAAGAAAATAAAATGGAACACCCTACCAGATACCAAGATTTTTCCCTGGTGGTTTAGATGGTAAAGAATCTGCCTGCAATGCACGAGGCCTGGGTTTGATCCCTGGCTTGGGAAGATCCCCAGGAGAAGGGAATGGCAGCACACTCCAGTATTCTTGCCTGGAGAATACCATGGACAGAGGAGCTGGTGGGCTGCAGTCCATGGAGTCGCAGAGTTGGACATGAGTGAATGACTTACACACATTACAAAACTTAATTCAAAAATCAGTTATGGTTGCAGAAATAAATGAACCCATGAAAAGAATGCAAAGAAAGATCCAGAAATGTGTCCATATATATGGAAATTTAATATATATGACAGAATGGCACAGCCTCACCCCACCATGATGACACACAGAAAGTAGGAAGCAATAGTAATTCTGAACCGTCCCCTAAGATTTGCGGTTACCAACAGCAACACCACAGTTAACGATTTACCACTTGCAAAGAGAGTCTTTTGATAAATCACAAGTGTGAATTTGCACATTTTTGGTTTCTGCAAATGCCATTATGGTTTATTATTGCATGATTCACTTTTAACCTGTTAATACTCAGTGGATAAATGGTTTTCTTCTGTGTAAGATTCAGAATAAAGGCAGGGTACCTTGATGTTTTCCTTTCTGTTGTTTACCTTTTTTAAAAATTCTTAAGTGGAGGATAATTTCTTTACAATATTGTTGGCCTCTGCCATACATCAACATGAATCAGCCATAGGTATACACATGTCCCTCCCCTCTTGAACCCCCTCCCACCTCCCACCCCATCCCATCCCTCTAAGGCTGGGATGAATTGAGAGAGGAGCATTGAAACACATAAATCACCATGTGTCAAACAGACAGCCAGTAGGACTATGCTGTGTGATGCAGGGAGCTCAGACTTGGTGTTCTGTTGTTTATCTTTGTTTTTAACAATGGCCTTTTGGCCTTTGAATGATTGTTTTACTCACCTCTTTGTATATGAAAAGGAACTAGCATGGTTTTTAAGCAAGGAAGTTTCCTGATCTCCCGTTAAATACATATGCAAGTTTGTAGAATATGAATCAAATCTTTGGTCTCCTTTTTAAGACTTGGCTTCTAAGGCAAGTGCACTTTTCTACCTCAATTTCATCTCCATTACCATTTTATATTGCATCTGAGGCCTGGCTATCAACAGTGGCCAGCTCTTGTCTGAATCCTGCAAACTAGGCTTATAACAGACAATACCCCTAGAAAGGCTGAGCTCAACACAGGAGACCCAAATTCTGATGATGGCTTTGCATGAAAAAAATCACTCTTGTCTCTTGTCATTTTGTGGTTAGTGGGCAAAAAATTAATGCTTCCTCCAGGGGAATTTCAGATCTTGACATTAATGGAAATGAAGAGCATACTCAAGTAAATTAATTTCGTGGTGGCAAAGAAATAAACCTTGAAAACCCCAGATTGGCTTGGACCTTCCCTGTTTAAAATACACAGTGACAGAATACTTTGTCAAAAAATGATATATCCCCTCAGAGGAAGCAAATATTTCATATAGCTATTTCTGGCTTCATCAAAAATTTTCCCCAATTCAACTCATTTTCATAAACTTAGTACCATTCATTTTTACTTACTAAATTATCAGTGCTAGGAAAGTTTTATTTTTAACCTTCACTGCCATTAATGTGAGTTGAATTTGATAGACTAGCATGCTGTTATTAGTATGATTACTATATTCATTTCATAGCCAACTTATGATTGTTTTATGTCATCTGTCTCCAAAAGCATATTCTGAAGAGGAATAAATATGTATTTTCAAGACAGTTGTGCTTAAATACAACTATAGTCCAAAAGTAATCATATGTTCAGTTCAGCTCAGTTCAGTTCAGTTGCTCAGTCGTGTCCGACTCTCCGCAACCCCATGAATCACAGCACTCCAGGCCTCCCTGTCCATCACCAACTCCCGGAGTTCACTCAAACTCATGTCCACAGAGTCAGTGATGCCATCCAGCCATCTCATTCTCGGTCGTCCCCTTCTCCTCCCGCCCCCAACCTTTCCCAGCATCAGTCTTTTCCAGTGAGTCAACTCGTCGCATGAGGTGGCCAAAGTATTGGAGTTTCAGCTTTAGCATCAGTCCTTCCAATGAACACCCAGGATCAATCTCCCTTAGAATGGACTGGTTGGATCTCCTTGCAGTAAGGCCTATCTATTTACAATTGTCAACAGCATATTATTAACTATTAATAATTAGGAAAAATAAATTGACCTCCTGCAAGTAATCAAAAGTATTATGTGACTGCACTTTTATACTTAAAAATCCATTATATTGCATGGAAGATGAAAACTTGTTGCTTAATACAAGGCCACAAAGATTTATACCTACAAATGGCTCAGGCGGTAAAAAATCTGACTGCAATGCAGGAGACCTGGTTCAAACCCTGGGTCAGGAAGATTCTCTGAAGAAGAGAATAGCAACTCATTCCAGTATTCTTGCCTGCAGAATTCCACGGACAGAGGAGCCTGGCGGGCTACAGCCCATGAAGCCACAAAGAGTCAGATATGACTAAGTGACTAACACTTTCACCTTTCACTTTTTTCTTCTCAGAGTTTTAGTTTTTAGCTTTTACATTTAGATATTTGAGTTGATTTTCAGACATGAGATATAGTCCAGTTTCAATCTTTTCTGTGTGGTTTTCCAGTGGTTCCAGTGCCATTTATTAAAAATACTATTTTTTCCTCTTTGAATAGTCTTGGCAGCCTTGTTAAAAAAAAAATCAGCTGATGATGGATGTATGGGTCTATTTCTGAACTCTAAATTCTGTTCCATTGAACTATATGTCTATCCTCATGCCAATCAATATCACGCTGTTTTCTTACTGTGGCATTGTAATAAGATTTGAAATTGGGAAGATTCAAGATAGCTCAGTTGGTAAAGAATCCACCTGCAGTGCAGGAGATCCTGGTTCAATTCCTGGGTTGGGAAGATTCCCCTGGAGAGGGCAAGGGCTACCCACTCCAGTATTCTGGCCTGGAGAATTCCATGGACTGTATAGTCCCTGGGGTTGCAAAGAATCAGACACGACTGAGTGACTTTCACTTCACTTCGATTGTTTTGGCTATTCAAAGTCTGCTGTATGCCCATATGAATTTTAGGATTAGCTTGTCTAATTATGAAACACAAAAAGGTAGGTGGAATTTGATAGAGATTGCACTGACAGAGTCGGACACGACTGAAGTGACTTAGCAGCAGCAGCACTGAATCTATAGACCAATTTTGGGACTATTGCCATCTTGACACTATTGTCTTCCAATCCATGAATATGAAATGTCTTTCCATTTATTTAGGGCATCTTTAACGTCTTTCAACAGGGTTTTGTGGTTTTCCATGGAGAAGTATTTCACTCCCTTGGTTAATTCTACTCCTAAGAATTTTATTGTTTGCAGTGTTACTATAAATGGAATTGTTTTAATTTTCAGATTGTTCATTGCTAATGTTTAGAAACACAACAGACTTTTGCATACTGCTCTTGTATACTGCAACATTACTACACTATTAACTCTAATATTTTTATTCTTTAGTAGTTTATATATATGTTACATATATATATATATAACCATGTGCTGTGCTAAGTCACTTCAGTCGTGTCTCTTTACGACCCTATGGAACATAGTCTGCCAAGCTTCTCTGTTCATGGGATTCTCCAGGCAAGAATACTGGAGTGGGTTACCATGCCCTCCTCCAGGGAAATCTTCCTGACCCAGGGATTGAGCCTGCGTCTGTCTTCAGCACTGTCAGGTGAGTTCTTTATCACCAGCGCCACCTGGGAAACTCATATATAACTGTGTGCCATGCAGTACTTAGTCACTCAGTCCTGTCCAACTCTTTGCGACCCCATGGACTGTAGCCCGTCAAGCACCTCTGTCCATGGGAATTCTCCAGGCAAGAATACTGTAGTGGGTTGCCATGCTGTCTTCCAGGGGATCTTCCCAACCCAGGGATCGAACCCAGGTCTCCCACATTGCAGGCAGATTCTTTACCATCTGAGCCACTAGGGAAGCTCAAGAATACTGAAGTGGGTAGACTATCCCTTCTCCAGGGGATCTTCCTGAATCAGGAATCAGGCTGGAGTCTCCTGCACTGCAGGCAGATTCTTCACCAGCTCAACTACCAGAGAAGCCCTATATATGGCCATAATCAATCCACAAATAGACATAGTGCTGCTTCTTCCTTTCTAGTTGGTGTGCCTTTTAATTTTTTCTTGCCTAATTGCTCTGCTAGAAATTTCTGGTATGCTGTGGAAAAGAAATGGCAAGAGTACATCCTTACCTTGTTCATAATTTTAGTGATGGTAGCCTTCAATTTTTCAGCATTAAGTAATGTTAGTTTCTCATAAATGTCTGTTCAGTTGAAGAAATTCTTTTTTTTTTTTAGCATGAAAGGGTGTTTGTTGGATTCTCCTACATCTATTGAAGTGATCACGCATTTTTTATTCCTTTACTTATACTGTTAATACTGCATAATACATTGACTTCCATGTTGCACCTGGAACTAATCCCCTTAATCATAGTATATAATTGTTTAATGTGTTGCTAGATTCCATTTGCTAGTATTTTGTTAAGGATTTTGTGTCAGTATTCACAAAAGATATTGGTCTGTAGTTTTCTTGTGCCTTTTCTGGCTTTGCTTATACTAAAAACAAATGCTGGCCTCATAGAATATGTTAGGGTATGCTCCCTCCTATTCTATTTTTTGGGAAGAATTTGATTAACAATTACTGTTACTCCTTCAAACATTTGATACAACTCATCAGTGAAGATATCTGGCCCTAGACATTTTTAAAACTAGAAGTGTTGTATTGCTCAGTCTCTTTGCTAAAGGTCTATTCGGATTTTCTTTTTCTCCTTGAATCAGTTTTTCTAGATATTTTTCCACTTCAGCTATATTCCCTGTTGACATATTTATTTGTAGTTTATCATTTTTATTTCTGTAAAGCAGTAATGTCCCTTTTTTTGTACCTGGTTATAGTAAACTGTGTCTTTTTTTTCTCCTTGATCCAGCTAAAGGGTAGTCAATTTTTTTGTCTTTTCAAAGTATCAACTTTTCACACTTGCATTTTATATTTTTACATATATAAACACCTCTCTACACATGATGCCGAATGGTCAGCACATCCAATAACTGAAATAACGTTATTATTCTTAACATGAACAGGGAGCACTCTTAGAAACTTCTTCTTACATATGTCTTTAAACACCTGTCTGTATGCATCACACAAGTCAGCCAAACAGTCTCAGATACAGTTTCAACACACTGTGTTAAGAAATAGCTTTTGAAACACCCTTTTTTACATATGTACTCAAACCCATCTACACATGCATTCCTGCATCAGATTCCCTCCTAGTCCTAGGCTTTTTTTTGATAATTTGATTGCATGATGTACTTTTGTGTGTATTTGAATTTATCCTACAGAATCTGGTGAATTTCTTGAGTGTGTATATTAAAGTTTTCATCAAATGTGTGAAGTTCCCTGCCAATATTTCTTCAAATATTCTTTCAGCCTCCCCCCGCCTTTTTTTCTGAGGTCCACATTGTCTGAATATTGTTGACAACATTCAAAATCTGAGTTTCTGTGCATTTTCTTTCATTCTTTCCTTCTGTTCCTCAGACTAAATGATTTCAGTTGACCTATCTTCAAGTTTGCTGACACCTTTTTCTATCTGCTCAAATCTGATGAACTTCTATAGTGAAATTTTAATTTCAGTTATTATACTTTTCAACTCCAGAATTTTTTAATAACTTTTCTCAAATTATAACTTTGTCATTTTTACGATTATAAACGTAACCATAAAAACCTCCTTTTGGAAATTTCTTCCTCTTTCTGGATATTCTCTATTTGGTAAGATATAAATTCTACTGAATTCTAACTTTACCCCAGGCCCTGTGATAAACAATTTCTTTTAACCTTTTTCTTAAAATTGTGACATATATAGAGTTCATATTTAATTTTAGAAAATAAAAAAATGAACACACATATACCAACAATCAAGCATAAGAACAGAACATTAGTAACTTCTAAGGATCCCGTGAGGTAATCTTGAAGTCTGCATTAATCCTTTCCCATATTTCCTTACAGCTTTACCACATACATATCCATGTATAATGTGCAAATTTGCCTTATCTTTTATTTAAAAATTCTATAAATGGACTCATACTATTCTGTGATTGTTCTGTTTAACATTATGTATTTGGAAATTGTTTCATTTTTTACTACTGTATTCCACTGAATGGATGGATCTAAGGATGTGAGCTAACAGTAGTCTAAGAAAGTTGAGCTATGCTGAGATAATAAATACTCCTGAGGGGGAAAAAATTGAGGATCAAGCCCTAGAGTATGCCAACTCTTAACGGTCACAAAGACACAAGAGAATCAGGGAAGGTTTGGTGAGTGAAGTGAATGGAAAACTAGCAGAAAGTTGTGCTGTGAAAGCCTGGAAAGTACAGTATTTCAGACAGAAATGTGTGGAATGCTATTGAAAGTTTAATAAAAGAAGGAATGAGAACAATCCACTGGATCTGACAACACACAACGCTATGGGGATCTCAACACAACTGACTGTGTCGCGGTGGTGTGGGGATGCTGAGGCAGCCATACAGGGGTAATTTAGGACCCAATGGCAGCAGAAATGTTTAAGACAACATGCATAAACGACCATAAAACGCAGCAGATAAATGGAGGTATGAGGATCCCGGAGGTGGCAAGATTTAAAAAATATTATCAACACTAGAGCACCGTGTATGCTGTCAAGAATAATCCTACAGAGAAGTCACAAGCTGCTGAAGCAAAATAAAGGGTTAACTCGAGAAGCAAAGTCTCTGAGAAGGGGAGAGAATGGAACCCAGAGTCCAGAGGAAGGGAACGGCCTGTCACAGGAGGAGGACGCCGTCTCCAACACAAAGGGAGGAAAAAGATGATGAATACAACTAGGAGGGTAGAAGAAAAACAAGGGCGATAAATCTACAGCTTCCATCTCAATGAATCATGAAGGTCATTAACTAAGTGAGGGTGAAGAGTCATCTTGAAAAGCAGGGAGCTAAGCTCACCTGAGACAGAAAAGGACTACACAAAGCAACACCAAGTATCATTTGAAACAGTGCTCACGAGTTTAAAAAGTCAGTCAGTCTACTGGGCGTGGTTTTTCTCAGGTAACATTCATTGGCCCAAGAACAAGCACAGAAAAAGAAATGGAAACATTCCATCAGAGAAGGCTTTGGTCAGGCAAGTAACTTCTCTCCCTAAAGGGAAGACTGAGCTGCATCACCTAAGGTTATACTTCAGTTCAGTTCAGTTGCTCAGTCGTGTCCGACTCTCTGCGGACACAGCACGTCAGGCCTCCTTGTCCATCACTAACTCCCGGAGTTCACTCAAACTCATGTCCATCGAGTCGGTGATGCCATCCAGCCATCTCATTCTCTATCGTCCCCTTCTCCTCCCGCCCTCAACCTTTCCAAGCATCAGACTCTTTTGCAGTGAGTCAACTCGTCGCATGAGGTGGCCAAAGTATTGAAGTTTCAGCTTTAGCATCAGTCCCTCCAATGAACAACCAGGACTGATCTCCTTTAGAATGGACTGGTTGGATCTCCTTGTAGTCCAAGGGAATCTCAAGAGTCTTCTCCAGCACCACAGTTCAAAAGCATCAATTCTTCGGCGATCAGCTTTCTTCACAGTCCAACTCTCACATCCATACATGACCACGGGAAAAACCATAACCTGGAGTAGATGGACCTTGGTTGGCAAAGTAATGTCTCTGCTTTTTAATATACTATCTAGGTTGGTCATAACTTTCCTTCCAAGGAGTAAGCGTCTTTTAATTTCATGGCTGCAATCAGCATCTGCAGTGATTTTCGAGCCCAAAAAAATAAAGTCTGACACTGTTTCCACTGTTTCCCCGTCTATTTCCCATGAAGTGATGGGACCAGATGCCATGATCCTTGTTTTCTGAATGTTGAGCTTCAAGCCAACCTTTTCACTCTCCTTTTTCACTTTCATCAAGAGGCTTTTGAGTTCCTCTTCACTTTCTGCCATAACAGTGGTGTCATCTGCATATCTGAGGTTATTGATATTTCTCCCAGCAATCTTGATTCCAGCTTGTGCTTCTGCCAGCCCAGCATTCCTCATGATGTACTCTGCATATAAGTTAAATAAGCAGGGTGACAATATACAACCCTGACGTACTCCTTTTCCTATTTGGAATCAGTCTGTTGTTCCATGTCCAGTTCTCACTGTTGCTTCCTGACCTGCATATAGGTTTCTCAAGAGGCAGGTCAGGTGGTCTGGTATTCCCATCTTTCAGAATGTTCCACAGTTTAGTGTGATACACACAGTCAAAGGCTTTGGCATAGTCAATGAAGCAGAAATAGATGGTTTTCTGGAACTCTCTTGCTTTCTCCATGACCCAGCAGATGTTGGCAATTTGATCTCTGGTGCCTCTGCCTTTCCTAAAACCTGCTTGAACATCTGGGAGTTCACGGTTCACATATTGCTGAAGCCTGGCTTGGAGAATTTTGAGCATGACTTTACTAGCGTGTGAAATGACTGCAATTGTGCGGTAGTTTCAGCATTCTTTGGCATTCCCTCTCTTTGGGATTGGAATGAACATCTTTTCCAGTCCTGTGGCCACTGCTGAGTTTTCCAAATTTGCTGGCATATTGAGTGTAGCACTTTCACAGCATCATCTTTCAGGATTTGAAATAGCTCAACTGGAATTCCATCACCTCCACTAGCTTTGTTCGTAGTGATGCTTTCTAAGGCCCACTTGACTTCACATTCCAAGATGTCTGGCTCTAGGTCAGTGATCACGTTATTGTGACTATCTTGGTCGTGAAGATCTTTTTTGTACAGTTCTTCTGTGTATTCTTGCCACCTCTTCTTAATATCTTCTGCTTCTGTTAGGTCCATACCATTTCTGTCCTTTATCGAGCCCATCTTTGCATGAAATGTTCCCTTGGAATCTCTAATTTTCTTGAAGAGATCTCTTGTTTTTCCTATTCTGTTGTTTTCCTCTATTTCTTTGCATTGATCTCTGAGGAAGGCTTTCTTATCTCTCCTTGCTATTCTTTGGAACTCTGCATTCAGATGCTTATCTCTTTCCTTTTCTCCTTTGCTTTTCGCTTCTCTTCTTTTCACAGCTATTTGTAAGGCCTCCTCAGACAGCCATTTTGCTTTTTTGCATTTCTTTTCCATGGGGATGGTCTTGGTCCCTGTCTCCTGTACAATGTCACGCACCTCCGTCCAGAGTCCCTCAGGCACTCTATCTATCAGATCTAGTCCCTTAAATCTATTTCTCACTTCCACTGTATAATCATAAGGGATTTGATTTAGGTCATATCTGAATGGTCTAGTGGTTTTCCCTACTTTCTTCAATTTAAGTCTGAATTTGGCAATAAGGAGTTCATGATCTGAGCCACAGTCAGCTCCTGGTCTTGTTTTTGCTAACTGTATACAGCTTCTCCATCTTTGGCTGCAAAGAATATAATCGATCTGATTTCGGTGTTGACCATCTGGTGATGTCCATGTGTAGAGTCTTCTCTTGTGTTGTTGGAAGAGGGTGTTTGCTATGACCAGTGCGTTCTCTTGATAAAACTCTATTAGCCTTTGCCCTGCTTCATTCCGTGCTCCATGGCCAAATTTGCCTGTTACTCCAGGTGTTTCTTGACTTGCATTCCAGTCCCCTATAATGAAAAGGACATTTGTTTTGGGTATTAGTTCTAAAAGGTCTTGTAGGTCTTCACAGAACCATTCAACTTCGGCTTCTTCAGCATTACTGGTTGGGGCATAGGCCCAGATTACTGTAATATTGAATGGTTTGCCTTGGAAACGAACAGAAATCATTCTGTCATTTTTAAGATTGCCTCCAAGTACTGCATTTCGGACTCTTTTGTTGACCATGATGGCTACTCCATTTCTTCTAAGGGATTCCTGCCCATAGTAGTAAATATAATGGTCATCTGAGTTAAATTCACCCATTCCAGTCCATTTTAGTTCACTGATTCCTAGAATGTCGACGTTCACTCTTGTCATGGCCTGTTTGACCACTTCCAATTTGCCTTGATTCATGGACCTAACATTCCAGGTTCTTATGCAATATTGCTCTTTACAGCACCGGACTTTGCTTCTATCACCAGTCACATCCACACCTGGATATTGGTTTTGCTTTTGCTCCATCCCTTTATTCCTTCTAGAGTTATTTCTCTACTGAGCTCCAGTAGCATACTGGGCACCTACCGACCTGGGGAATTCCTCATTCAGTATCCTATCATTTTGCCCTTTGATACTGTTCATGGGGTTCTCAAGGCAAGTATACTGAAGTGGTTTGCCATTCCCTTCTCCAGTGGACCACATTCGGCTGTGGTCCATGTGATCAGATCGGCTAGTTTCCTGTGATTATGCTTTCAGTGTGTCTGCCCTCTGATGCCCCCTCGCAATACCTACCGTCTTATTTGGGTTTCTCTTACCTTGGGCGTGGGATATCTCTTCACACTCCACCTCAAAACAGTTCAAAATGTAAACTATGAAGTAAATAGCAAATAGAGTGTTAAGCTAATGAACTAACACTTGCAGTCTTTACTTTAACTAAGTTCTCAAGATCACACTGACACCACATCATGCTCATCCATCTTCCATTGGTTGTATGTATTTGGCCTTGTACTGTACTTTCCTTCCCGTTAGCCTATTTTCTAAAAACACACTGATAAGATGTACAAAAATACTGCAATGACCGCTGTTCTAAAAAGTTTAGTATTTTATTTGAAAAAATTAGGTAAAAAGATAAATATTTTTATTTCCCCTAGAAAACAAAGGAATTCACTAATGGTAAGCAAGCAATCTTTTCTCACAAGAGATACAAATTATATAAAATTTAAGCTCTTGCCTTACATCATACTTTATTTTCTTTACTATATCACATTTATTGAAGGAAAAAGATTAAAACACAGATAAAAACACCAAAAGAGATGATATGTAACCAATTACTCTTGCTCCAAAAATATCACATTAATACAACTGTAAATTTCAGATAGAACAGGCCCCATTCTGTCAATACTAATTTGTTATATATTCTGTATTTGCCAAATAAATATTACCTTATTACTTTTCAAAATATTTTTACCTAACCAAGGTTTTCCTTATACCTCATTTTCTCATTTGTAATTTGCGGACACACCTCTTTTTATAGATCTACCAGAAATTAAGATTTTGCTAATAAGAACTGTCTTCAACAGCTTACCAACAAAGTCAAGTCACACCAAATACATTTAGATTTGTTAAAAAAAAAAAACAACACAGAAAACCGATTTTGAATCTCATTTTTGGTCAAGTTTCAAAGTCAGAGCCCAAACAATTCTTTGCAAGGGGCCATCATATGGGTAGACAGGTCATCAATTAGAAGTTTGCTACTTTGGCATTTTCCCTCCAGTGATAGAATACATCACTTTTTCGTTGGTTTAAACCCCAGACAAAATGAACAGACAGTTGAATTTACAGCCCACATGGTACAACACATTCCTTTAAACACTGGACTGACATGCAGCACAGGATGTCTACACACCTCACACCTACATCTGAGCTGAAGTACTGAACTTCACCTTGAATTCAGTCCAGGGCAGACACAGAGTGGAAGCCACCTTTAAATGACTGCTCTCTGTTTTTGCTGAATATATATTTCTGCTCCTCTGTTTAAGCATACCTATTCACAATATCTAATAAAGAAGCAAATGGATCTTTAAGTAAAGAGATGTTTATTAATATTAGGTCATATCTTCACACTAAGTTTAGATAATTTTTAATGTACAGTTAAATTTAGAACTAATCTTGTTTAAAAAAAAAATCCCTGAAACCTCTCATTCTACTCTTTTTCCACATATGTGTATTCCAGAATTGAGGGAAAATGGCAGAGCTAGAGACAAGGTTAGCAAAGAACAGAGTCATTCTGTGTGGAGAGCGGATACAGAGCAACTGCTAATAATCCAGGTCAACATGTTACTTACTTACACATTACTGTGACCAAAGCAATTACTGGGATTCACATTCTTATGATACAAAGAAAATTGTAACCATCAGATTTCAAAGTAAAGATGAACAGACTAAAAACCAAGAAAACCTTCAGGGTTTTAGGAATGCAGTATTCTGCTACCACACTCAAAGACGATGATCAGGAGAGAAGTGTCTGCACTTGCTGTGGTGATCGGTGTAGAATGCTCCCAGGATCTTTGTACTCATTGACCGGATTCATCACAGCCGCATACACTTCCCCATAGGCTCTGCAGACTAATTCTGTAGACTGTTTTATGATCTGCTCTCTATTGACAAACAAACAGATATGTGTTAACATGTAATCTGAAAACGAAAGGCTAAGCATTCCAAGAAAACTCCATACTTGAACCAACGTAGTTCATAATTATCACATCTTATTAAAAATCATTGTACAACTACACAAGTTATCTTGGTTTGGGGATAAAAGGTTTTTCTATATTTATTATTTCTTTATGAAATCTTCTCCATTAGTATGTAGGTTGCAGAAGGGCAGGGGCTGTGTTTTGCTCACTCTGTAGATCCGTGATCTTTAGGATCGAACATCGCCTAATATATTGTGAATTACTAAACAAGAAATAGAAACTGCAACCCACCATCAATGCACTGATTTTGCAAACGCAACTGTCAACACATTAACCGTAAAGAGGCTTATAACCATTCAAATGTTATCAATCCTTCAAACCTCAGAATAACTTACAATATACGGTCCTTTCACTTACAGCTCCTATACTAATAATCACATCTCCTCAATTTTTCATCTCTCCCACAAAGGTGACACTTGTCTGCAACAAATCACAGCATTTCCACAAATACACATTCCTATACAAGCACATAAAAGAAGAGAACTACTTTTAAATAAACTGAAGTAAATGTCTTTAGAAAAAAATAGCACTGGGTTCTTTAAATCTGCATTAATTGTTTAATAGTTTTCATGACATTTAGTTCATCAACTCCAACCATCTCTACTCCTCTATCACTATACCTACTGATGAAAACAGGCTTCCCAGGTGGCTCAGTGGTCAATAAGCCACCTGCCAATGACAGACATGTGGGAGACACAGGACATCCCAGATCCCTGGGGTGGGTAGGTTCCCTGGAGGAGGAAATGGCAACCCACTCCAGTACTCTTGCCTGGAGAAGTCCATGGAGAGAGGAGCCTGGAGGGCTACAAGTCCATGAGGTAAAAAAAGAGTCAGACATGACTGAGCTCACAAGCTGATGAACACCCTTCTCTGATGTTCACAGTAACTAAATAAAAACCCGTCTTTAAAGCTTTACTCTCAAACCTACTTCTGTTTCCTGTCTCTGACAATGTCACATCTACGTGCCATCACTTCAGTTCAGACCGTAACGAACTCCTGCCAGGAGGAGAAAGCAAAATCCCACCAGTCCTTCTCCAGCCAGTCTCCTCCACATTTAGTGTAGCTTAAGCACTGTTAAGAGTAATCTTTCTAAAGCATAACACTTATCATGTCTCCCCCTTACCCAGGACCCTTCAAGGCGAGTCAATGTCTTCTTCCAATTTCAGAGAAGTCAGAACTCCTTACCCTTTCACTCAAAATCTTTCATAATGCCATCTGCATCATTACTCTAATTCTGCAGTCCAGCTCAACCCAACTGGCCTATCTGCCCTGCTCTTCCTGACCTCAGGTCCTTCGCTCCCTCACATACCTCCATTAGCCTGCAATGTCTCTCATCCACCTTTCAATGCTCTTAATTCTCAGGAAAAAATGGACTTGCTCATCCACAAAGACTTTCCTGTCCTTCAGTGCTAGAAATAACCAGTTCTTAGAACATCCATGTGGAGAAGGCAATGGCAAGCCACTCCAGTACTCTTGCCTAGAAAATCCCATGGATGGAGGAGCCTGGTAGGCCGCAGTCTGTGGGGTCGCTAAGGGTCAGACACGACTGAGCGACTTCACTTTCACTTTTCACTTTCACACATTGGAGAAGGAAATGGCAACCCACTCCAGTGTTCTTGCCTGGAGAATCCCAGGGAGGGGGGAGCCTGGTGGGCTTCTGTCTATGGGGTCACACAGAGTCGGACACGACTGAAGTGACGCAGCAGCAGCAGCAGCAGAACATCCATGACCAAAATTATACCTCTGGAAGATTATCTGTGGAAATATGGGGATCAGTGGTCTAAAGAAGAATAAAACTGGCTGAATGGAATGAGGAAGGGAGTCCACTTATAGTCTTGGGTCATCGCACACTGTTCTGATGGGGTCTCAAACTCTCGATTTGAGCAACAGTAATTTGTTAGAACAATCCTGTTGCTACTGCTAAGTCGCTTCAGTCGTGTCTGACTCTGTGCGACCCCATAGACGGCAGCCCAACAGGCTCCCCCGTCCCTGGGATTTTCCAGGCAAGAACACAGGAGTGGGTTGACATTTCCTTCTCCAGAACAACCCTACATTTCCCCAAAGCTTCCAGAATGAGACTGGGTAGAAGGCAGATACGCTGAGTAACTTTTCTGAGCAGAGTGGAGCAATGCTATTGGCTGTACTACCTTATTGTTGGAAGGGAGGATGGTAGAAACTGACTTGGTAATCTACTTTACCAGATGAGGCTTGGAGATTTTTTTTTTTTAATCTGCTGATTAGTGATCGCTCCTATAATTAACTGAGCATAATAACGGATGCATCAAAATGATACAACAATCATTTTCCATAAGTGACATAGCTGAAAAATATTATAATTAGCATTTTAAAAATCTGTTAACTATAATATTTGATACTCATTTGAAACAAACAATGAATTTTAGATATAGCACTTCTAGTTCTCTACTAAAATCAGTAAGATTTTTTATTTGAATTGTTTTAATATTTTATTGGAATACAGTTGATTTACAATGTTGTACAAATCTCTGCTGTAGAGCAGAGTGACACAGTTTTACACATACATACATTCTTTTTTTTTTAATATTCTTTTCCATCATGGTTTATCCCAGGGGACTGGAGATAGTTCCCTGTGCTATACAGTAGGACCTTGTTTATCCATTCTAAATGAAACAGCTTGCATAAATCAACTCCAAATTCCCAATCCATCCCTCTTCCTCCCCCACTAAAAGCAGTAAGATTTATAAAAGGTTTATAAAATATTACTCACACCTCATACTATAAACTCTATACTCAGTCTGAACACACTGTGTACTTAAGTTACATGTGAAACATACAAACAAGGCTATTCCTTCTTACAATAAGTTTAAAATCAGAATAAGGTACAAAAATGAATATTAAACACATTTTTTAAAAATCCAGAGTTAATAACTAGTAAATGTAGAATAAATTACTGAAAATTCTGAAATAATCAATTTAAAATTTTAATTTCAAATCCATACAGTGAAAATTGTTAACATTACTAAAGCTTAGTTGTAACACAGGGCACATTTCTACTTATAAGCCGCAACTCACAAGACAGCTGAAAATCATTATAAATCTGCAACACAGAAAACCATAATAAAGCAATACTGCTAAGACAAATAATTAAATAAAACCAAGCCAATAAGACCAAGTAAGAGTCTGTAATTCATTTTAAATGTTTATATTTGATAGTATAGGGCTTCCTCATTCCACTCCCCAGTTTAAGAAGCCACCAAGACAAGGGAGGGATCAAAAAATGAACATGCACTGAACAGGATGAGAGATAAAAAGCCTGTGGAGAAAAAAGTCTTTCATAGAGTGGAAAGAAAAAAGGGAAGGGAACAGAAGTGGTCCTCCTGGCCTAACAGATAGCTGTTAAAGTCAATAGGATAGAAATACAACGGAAATGGAGATTCTCCAAGTGAATCCGAGTCAAATCCAAACTGTAAAGCGCAAGAACTGTGACTGATAGTGATTCCACATTTCTGGACAAACGTTAGAAGTTCATTTATTACTACCCAAGCCAAGTACAGGTCCATATGCTCATATTCATTAGTGCTTTGCTAATGAATTATACATGGCAGAGGTAAAACGGTATAGTGAAGGACATTACTGTCAGAAGATCTTTATTTATTTATTTATTTTTTATTGGAGGCTAATTATTTTACAATATTATATTGGTTGGTTTTGCCATACATTGACATGAATCCGCCCCGGGTGTACATGAGTTCCCCCTCCTGAACCCCCCTCCCACCTCCCTCCTCCCTTTATCCTCCCTCTGGGTCATCCCCGCACACCATGACTCTAGCTCAAGTTCCGCTACTTACTGCTGCCTTGAATAAATAATTTAATCTTTCCAAGGCTAATTCCAATATCATAAAACAAAATACTGACCTTGATAACCTTTACTAGATACTTTCAGCTTTAAAACTGTATCATTTCATTGAGCTAAGAGATTTTTTAAAGAACTGCTGTTAAAAAACCTATATATGCTTATTCATACACATACACATATATGCATCCACATACATCACTTTGTGGAACTGGGTTCCCTGAGTAACGAAACGTGACTGTGACTTATACATGAATGGGTAGTGTTTCAAAGTAATAAAGCAATTTTTTTCCCATTTTACTATCTCCTCCTTTTTATTTTTAATGCTAATTACTATGCAAGTTCACCTTTATGTTAAAAAGTTATCACATGTATCTTACGTGTCTGCCTTCTGCCTGCCTGGTGTCTTGGTCGAAATTATTCACTAATATTATGTGTGAAATATGAAGGTCAAATAATGATGAATCATTATAGTGAAAAATAAAACCAGTGTCGAAAGTGGAAAAATTCAAGAACTGTATAAATACAAAATGACCAGCAAATCATCTCAGTCTAGTCATGTGCTTCTGAAAACGTGGAATATCCTTATCTACTCATCTTTCCAAGTACAGGTAAAGAAAAGCAGTACCTTTTTTTTTTTTCCAGTCATGTATGTATGCTATTTTCTAGCATGGGTACCCACCTCAGATTTTACTTTCTGTGTTTTGATCAATCACAGCCAATCACATACCTGATGGATGTAATACTTTTAGAACTGTTTCTCTATGTTAAAATTCTAAAGATAAATCCCGCTTTTCACGTGACCAACAACAGATATGCAAGAGGCCAGTTAAAAGGGAAAAGCTATTGAATGTAAGCCAAGATTCATCTAAAGTTAGATCATTAACTTTCTTGGTCTCTTGACATGTCTTTACATGACATTCTCACTGTAATTTCAAAAAATTTAAAACATGACTCATACAAATAATTCATTAATGTAGGAAATTATTAAGATGGTAAAATTGATTCACAAAACATTTTGAGGAACTGTTCATTTACAGGCATTTGAAAAGGAAGATTAGAATAAATCAGGTTACATATAAAATGAACTAACATCTCACAGAAGAGGAAAGTTTCATTTCGGAACCTTTTAATCAATAGTAAACAGAAAATCAAACAAGGATACATTCCCCTAAATAATTTTTGATGGGTCTGTTAACAATGTTTCAATATGACATGAAAAAGACATGCTGGTCTCCCAGACCCTACACACCTTATTTCCATGGTCTGGAAAGTCTTCTTACTTTTGCAAAGTACAGTTGTTTTTTTTTTTTTCTCCCCTGTATAGTTTGCTATTCTAGTATATCAATATCAAAGATAATAATCATGTAGCTAATGTGCTATGAGAAAAATAAGAAATAAAGGAGATGAGCTTGTTACACAATTTCACAGAAGTGCAAAGTATTTTAGTTATCTATCCATGAGAATACCAGACATTAAGAAATTATCTCTGTCCAGTTATAAATGTCACAGTATCATAAAACTAGTTATAAATTCTGAAAATACTAATAAACATTATTGTATAACTAAACAGAGATACCATTCTCGTTTTAAAACATGTTCACTGAAATTACCTTACATATAATTTAAATAATTATTTAAAGTACTGAGCCATGATAAGAAATGAACTGCTAACTTCCTGAATCAGTGAGCTTGTCATTAATCAGTACTTTAAGATTTTGGTTGCCATAACAACATGATAAAACTTTCAACATTACCACAAACCCAGCACTTCTAAAAATAACTTATTTCAACATTCAGGTTCTGTGATCACTAAAATTGAGCTTTATTACAGCACCACAGTTAAGAGGCAATCAAACAAGCCATAGGAGAAAAGAAGGTGTTAACAGTTTAACTATTCCCGAAAAACTAAGAGGAAAAAATATACTTATGTATAATAGATTGGTTTAAAAATGAACATTTTGATTTCTCTTTATCACAATATAAATACCAAAGTGCCACAGCGGGTCAGCTTTCTGTCATTCACAGTAAAATTAAAGCGTATCTGAGGTGAGACCAAGGCACAGATCTCACATATGTCTCATACAGCCTATCACATATGCCTAACATTTTTGAATTTCCTTTTAAAATAGTAAAACAATATAATCTCAGCAGAGAAAGAGTTAAGAATATAGTACAAGCTAGTGTTAAAGAGAACAGGCTCTGGAATACTGGATTTGAATCTTGACTGTGCTTCTTGCTGTTTGACCTTGTTTCAATTATTTAACCTTTCCAAAAAAAAAATGTCCTTTTCTGTAAAACGGAGATACTAATGTACAGACTTACTGAGAGGGTTAAGTAAAGCAATTCATTCAAGGATCACTCTAGCTGAGATGCTAAAATTAGAGTATAGAGGCTGGTGTGGGAATTGTAGAGAGGGCAAGGGTCAAAGCAGAATAGTTTCAAGGCTAATGTTATAATCCAGGCACAGATGGTACTACCTTGGATCAGAGGGGTAACTGTGGAGATAGTCAAAAGTGACTGGAGTCTGCTCTCCTACATTTCTTTCTAGGTAAATATTTAATAAAATGGTTCCATGGCATTTTGATTGGGACTACATTGGGAATTTACAGATTACCACATTACATACCCAGTTAGAGGAGAATACCATGTGTCCACTTTGGAACACTGGAAATCTACAGCAAACGTCACACTTAAGTGATGAAATATCAGAACCATTCTCAGTAAAGTTCAAAATAAAATATGCACACTCACCCTTACATCTACTATTTACTTGGAGCACCTAGTCAATATAATAAGTTTAATCATATATACTGAAAAAAATTAATGACTCATTAACTTCAGATGTCTGTACTAAAAACATACAAACAAACAAAAATCAAGGCAAACAATTGATAAACTAAAAGAACTAAGAGTTTAATTATCTGGTCAGATTCAAAATTAATGTATAAAATTTAGTATTTTTCCCTATTTACCAGCAACATCTAATGAGAATATGCAATGGAAAATAAAAGACCTTATCAAAGGAGTCACAAAACTGTTTCCTAGGAATAAACCCAACAATATACATGGAAAACTGCATGAAGAAACTAAGTCTTTACTGAAAATTCTAAAAGATGATCTGGATAAATAGGTAGGTATACCACACTCATAGATAGGAATACTCACTAGTGGCTTTCTTACATCTATTTGTTCTTATGTTAGCTGAGTGAATGTTTTACACACACTTTAAAAGAATGTTATTTTCTGTAGCTGTGTGTGGTATTTTCTTTCTATTGGGTTGAGCTGATTAGTGACACTGTTCATTTCCTTTACACCAAACAAGTAGTTTTCTACTTTTTCTATTAATTATCGAGAGGAGGGTTGAAATATCGAAATGAATGCCAATTTATCTATTCTTCTTCAATTTCATAAGCTTATATGTCATGTTTTTTGAAGCTCTATTAGTGGCACATATTTACTATTATATCTTCTTCATGAATTGATCCTATTATTGTGAAATATCCCTCTTTATCTTTGGCAGCATCATCTTCCCTAATCATCATCAGCCTAATTTTTCTGATATTAACATCAGAATATAGCTACTTCAGCTTTATTAGAATTTTCATTTGAATGGTATAATATGATCTTTGAAACATGCCCTTAAAGTGGATTTCTTATACTGCAGACAGTTGGGCCAGGTTTTTACACCCAATCTAATACTTTCGGCCTTTTAACTGGAGTGTGCAGCCCTTTTACATTTACATATTTACATTTGGGGCTGAATTTAGGTTTATCATCCTATTATTCATTTTATATTTGTACCACCTGTTCTTTTTTTTTTCTTTTTCTGCCTTCTTTTAATCTAATTGTCTTTTTAACATTCTATTTTATTCACTGGCACATTATTTATTTTAGTGCTCGCTGCAAAGTTTACAATCTGTCTTCAAACAATATTATGCACTTCATGAGCAACCTTCAACATCTCAACAGTGTACTTCTACTTCCTTCCCACTTCATCTTTTATGCTTTAGTAGCCATAAACTTTATTTCTCAGTGTTAAGAATCCCACATGCACTGTCAGTATTTTTATTTTAAAGGTCCACTATCTTTTATATTTAGCATCTCCTGCGCTTGTCATTCCCTGGTGCAGACATGGGTTTTCCTGTGGTATCATTTTTCTTCAGCTTGAAGAACTTCCCTTATCATTTCTTGCAGCGCAGTGTACTGGTGATAAATGCTCTCTACTTTTGTTTACCTGATCTCAAAATGTATTTTTTTGCTTTCAGTTTGAAAGATACTTTTGAGGAATACACAAAGTTGAAACTGTTTCATCATTCAGCTTTTTAAAAGATGTGATTTACTGTCTTCTGGTTTGAACTGTTTCTACCAAGAAGTCAGTGGTATCCTTATCACTGTTCCCCCAAAATAATATCACTGTTCCCCTTAAAATCGTGCTTTTTAAGATTTTTTTCTCTATCACTGGTTTGCAGTAATTTGATTATGGTGTACCTTAGTATAATTTTCCTTGTGATTTATTTAGCTTCCTAAATCTGACGGTTCATGTTTTCCATCACATTTGAAAGAAATTCTTTTATGCCTTCAATATTTTATGCCTTAATCTCACTATGACACTTCACTTACATTCCAATGCTTGTTATCGTCTCACAATTCACCACCTAAGATTCTTCATCTGTTCTACGGCTTTTAATTTTTTCCTACCTGAGCTTCAGTCTGGGCAATCACTACTGTTCTCTCTTCAAGCTGATTGATCTTTCCCTCTAGAATGTCCAACTGGTGATTATTTCTACCCAGTGAATTTTCCTCTTAGTCCCTGAACACATCTGAAATAGCTGTTTAAAGATCTTAACTGCTACTTCTGTAAACTATGTGGGTGAGTCTGTCTCTGTTGGCAGATCTGTTTCTAGTTTTGGCTCATGCTCTCCTAGTACTGTACCTGAGTGCTTTTCATAGCATGCTCAGCACTATCAATGTTGCGCTGTTGACTGTATTTTGCCATATTTACGAGTGTTAAGTTTTGTTCTGGAAGGCAGTTAATTCAGTAAAGATCCACATGATCTTTTAGAGATTTGTCTTGTCTTTATCAGTATGAGTCTAAAGTAGCCTTTACTGTAGGACAGATTAGCCTCACTTTTAAGGCTTAGACTTTCCCAGGTCTCTGAAGTACAGTGTGAGTCCCAGTCATTTATCAGTTTGCACATTTCCAGTAGTCACTGTTTCTTTGCTAGGCTCACCCTGCCCCTATTACCAAATCTGCTTTATTTTCTGTTTATACTGGTATTCCTGATAGTTAAAGGTAGTGGTTTAAAAAGGAGGGCTTCCTGAGTGGCACTAGTATAAAGAATCTGCCTATAATGCAGGAGACCCAGGTATGATCCCTGGGTTGGAAAGATCCTCTGGGGAAGGGAATGCAACCCACTCAGGTATTCTTGCCTGCAGAATTCCATGGATGCTTAAAAGGAGGCAGTGAAAGAGAAGAAAATTATTCATTTACCACACAAAAAAAAAAAACAACAAAACCCAAAGTCATTACTTTTAAAGAAATTTGCTTTGTGTCTACCATATGCAACAGATGAAGATTCCTAAATCAAAGAATTCTCAAATCATATCCACTGTTCTACACACTCACTTTAAGAAGCATCTATAGTCTCTAGTTCTTAAATTATTCATACAAAGAATTCTGATTCAATAAGAGAAGACACAGAATATTTTATAAATATGCATGACTGTGGTTTCTATAGTCTAATCTCTATTTTTATATTATTAAAAGATAAATTTTGGAGTCTGGCACTGAAAAAAGAACAACGTCCTTCCAATTCATCACAAGGAAGGAAGGATTCTTTAAAAATGCTTTAATTTTCTACTTTTTAATACAACCTCATTTCCTGGCTACTTAAATTCATTCAATAGTTTATTGCAAGGCTGAAGTATTCAATCAAAATCCACTTTTGAGATGCAGTCAAACTATAACAAAAGACAAGAAAAAAGAAGAGTGACAGGGGTCCCCAAGGTACTGCAACCACAGAGACAAGCAAAGTTATAGAGAACAGAACATTAACAAAACAAGACAGGAATAAAAAGTTTTACACTGCAAAGCTCTATTTCAAAGAAACAATTGATATTTCAAATACACTATGAATAGAAATCGATATGGGTATGAAATTATTTTAGCTTAAAAACAGATTACCATTTTGAAAAGGTTCAAAATTTAATTGAATAAAAGTTACCTCTTATTATTTCAAATGCCTTATAAGTAAGATCAAATGCATATCATGCCTATATAGTACTAAGTACTAAAACAAGTGGTTAAATATAAAAAAGTTACAGGTATTTAATTAAACAAAGTAAATAACTTGAGAAAAACAAGCAATTTGAATTATGGCATAATGGAATTTGTTTTACAGTCTCCCAGTTCTTTAGAATTCTGGTTATGCTGACAGTATGAGATCTTTTAAGATAAAAAAAATATAAAAGTAAAAAAATAAAATAAAATCAGTTACACTGACCACAACTAATATGGGAACTCCCTAAGAAGGTAACAGAGTAGAGGTTTGGTGAATGGAATCCATTTCAGAAGTCAAGAACTATAAGCCAAGGATGATTGACAGATGGAAGTCTCTAACGATACACAGTCTAACTTCTTCATTGTCATTCCAGTTTCTTCATTAGGTTAGTTGTAGTTAGAACCCTAACTCTATGTCTGAGAGAATCCATTTCCAGCCAGTTCTAATCGACACCAAATTCCTCCTCATGCTGAGCCCAAAGCTGCCTCCGTGCTCACCATGTTGCTCCTCAGAGCCACAGAAGGCAAGTGGACGATCTCCGTGCCACGACAACCTTTCAGATGTTTAAAGCGTTTCAAGTTGCAGTTGTTTCTTTATTGTACTTCTAATGTAAATATTTGTTCATGTGTAACTGACATGTCGGACCATAATCTCTATTGAGATAGTGAAATTGTCTTTTAAATCTTACTCTGTAGTGCCTGGTACACAGAGCACTTAATACACTAGTTGAATGGAAAGAAAAAAAGGTACAGATGTCTGATTTCCTACTTGTACAAAATTTTGTCAATATTTTTGCTAAAATCAATAAAGTCACACAGTATAATCTCTCACTTTCTTCTAATTGTAATATCTTTATATTTTAATGTATAGTCCTTTGCCTTGAACACATTTCTAATACATGATATCGAACAATATTTATAGAAACTTCCAGAGCCCGAAATAATCTAAATAGCAGGACATCTACGTTGCACAATGAACATATTACTAATCTTTCATCACATATTCAGTGCAATTTTGACATTGTATTAATACAATGGAACTTCATATCATCACGTTGTAGCTTCAATTATATAAGTCCCATTATTTTTTAAAAAAGCATTCATTAAGACACTTTCAAACTACAAACATGTAAGGAACAAGTACGAATAGGGTAAGGTCAGATCTCTTAGGGGTGCTGAGGTAGAAATAAAGGTTGAGAACTATAAATCCTCAATGATTAAATCTCTTTTTTTAAAATACAATTTTTTTTCTAAGAAATATACGTGAATCTTTACCAACTGTTAATAATTGGAATCAATAAATACTCACTTCACTGTGGCACTTAGAAGAAAGTTCAGCTGTGGCATTAACAGGCTGTCAGGAGCTGACAGATAGCGATCAAACTGAACCTAAATGAAACAGAGAAATTCGAAACACAAAGTGCACATATCTGCCAACAGACCTCCCTAGTAATCATCCTTTTTTAAGGATTAAATCCTTGGAAAAATCCCATATTCCAAATAATGAGGTCTCTGTGATCAAAATGAGATATTTCTTATATATATTTAACTAAATTCACTTCAAGTGTCAACTCTTTAAGGTACTCAGTATCAGCAATATCTACTTTTAAAATTTCAAATCCAAGCCATTCATTTGATCTCCCTCACCAAACTTCTGGGTAATAATACTAATAAGATGTTAAGTCAACAGATTTCAAGTCTACCCTACTTTTTAAAATCCAGAGTATCTGTTGATCATTCTCTCATCTATTCATTATTAATATTCATCGAGTACCTGTTAGTGGTAAGGTACCTTATAACGTAATGTAAATATAATGGTGAGCAAAAAAAGACAGTCCCTAGCTTCAGAGAGCTCGTGGTCTAGTGACAGAGGAAGTAAACAAATGTAAACAAAGGAAAAACCAAGGTACCAATACTATAAAAGCATCCATCAGGACAACACAGATCTAGTCTTTGTGTTTGGCAAAAACGTCTCTGAGCAAAGGACATTTTAAGTGAAATCATAAAGATGAACTGATGTTAGGTTAAGTGTGTGCGTAGTAGGGACAGTGTGGTTGAAGGCTTAGGTGAGAAAGAATGGCTACTAGAGCTCAGTTCATGTAGGACTTGAAAGCTTTTCTAACAGATTCTAATTTCTACTGTAAAAGTATTAGGAAAACCATTAAAGAAGGGAAATAATGAAAGGGGGGAAATCATCCGATTTGAATTTAAGATGCTAACTCTGGCCACAGCAAAAAGAATCAAAGGGGAGGTCGTACATAGCAAATGCAAGGGCAACTAATGGGTAGCTCCTGCAGCATCTCAGGCAACAAGGGAAACAGGAGTGGAAAGGAGAGAAGATATCAGAGAAAATTAGAGAGCAAAATCATCACAATTCGGTTAGTAGTAAATGGGATGAAGGGGCTGACTCTGAGATTTTGGATCTGCATAATTTAATTCACAGCATTATCACAATTCACAACTGTATTCTTTATACATTTATTTAGTTGCGTGATAAATGCAGCTATTATTGGTGGTTTTCTCTAATGATATATAGCCTAACTTCTTCATGTTGTCATTCCTGTTTCTTCATTAGTTTAGGAGTAAAATTCTGAAATTGAAGAAAACCTAATCAGGAATAATAAGACTATTAGGGCATGGTGAAATATTACTACTAATGTCTGTCCTGATCAGACTTCTTTTAAAGGAATACATGTGCAATCATTATGAGTGGACCCAGTTGTGAATACAGCTAATTATCACATCGGTAAGAGTAAGAATAACATTCCATAAGGAAACGTACACTGACATGCTTTACTGTGTACTTACCATCGCAGCCTTCAGTGCCACAGAATCTAGGTTGGGCAAGTTAGCTAAAGGGCCCTTAAGGAACAAAAGGCCAAAAACAAGATGAAAACAGGTGCTGTATGTTACAGTTCACTTATGAAATACAGTCCATTAGGAGATTTTCCAAATTTTAAAATTTAGTTTACTTCCAAAGAACGTCCTATCTTCAACCTCAATTAAAAGAGGGACTATGACCTGCTAATTTCCGTATAACTAGTGTGAAGGTCCTCAATAATATGTGTTGGAGTGAGGAGCATATACATTTATGAACAATGAAATAGCAGGATACTTCAGATTTAATCATAAGCAAGAAAAAAGGGCAGTTAAGTACTGAGAAATGGCAGTGAGAAATAGGGACTTTAAGAGTCTCACTTTGACAATTGTAGATAGTACAAAAAAGGTAACAAAATTAGCTCCTTCTGGTGGAAACCTGATTACCTTATCAAAAGAAAAAATTCAAAACCTGTGATCTTTGAGAGTATCACTTAAGAGTTCCTGGGCTATAAAATATTCTTCATCTTAATGTTATTTAAGAGAGTTTTCTGCTTTTTAAAGAAACATGCTTACATGGTTTCCTAGGCTCTCTCCTACTCCGTGTTCTAATTCTACTGGAGTTCCATAACTGAACAAGATCATATGCTAGCCCCAGAAGTATTTACATTTCCAAGTAATAGACCATGATCTGCTAAATTAAAATGGGGAATGACTGCTATTTATATATAGTAATCTAAGCATTCAATTAGTTGATGGTGATAAAGGACTCTGAAAAATTTACCACTGTATTAATTTTTACATTTTTCTATACTAATTTGTGTATATTTTCATTACTTTTAACCCAAACTATCTATAGTGAAAAGGACAGTTAACATTTGGGGACACTCGACTATATTTCAGGTGGTCGTCTGGGCACTACACAGGCGTTATCTCACTTAATTCTTCAGAATAACCCGATGCTACAGACAGTACCCTCAATTTACAAATGAGGAAACAGAGACAGGTCACTTTCCCAGTGAAAAATTGCTATTAAGGGGCAGAGCCAAGATTCTAATGAGTCTAGCTCTAGAAGACACAGTCTAAATCGGTGTTTCTCTCTAGGTAGAAACAGCCACGTGCTTACCTGTTCAGCTTTATGTTGCTGTACCGTGTTATAGATATAACTCAAGCCTGCTCTGGTTAAAACGTAAGAAGCTTGCTCATTTATGAGTGTGTCCAAATGTGCTTCAATCTAAAATAAAATACAATTAAAAGAAAACATTTTAAAAGAAGGATAGGACTGATGAGAGTAGAAGTCAGCTAGCCTGGACTCAGCTCTTCATCGCGTTCCTTGCCACGGCACAGAGACTGCTCTTAGACAAAGACTTTTCCTCCCTCAAAGAGGAAGTCCTCTCACAAATGGGAAGAAAGTCTTCTTTGAGGATTCCAGGACTAGTCAAAAAAATTTGGGTTGCTTCTTAGCTCTTTTAAAAGCTGGTATGAAGCAAACAAACAATCACTCATCAACAATGTAAAATAAAATACTTAGGAAGAATTCTGGGAGAATGAGAACTTCTTGTCCCTCACATCCACACTGCCTCATGCTCCCAACCTGCTGGACTGACTCAGCCAGTCAGGTATGCCATCTGGAGAGGCCCGGCGGAAATCCCACAGGGGCTGAAGCTGTAAGTTCTCCCGAAGAAAGCAGATCTGGGACAACGAGGGGACGGCTGAGGACCCAGCAGAAGACTAGTCAGAGGCGTCAGGCACAGGGGCTGCCTGCGAAGACCATGCTGGCCGGTGGGAGCTGTATGTGCGCACCAGCTTTTGCTGTTCTTGGGGAAGCTACCTACGGCTAATGGGGGCAGAAGTCACAGGCAGAGACTGCCTGGTGGGATGACAAATTCCCAGGCAGGGAACTCCCTTCCCTTTACAGTACAGGCCTCAAAGCCTGGAGCTCTTCCTGCTGTTCCTCCCTCACCGTTATCAACCTGTTTACCAATGGCACAGTTCACTATTAACAGATGATGTTCCCACCTGAATGCTTGTCCTTGTCCAAGCCTCTACAGTAGCTGAGGCCCTCCCCTTAAAAAATTTACAACTGGTTTAAAAAAGGTGATAGGTTCTAAGAGGAAAGCCACCAGAGTAATGAAAACAAGTGTCTTTTCTTGAGGTAACACAGGTAGCTCAGACAGCAAACAATCTGCCTGCAATGCGGGAGACCTGGCTTTGATCCCGGGGTTGGGAAGATCTCCTGAAGAAGGGAATGGTAACCCACTCCAGTATTCTTGCCTGGAAAATTCCATGGACAGAGGGGCCTGGTGGGATAAAGTCCATGGAGTTGCAAAGTCACGTGACTGAGTGACTAACACATGTATATTGAAAGACACAGGGCACTTTAATTTTTTTCAAGTGAATGCCGAAAAAAGTACAGTTAGAACCTTTACTTACTAGTCTCTTTGAAAGTCCAAGAAAAATAAGATTGCAAGTATAAATATTTAATGAAAGAGTTACCACTAAGAAACAAATTAGTGTCTGAAAGAAAAATGGAAGAATAGTAATACAGAATAAATATCAAAGAAATATATTAAAGTCAAGAGGTTTAAACAGATATTAAAAGACAAATTCAGGAGATAAAGCCAACTAAGGACAGAAGCTTTTTATATTCAGAATATAAAAAGTAACAGATGGAGAAGTGATAATTAATTAAAGATAACAGAAAACTTTCTTGAGCAAAAAAAAAAAAAAAAAGGTTGAATCTTCAGACTGAAATGGCTCTGCAAAGTCCAAAATGGAAGTAACAAAAAAAGAGACATACTAAAAAATATCCTGAGGAAATATCTGAACTCAAAGGAAAATCCTTATAAGCTTCCACATGAATAAAATAGGTTGATCGCAAAACTAAAAAGAATCAGACTAGCCTGGATTTCTTACTTAGAACACTGGAAGAAGTTTAAGAATGGAAGAAAATTACCAGATTATTGATAGAAAAGATCTGAAAATGAAGAATCTTTTACTAAACGAGGAAAACAATTAGTCTGGGGGCATGGCTCCCAGCAAGCAGCCACACCCTCGCCCAGTCCTTCCACACTGACTCTGGGCTGGTCCATGAGAACAGCACTGGCCACCGGCCTAACAGCAAGCATGATGCAGACCTAATAAGCACTTACATGGTGGGGTGTCCTCTTGGGATGCAAAAAATAACTTTGGGATATTTAAGAAACAAGGATAACTAGTAGATTGTTGGACAACTGATATATATCTGCACATTTCGGGAACAGATTTAGACAAATGGCAGTTTGGGATTGAATTAGTGATAAATACATTAAAAACCAATGAATTTTTAAAAAAGATTTTTACTAATTATACATAAACAATTATGGAAGAAAGAAAAATTAATCATACCTCATATTTTGTTAAAAAAAAAAAAGAGCAGGAAATATCACGAATTTAGAGGTCTCAAAACTCATTCCTTGGAAAAACCAAAAACAATATATTTTTACTGCAGCCACTGCCAATTGTTTATATTCTTGTGATAATAAACAAGATTCAGAGTTTTGTTTTTTTTTTTTTAAAACATTTTATCTACCAAATCACTATTTCAAACTCAGAAGTCAAGTGTCTGGTAAATTTTATAAATGGTTTTGTTGTGACTCTTAAGTGAGACCATTTGGTTTAAGGACCAGCGTGGTTGGTTTAACAAATTGTAATGTTGTGCCTAACACTGATTTACACATAGACAAAAATGTATCTGTCCTTTGCAACACCTTCCGCACAAGCTCTGCAGTTTGAAGAATATAGCACGTTATTCACAGTTCGGAAACTGAAATCTGCATACAGGATAATGGTTCAAAGTAGTCAGAAAAGCTCCATTCTACCACCACATACTATGGTTTGAATAAAATATCCTACTCATTACATACCCTGGCTTCCAAACTAACTCCAAACTAACTTCCAAACTTCCTCCCAAACTAACTAAAATACTGAATATGTCTGGGGGAAGGGAGGTATTATCAGATTATAACAAGGGATTCACAGAAATCAGGTCACTGAAGTTAGCTTACACCCAGTAACTGAGATCATGTATGGAAAAAGAAGATTTCATCACAGTGAGCAGTCATGTTATGGCAAAATTAACCTGGAACTGCAGCATTTCCAGACGTCTGTCAGTGAACTCAAACAGAGCTAATGTCGTCTTCATCATATACAGTGAATTGACCATGAACGTGGCCATGTCAGCTGTGCCCAAATGGCTGGCTGACACAGTACACATTTGGAGGAGAGGATCCAAGACACACGACAACACCTGCAATGAGAAACAGAAGTAAAGAGACCCCTCATCTCCGTACCAGCGACACAGGTCTGCGTTAACGGCACTGCAGAGAGAACGCCAAACTAAACAGGAAGGGGCCAACTTACAGAAGCACATATGGAAGAGACTAAATGGCATAGAAATCATAACTCTTAAAACAAGCACCACTGAATATGTATTACTTTTTAAATTAATGGGAAATGGCTTAATATTTGAAGGAAAAATATTGAGAAGGGGTGTCAAGATATATGGGTTACGAAATGCCAGAATTTCAACAAAATGTACACTAGAGGAGCAATAAGAGTCATTAAGAGTGAATTTACAACACACCTGCACAAAATCAGCTTGACGGGCATCTAATGGCACAACTGAAGAATCATGAGATGCTAGAACTTCACGCAGCAACACGAGCGTCTGATTTAAGGCAGAACTTGGTCCAAGATCAGGTGGTGGGAGTTCAACCTAAAATAAAGGGCAATCTATACACTGCTTGTATTTTACTACTAAATTTTAGTGTTTAAATAAATGCCAGTTCACAGTAAAATCATTCATATGAAAGATACAAAGCACTGGCTGACACATTATAAAATCTATCATTTATCAATTGTTTATTCTCTATTGTACTAATGAAAATCACAGAAAGTGACACGAAGCTTTTGCTAGATTATCTCAGAATTAATATATCAGAAGTACAGAATTTGTATTTTTAAGATACAAAAAATTATGAGGAAAAACTCAGTAGTCTTTGAATTTAGGATTATATTTTCATATGGATTTGAAACAGCCTATTTTGTTTCGCCCTAGTCTTAAGAAAAATGTAACTCAGAGAGAGACCAGCACTTCCCCAACTATAATTGAGAATCACCACTCCCTGTCACGCCCCAGTCTCAGATATTGTGGCTCAATATGTACAGGGTCAGGGTCTATATGCTTGAAACTAAATCCCCCTAAAACTGAGTTTCCTCACTGAGTTTATGAGTAATCTCTTATCCAAAATCAGACTCCCTTTCTTGTCCTGCCCCTGTTCCCCGCAGGACTGATGAGTATCAAAGAAAAGGGGAGACTGAAACCAAGCAGGACCCTATAGGACATTCCCAGGTACAAAAGCCCCTCCGTGTCCCCCATTTCCTATTTGTAGAACAAAAGGCTTTAGTCTCCTATGCCTTTCCTGAGTTCCGAAGAGCAGAAGCAAACGGTTAATGATTACGACAACAGACTCACAAGACCCCTAGTTTCTCCTGAAAAGATATAGACAACAATCCGATACATACTCTGAGTTGTTCTGGAGAAAGTAAGACCCCCATCTGGCAGAGAATGGTGACTACATGCTGATCACAAACACACAGACCCCTGCTGGAACCAGCAGGTTAAGATTCCCAGAACATCACTCTGTTACCTTATCACCAATAAAGTAATCAATAACCAACAACCAATCAGAAGGTCCACAAGCTGGTCACGCATCCTAAGATCCTTTCCCCTAACACTGACTTTAAAAACCCTGCCTGAAAGCCATCGAGGAATTCCCATCTTTTGAGTATTAGCTGCCTGTTCTCCTTGCTTGGCACTTTTCAAATAAACTCTTACTTTGGTCTGAACACCCATGGTCAGAGTTTGGCTTTCCAGCTCTGTTGGCACATGAGGCCCCTCTCGGTAACATACATTGAAACCATCACCACATTCTATACCACAACCATTTCCTCTGAAAGTTTCCTCTTACCGTACTTATTTATGGAATTACAATTTTAAGTCAATAAAATTATTCAAAAGAAATTTAAGACTGCAAGTTAATGTTGGAAATGTCAAAAAAATTACAACTTTTTCACATACTTTTATTTAAAATTTAAAAAGCATTTTAGCTGAAAATATTGTTTTTGTCTGTTTTTCCTGGCAGAATAATCTATAAGGAATAATGTAAAACTTGAAGTATTCCAAAAGAACTTTTCAAACTTTAAGAAGCAAACGAATGACCAGGGAATCTGGTTAAATGCACATTCTGATTCAGCAGGTCTGAATCTTAATCTCAGATGCCTGAGGTTCTTCATCTCAGCTAAACTAATAAACTCTGAGGTGATGCCCAAGCTGCTCCTGCTGCTGCTCCTAAGTCACTTCAGTCGTGGCCAACTCTGTGTGACCCCATAGACGGAAGCCCACCATTTGAACAGTAAAAAGACATTCTAAACAGCAGTGATATCCAAGAATTTAAATCAAAATTTAAAGGACCATTTAGATTTTATTTTCAGAGTGCTAAGCAAATCAACCCTGCTTACTATTAATTTGATATGGGTTTCATTTATGATAAAACATACTCTTTAAATTAGTATTGAATTACTATAGTGAAAAGAACTTTTCAGAAAATGTCTCTCTAGCTAAAACTGATATGACATTTTATCTTTTAGGGGATCCTTTAGATTTTGCTAGATGCACAGCTATGAATGTTTCAGGAGAGCCTGATAAACAAGGGAGTACACATACCTGACTACTGAAGTGCTTCAAACACTGTTAGGGAAAAGGTGCATCTTTCAATAAAATAATGTCCTTGAATTTTCCTTTAGCATACCAGATAAAGAATTAGCTCCCAAATGTGTCTTTTTAAAAGCAAAGAAGGAATCATAAAAGAGTTCATTTCTGGCTATATCTTTATTTTAAAAGCTATTCTTCCTAACAATTTTATAATCCACTTTAAAATTCTATTAACAAAAACTGGGTGCTTTGGCAGTGAAGACCATTTTGCAATACATGTTTTCCTCATAAGGCTATAATCTTCTTGGAAGAGATGAATGGTTTATAAGAGGCAGAATAAGATGATAGTATACTTAACATAAAATATGGAACATTAAAATTTGGAGAAAGTAAGATTTTCTCAAAGAAACCTGAAACGGTTGTGTACATATAAGTAAAAAATAAGCTATAAACAGTATCATATTCCAATCTCAACATAATGTTAAAATATCCCTAAATATTATCCAATTCATATCTAAGAAAAACACTTCAGGGCATAATTATAGATAATAACAATAAAAAATAATAATAGTCAAAATCCATTCACCTAATCTCACATAGGCTGCAGTATTAATTGGTACTTAATATATTCAAATTACAATTCTTTCTTCCCCTGTTTTTATCCTATTCTGTTCCAGAATTTAGCTGGAAGACTTAAAATTTGCCTTTCATTAACCATTGTATTTTCCTGCAACTTTCATTTTAACAGTATTTAAGAACTTAGTGGGTTTTTTGAAAAACAATAAAACAAAATAAATGGAAAACCATTTGAGAAAAATAAGTGTGATCCTTCCTTCCCCACATGGACAAAAATAAACTTTATGTAGATTAAAAATTCAATATAAAAGTGAAATTACAGAAAGACCTAAGAACATGCATTTATACAAATTTATTAAATAATTTAATACTTTCCCACTAATAGATATTAACTTTAGCATATAATAAATTCTATATATATTTCCTTGATGTGGGAAAGTTTTTGAAGTACATTTTATAGCAAATTCCCAAAGGAGAAACAACAGAGAAAAAAAATGTTAGATTTTCCTGTGTAAACATTAAAAGGGATATATCAGAATATACTATAGGCAAAATCAAAAGGTAAATGATGACATTGAAAAGATCTGTAATATATATGACACTTAATATTCATAATGTATAAACATATCAGAAAATAACAAGAATAAGATACAACTTAGTAGGAAAATGGCAAAGGACTTGAAAAAACAATCCATATGGAAATTATGATGACTGACTTTCACTTGCTATCCCTGCAATCCAGGAATAAATCCCAGTTGGTCAGGCTGTATAATCTTTTCTAAGGGCTTCATTTGGTTTGCTATACTTTTCAACTCCAGAATTCCTTTTTGAGATTCTCTAACTCATGGTAGGTATTTCCACTTTGTCCACACACTGTTCTCTTGACTCATGTTTAACAACTGTTCTAAAGTCTTTGGCTGGGAGATGTGCAATCAAGTCTTTTGCAAGAAGGTATTTGCTTTGAATGGGCCACATTTCCCTGTTTGAGTGCCCTGTGATTTTTTGCTGAAAACAGTATTTGTTAACCCTGGAAATAAATTCTCTCCCTTCTCCAGGAGGTGCCATTTCTTGTTACTTTTTTTTTTTTAACTTGCTGTAGGCTATCTCTGTGCCAAGGATCAGGCTGAGGTGTAAACTAAAGTTCCAGGTCTTTCTGAGCCTGCTCCTTCCCCTGAACATGTGGTTACTTTTTAATTTCCCTTGTACATACAGTTGTTTTTCAATGTTTTTAATGTGTGACTCCCATCATGGGAAAAACGAAAAAATTATTAAGTGGGTAGAAAAAATGCACTAACCTTTGAAATCACCAGGAAGTCAATTTAGCCAATTGACTAATTTAGGAGGAGGAGTCTGTCACAACACGGAGGTGTAGAAACAGTGGCCACCCTTCTCTTCCCAACTCTGGGATAAGAGCACAGATCTCAGAGGTACGGAGGACAGGGTCCTTTTTGTCCACCCTGGCTCTACAAGCTGTGTGCAAGGCACCCAAGGAACAAGTGCAGAGCTGCCCGTCACAGCCCTGGGGGTGGGAGATGGGTAGTTGCAAGTGTGCCAAGAGTTGAAGTTGACCCAAACTGACTGCCATTTACAACCCAAGCCTTCCCCTAGAATTTGCAATTCTTCAATAGACTCCAGAGTTCCAAAAGAGTTACACTGGACAAATTCTACTGGTGCAGTTGTCTATGGGGTAAAGAGATTCCTGGTTGCCAAACTCCCCAAATTCCCTGGTTGCCAGATTCTTATGTTGCCAAATTCCCCCAAAATTATTTATCCTTGTATATTGATCTTGTCACCAATTGTATTCCTTGGGTTTTTGAAGCACAATCAGAGCATTCACAAATAATCCCCTATTTCTTCCTTTAAAATGTTTGTATCTCTCATTACTTTATCTGGACTGTTATTTAAATAAGAAGTTCTTGGCAAGTATTCTTGTTGTGTTCTTTCTTGACTTAAACAGAACTATAATACTAGTGCTTCTATGTTAATCATGATATTGGCTGTTAGTTTTATTAATCTTTATACAGTAAAGGATGGAGAAGGAAATGGCAACCCACTCCAGTGTTCCTGCCTGGAGAATCCCAGGGACAGGGGAGACTGGTGAGCTTCCGTCTCTGGGGTCACACAGAGTCGGACACGACTGAAGTGACTTAGCAGCAGCAGCAGCATACAGTAAAGGAAGTACTTCTCCTTTCTCATTTACTAATATTTTCCCTCAACAATTTAATTAAATATCTAATAAGTTTTAATCCTCCTCTCTGGTTATTATCTCCAATTCTGATATTATAATATTAAATTTTGTCGCTGCTTAAAGAATGGCTAGAAGGTTGTCAATTTTGTTGATCTTTTCAACAAATAATTTTGTTTTTCTAACAGATTGTAGAAATATACGTTCATTTTTCCTTTTACCATTCTGCTTTATTATTCTCTTTTCAGATTTCACAATAAGAATGCCTCCTACATTTTACTTTTAGTTTTTATTAGTTCCTATGTTTTCCAATTAGTAAAGCTTTGGGTAATAAGCTCATGTGCTTTTCGCATATTGCAATCTGGCTCTTGCCCCCACCACATGAATAAAATTGTCATCAGTAAATCATGGATCACCTACATATTGACAAGATAACAAACCTGCTGTCTCTTTTTTAATAGAACTCTTCCTATAGTATGTGTCACCAACCACCCTTTCACTTCTACTCTCTTGGCTTTTCTGATAAAATCCTTTTCCATTTCTCTCCTGCCTCTAGAACCTTCTTCAGAATCCCGCCATCGTTGGGCTTACCTTCTTCTCTTAAATGCCACTGTTTCTCAAGACTGTCCTAGAAGCCCTACTCTCATTAAACACGATTCCTCAGTTCAGTTCAGTCGCTCAGTCGTGACCGACTCTTTGCGACCCCATGAATCACAGCACGCCAGGCCTCCCTGTCCATCACCAACTCCCGGAGTTCACTCAAACTCATGTCCATTGAGTCGGTGATGCCATCCAGCCATCTCATTCTCTGTCGTCCCCATCTCCTCCTGCCCCCAATTCCTCCCAGCATCAGAGTCTTTTCCAGTGAGTCAACTCGTCGCATGAGGTGGCCAAAATATTGGAGTTTCAGCTTTAGCATCAGCCCTTCCAATGAACACCCAGGATCGATCTCCTTTAGAATGGACTGGTTGGATCTCGTTGCAGTCCAAGGGACTCTCAAGAGTCTTCTTCAGCACCACAGTTCAAAAACATCAATTCTTTGGCGATCAGCTCAGTCCAACTCTCATATCCATCCATACATGACCACTGGTAAAACCATAGCCTTGACAAGACGGACCTTGGTTGGCAAAGTAATGTCTCTGCTTTTTAATATACTATCTAGGTTGGTCATAACTTTCCTTCCAAGGAGTAAGCATCTTTTAATTTCATGGCTGCAATCAGCATCCGCAGTGATTTTGGAGCCCAAAAAAATAAAGTCTGACACTGTTTCCACTGTTTTCCCATCCATTTCCCATGACGTGATGGGAAACACGATTCCTAGTGACCTCATATAAACCCATTCAACTCTTTACAAACAAAACCCTGTAAATCCAAATGCACGGCTCCTATATAGGAGGATATCCCACATGTGTCTTGTCTAATTTAGATAATATCGTCACCTTATCCCTATCGTTACCTTATCACTTAGATTTTGCACTTTCTCTTTATTCCAGATACTTGCAATCAGTATCAATATTCCCAGGTTGGGAACTTATGAATTATTTTAGAACTCTTTCCTCTGATTTAACCACATTCTATCAGTCACCAACTTTTGAAGACTTACCTTTACCCTTCAAGAATCTGTCCCCTATGGCTCTTCCCTTAGAGTATGTATTTTCATAAAAACTACTTCCGTGATAATCCCTTCACTACCCTGTCTGCAACCTGACCTCTCTGTCTACATTCCATCCTGTCTCATTAAACAAAGAGTTACATAATCTTTTTGTTTCCTCTACTTAGGATAACCTGTACCCATGCCCCCTTTCACCGATCTAATCCCCTATGTCCTTCAAAGTTCAACTCTTGTACCTCCTTCTCTGGAAAGCTCCCCCTCTGTATATGTATATTATTATGGACATATATACTCCTTCTCTAAAGGCAAAGGAGAAAAGGAAAGATATACCCATTTGAATGCAGAGTTCCAAAGACTGGCAAGGAGTGATAAAAAAGCCTTCCTCATGATCAATGCAAAGAAATAGAGGAAAACAACAGAATGGGAAAGACTAGAGATCTCTTCAAGAAAATTAGAGATACCAAGGGAACATTTCAAGCAAAGACGGGCACAATAAAGGAAAGAAGTGGTATGGACCTAACAGAAGCAGAAGATATTAAAAAGAGATGGCAAAAATACACAGAGTTCAGTTCACTTCAGTCGCTCAGTCATGTCTGACTCTTTGCGACCCCATGAATCACAGCACGCCAGGCCTCCCTGTCCATCACCAACTCCCAGAGTTCACTCAAACTCATGTCCATCAAGTCGGTGATGCCATCCAGCCATCTCATCCTCTGTCATCCCCTTCTCCTCCTGCCCCCAATCCCTCCCAGCATCAGAGTCTTTTCCAGTGAGACAACTCGTCGCATGAGGTGGCCAAAGTACTGGAGCTTCAGCTTTAGCATCAGTCCTTCCAATGAACACCCAGGACTGATCTCCTTCAGAATGGACTGGTTGGATCTCCTTGCAGTCCAAGGGACTCTCAAGAGTCTTCTCCAACACCACAGTTCAAAAGCATCAATTCTTCGGCGATCAGCTTTCTTCACAGTCCAACTCTCACATCCATACATGACCATGGGAAAAACCATAGCCTTGACTAGACGGACCTTGGTTGGCAAAGTAATGTCTCTGCTTTTTAATATGCTGTCTAGGTTGGTCATAACTTTCCTTCCAAGGAGTAAGCATTTTTTAATTTCCTGGCTGCAATCAGGATCTGCAGTGATTTTGGAGCCCAAAAAAATAAAGTCTGACACTGTTTTCACTGTTTCCCCATCTATTTCCCATGAAGTGATGGGACCAGATGCCATGATCTTAGTTTTCTGAATGTTGAGCTTCAAGCCAACTTTTTCACTCTCCTCTTAGAACCACCATACAAAAAAGATCTTCATGACCCTGATAACCATGATGGTGTGATCAGTCACCTAGAGCCAGACATACTGGAATGCGACGTCACATGGGCCTTAGGAAGCATCACTATGAACAAAGATAGTGGAGGTGATGGAATTCCGGTTGAACTCTTTCAAATCCTAAAAGATGATGCTGTGAAAGTGCTGCACTCAATATGCCAGCAAATTTGGAAAACTCAGCAGTGGTCACAGGACTGGAGAAAGTCAGTTTTCATTACAATCCCAAAGAAAGGCAAAGCTAAAGAATGTTCAAACAAATGTACAACTGTACTTGTCTCACCCACTAGCAAAGTAACGCTCAAAATTCTCCAAGCCAGGCATCAACAGTACGTGAACTGTGAACTTTCGGATGTTCAAGCTGGTTTTAGAAAAGGCAGAGGAATCAGAGATCAAATTGCCAACATCCGCTGGATCATGCAAAAAGCAAGAGAGTTCCAGAAAAACATCTACTTCTGCTTTACTGACTATGCCAAATTCTTTGACTGTGTGGATCACAACAAACTGTGGAAAATTCTGAAAGAGATGGGCATACCAGACCACCTTACATGCCTCCAGAGAAATCTGTATGCAGGTCAAGAAACAACAGTTAGTACTGGACATGGAACAACAGACTGGTTCCAAATCCAGAAAGGAGTACATCAAGGCTGTATATTGTCACCCTGCTTATTTAACTTACATGCAGACTACATCATGCGAAATGCTGGGCTGGATGAAGCACAAGTTGGAATCAAAACTGCAGGGAGAAATATCAATAAACTCAGGTATGCAGATGACACCACCCTTATGGCAAAAAGAGAAGAGGAACTAAAGAGTCTCTTGATGAAAGTGAAAGAGGAGAGTGAAATGTTGGCTTAAAATTCAGCATTCAAAAAACTAAGATCATGGCATCCGGTCCCATCACTTCACAGCAAATAGATGGGGAAACAATGGAAACAGTGAGAGACTTTAATTTTGGGGGCTCCAAAATCACTGCAGATGGTGACAGCAGCCATGAAATTAAAAGATGCTTGCTCCTTTTAATTAAAAGCTATCATAGAAAAGCTATGATAAACCTAGACAGTATATTAAAAAGTGGAGACATTACTTTGCCAAAAAAGGTCCATCTAGTCAAAGCTTTGGTTTTTCCAGTAGTCATGTATGGATGTGAGAGTTGGACTATAAAGAAAGCTGAGTGCCAAAGAACTGATGCTTTTAAACTGTGCTATTGCAGAAGACTCTTGAGGGTCCCTTGGACCTCAAGGAGATCAAACCAGTCAATCTTGAAAGAAATCAGTCCTGAATATTCATTGAAAGCACTGATGCTGAAGCTGAAACTCCAATACTTTGGCCACACGATACGAAGAACTGACTCGTTGGTAAAGACCCTGATGCTGCGAAAGACTGAAGGCAGGAGGAGAAGGGGACGACAGAGGATGAGATAGTTGGATGGCATCACCGACCCAATGGACATAAGTTTGAGCAAGCTCCGGGAGCTGGTGATGGACAGGGAGGCCTGGCATGCTGCAGTCCATGCAGTCCAAGAGTTGGACATGACTGAGCGACTGAGCTAAACTAATACCCCTCCCTCATGTGCCAGCATAGCACATTGCGGACGTCTTCCATAAAACACGTGATTCTACAGTAAGCACTGATTGATTATCAGACTATTTTCCATGAGTGGAAGAGCAATCTGAGACCAACAGACCTTCACTGTTTGCCCTTGTACTCTCATTATCAAGCAACATTCATGGATGAATGATTTTAGAAAAATTGTGTCTAAATAATAACTTATATAACCGTTATCTAAAACAAGAACTGACTGCCTGTTAGTAAACTTTTGGTGATACAGTTAAAACACATAAGTGAAATACTTCCTCTCCACAAATTCATGCTGCTTTTCCAGAAAATTTGAATCCTATGTTGGGGTCAGACAGTAGACTCTTAAGGTTTCCCTGAACTTGGGAATGTAAAATCCAAGGCCTCTGAACTGGATTGCTACTGACTGCTCAACACCATACTACAAACCTGCGTCTAATAGAACCAGGCAGTTGGATAGAGCAGCGTAATTTAAAACAAAAATGGTGACTGTGATACATCCCTGAAAAACCTGAGTCCTTAATAATGAAACAAAAACAAAGGAAGATGTTATAAACCCATTCCTTACAGTCTCACCAATTTACTTTTGCACAACGCAATGCTCAATGTAAAATACTAGCTCTCACAGAACTCTTTGAGGTTTTTGTTTGTTGTTGCGTTTTTTTTTTTCCCTGCTTTTATGGAATTTTTTATTATCTTACTTGTTTCATAATTGTAGTATGTAACTCAAAGGAACATAAATTCCATAAGGAAAAAGCTAGACCACCAGTGTAAAAATATATGCCAGCTGTTTAGAAAAAGTACTTACTAAAAGTTCCAGTTTTTCAATCTGTATGTCATTTTAGTCCTGACCTATTAAATATAGAAAGTCTGCTTTAATTACAAATTGTGGGTTATTGGCATAGTCAATGAAGCAGAAATAGATGTTTTTCTGGAACTCTCTTGCTTTCTGCATGATCCAGCGGATGTTGGCAATTTGATCTCTGGTGCCTCTGCCTTTTCTAAAACCTGCTTGAACATCTGGGAGTTCATGGTTCACATATCGCTGAAGCCTGGCTTGGAGAATTCTGAGCATGACTTTACTAGCATGTGAGATGAGTGCAACTGTGCGGTAGTTTGAGCATTCTTTGGCATTGCCTTTCTTTGGGATTGGAATGACGACTGACCTTTTCCGGTCCTGTGGCCACTGCTGAGTTTTCCAAATTTGCTGGCATATTGAGTGCAGCACTTTCACAGCATCATCTTTCAGGATTTCAAAGAGCTCCACTGGAATTCCATCACCTCCACTAGCTTTGTTCATAGTGATGCTCTCTAAGGCCCACTTGACTTCACATTCCAAGATGTCTGGTTCCAGGTGAGTGATCATGCCATCGTGATTATCTTGGTCGTGAAGATCTTTTTTGTACAGTTCTTCTGTGTATTCTTGCCACCTCTTCTTAATATCTTCTGCTTCTGTTAGGTCCATACCATTTCTGTCCTTTATCGAGCCCATCTTTGCATGAAATATTCCCTTGATATCTCTAATTTTCTTGAAAAGATCTCTTGTTTTTCCTATTCTGTTGTTTTCCTCTATTTCTTTACATTGATCTCTGAGGAAGGCTTTCTTATCTCTCCTTGCTATTCTTTGGAACTCTGCATTCAGATGCTTATATCTTTCCTTATCTCCTTTGCTTTTTGCTTCTCTTCTTTTCACAGCTATTTGTAAGGCCTCCTCAGACAGCCATTTTGCTTTTTTGCATTTCTTTTCCATGGGGATGGTCTTGGTCCCTGTCTCCTGTACAATGTCACGAACCTCCTTCCAGAGTTCATCATGCAGGTCAGGAAGCAACAGTTAGAACTGGACATGGAACAACAGACTGGTTCCAAATAGGAAAAGGAGTACGTCAAGGTTGTATCTTGTCACCCTGCTTGTTTAACTTAAATGCAGAGTATATCATGAGGAACGCTGGGCTGGAAGAAGCACAAGCTGGAATCAAGATTGCCGGGAGAAATATCAATAACCTCAGATATGCAGATGACACCACCTTTATGGCAGAAAGTGAAGACGAACTCAAAGGCCTCTTGATTAAAGTGAAAGAGGAGAGTGAAAAGGTTGGCTTGAAGCTCAACATTCAGAAAACTAAGATCATGGCATCTGGTCCCATCACTTCATGGCAAATAGATGGGGAAATAGTGAAAACAGTGTCAGACTTTATTTTTTGGGGGCTCCGAAATCACTGCAGATGATGACTGCAGCCAGGAAATTAAAAGACACTTACTCCTTGGAAGGAAAGTTATGACCAACCTAGATAGCATATTAAAAAGCAGAGACATTACTTTGCCAACCAAGGTCCGTCTAGTCAAGGCTATGGTTTTTCCCGTGGTCACGTATAGATGTGAGAACTGGACTCTGAAGAAAGCTGATCGCCGAAGAATTGATGCTTTTGAACTGTGGTGCTGGAGAAGACTCTTGAGAGTTCCTTGGACTGCAAGGAGATCCAACCAGTCCATTCTGAAGGAGATCAGTCCTGGGTGTTCATTGGAAGGACTGATGCTAAAGCTGAAACTCCAATACTTTGGCCACCTCATGCGACGAGTTGACTCACTGGAAAAGAGTCTGATGCTGGGAGGGATTGGGGTTGGGAGGAGACGGGGACGACAGAGAATGAGATGGCTGGATGGCATCACCGACTCGATGGACATGAGTTTGAGTGAGCTCCGGGAGTTGCTGATCGACAGGGAGGCCTGGCGTGCTGTGATTCATGGGGTCGCAAAGAGTCATTCACGACTGAGCAACTGAACTGAACTGTGGGTTATTGAAAAATAGTAGTAAAACTAGGGCTTTGAGATGCTACTTCCAACTATGACTCGATGTTATACTGCTCCAGGAACAGACTATAAGCCTACATCCAGTAAGCCATCCCAAAATGAATTTTCTTGTTCACAGGAAGAACTCAAGAGAACACTAAATGAAATGGGAAAAAAACTGTCACCAGTGTAAAAGCAGTAAAACAGCATTTTTAAATGTGAAAGACTCACACAGTATAAGAACTGCATTTTTCAAACATACCTTGTCCATTAACTTACTGGCATGAAGACTTAAGCTGTTGAAGAATATTTTTTTGCTCAGCAAATGCATTTCTTCAATGGTAGTCAACAATGTAGTTGCACTATTTCCAATAATGCCACTAAAAGCAAAGAATATTTCTGGTTGCCAAGCAGGCCTAAACAATTTAGCTCTATAACTGGGGAGAATTCTTTTAAAAGATCCAGATTTAAATAAAAGTTTTTATATAGAATATAACCTGTGAATTAAAACAATTACTCTAGTTTCATAAAGAAATGAGTTTTTTTTTTCTTTCTTTTAGGTTAGGTGACAAATAAATGAAAGCGAACTACAGTGTTTTCAATATCTCTTAATCTCTTAGAAAAGCAGTGGGTTAGACTAAACCCTTATAGCATGCAAATCCATGTGGCTATTTTTCCGCTATTACAGTAAATGCATGTTTTGATTATCTAAGAAGATCTGATTTTAATTTAGAGGAAGCCATTCCATCAGTAGCTCTATGGAGAAAATATTATTAATACTGAGCTTTTTAAAATAAAACTTATGCCATATCAGTAACAAATCTGAAAATTATAAAGTATTATGATTATACATCTGCCAAAAAAGTATATTTAAACTAATTATGAAAAATTTGGTAACATTTTTAAATAACTACTGTACATCCTATAATTCTCAATTTTCTCCTACAAGGATATTTCTTAAGACTTGTCCAGTGGGGTTTCTCATTTTTTGCAGAATGTAACACAACCATGTATATAAAACAGTTTCCAATTTTATTCTCCTATTCATGTACTGAAAGTGATTCTTCGGTTCCTGATACTGGTATGCTTATAAAAAGTCATCTAAAATGATTTTTTAATAGACTATCAAAAATATAGCTTGGAACACCACTGTTTTACCACAACTCACATATAACATGGTCTTACAGTGAGTGACATTTACAGTAGGGCTCAAGTGTATGTATGCTGTCAAATGATATATGCATGGTGAAATTGAATGCAAAGTTTAGAGTCAAAGATTATATTTTAGATAAGACAAGTGGTTCCTAGACAAGACAAGCAGTTCCTAATCAGATAAAGTCACTTTAATTTAGAGAAGATAAGATAGCTATTAATATTACTTAGAGAAGATAAAGCTATGGTTCTGTTTACCATTAATGGAAAACTAAATGTTAAAGAAGAATTTATGTTATTTACATCCAGAATAGGACATTTTACTAATTATGCCCTGCTCTGAGTATAATATAGAGTTGCTTTAAGTGCCATGGATCTCGAATACAGAAGGACTCAAAATATATTTCTATTGTAGACTTATACTGCTATCTAAGTGGTACGTGTACAAATGTGTGTTTGTGTGTGTGTGTACAGTTACGCCTGGAAAAGAAAGGAAAAAGGAAATAAAGGACCTCAAACTACAACATGTATAACATGCAAATGACGACTCACACAGTGTGGAGGTTCTACTAGTTTACACTTAGTCAACAAATAGAATACACACACACACACACACAAATATTACACTGTGTTCTAACTGAAATGAAGTATGACATGGGACTTAATGAGCACATTTAACCATTCCACTTACCTGATTGTGTGGTGGTAAAATTTGAGGAGGTTAGAAATTTTATATAATAAAACTGCCCCAGGTTCAGCAACTATTACTTGTTCAATTCGAACCTATTAAAACATGTGACAAAAAATTAAACATTTCTTAAAAGTGTAACTTTTTCTTCATTAATCACATGTGGTGTGAACAGCATTAAAGAGATTAAATTTCATGATTATAGAAATCACAAACTTCCTTCTAAATAAGTTAATATCTGAATATTAAATCAGAGGATGGTAAAACAACACAAAAAATTTAACACAGGTATACTCTATGAACAAATGATCCATTACCTATAGAATTTGGCTCAAGGCAATTGCTATCAGAAATAATCAATACAATGAGATCATCTTGAGGTTTTTTTAACCAGCATGTAATGGAATTTAGTTCAGCACTAAACTGCAAAGCAGTTGTTACATGCCTAAAATTATCAGTAAAAAGGTACTGCTTTATGAACCAATAGTAAGGGGAAAAAAAAGAAAAAAGTTTTACCTTTAAACAACTAAACCAAGTTTGTTTTAATATTAATTAGAGAACAGGAAAGCAGATGGATCTTAAGTTGGCTCCAACATGTTTGTCTAATTATAATACTACCAGGGCAGTATCTCAGATCTAGTTCAAAATTAACTTGAAATGCTCAAGATTAACTACTGGGAATCTTTCTAATTAAAATCCATCCTTCACTAATCTTTCCCTTACTTCATATTCCCTAACTAAAATACAATTTAAACTACACTGAATGTGCTTACTTACATATTACACTACATCTATGCTTAAGCTGCAGATAACATTATGTCTTCTTGTTTTCTAATTAGATTCTAAACATAGACACTGTATTTTCTAGTCCTTTCACATCTTTGCAGCACTTAGCAGAATAATAAATATGCAGGAGATGTTCAATAAACACTTTTGAAAGCATTTAGATTTTGGAGTATGTCGTAATACCAATGAATATGATCTGCTAAAATATTTTACATTATAAATACATGTTCAGTTCAGTTCAGTTGCTCAGTCGTGTCTGACTCTCCGCGACCCCATGAATCACAGCACGCCAGGCCTCCCTGTCTATCACCAACTCCCGGAGTTCACTCAAACTCATCTCCATTGAGTCGGTGATGCCATCCAGCCATCTCATTCTCTGTCGTTCCCTTCTCCTCCTGCCCCCAATCCCTCCCAGCATCAGAGTCTTTTCCAGTGAGTCAACTCGTCGCATGAGGTGGCCAAAGTATTGGAGTTTCAGCTTTAGCATCAGTCCTTCAAAACTTTAGCATCAGTCCTTCCAATGAACAACCAGGACTGATCTCCTCTAGAATGGACTGGTTGGATCTCCTTGCAATCCAAGGGACTCTCAAGAGTCTTCTCCAACACCACAGTTCAAAAGCATCAATACATGTAATAGTATACAAAAACCTTGCATAGAAAATTGGCAATGATTATTTTAAAGTGAGTTTTATTATCCGACATTAATGTGCTAATTTGACAAAATTACAGCTTGAACTCAAGTTGCTCTTTCTTTAAACTCCAAATAAGGGAATAATTTAACAATATAACATATATAAAATATTTTATATAATATATACAAAGTATTTTACCTTTAGAGGCCTGCACACACCCTCAGTGATATGGCCAACAACTTCTTGAATATTTTCTTCAACACCTACGGTTAATTATAACATAACTGAAATTTTTTTCATATTGTACTGTTTCACAGAAGTACAAAAAATCAACAAACACTAATACCTGTGATTAATGGCATTAATGATAAACACTTAAAATAACCATTAATGGTATTTTATTAAGTTCAATATCTCTTAGGCTATTACTAACTATATTAATATCTGAACCTAAAGCTCTATCAATTCATTTGACTGCTGATTAATGAAAAAAGATTGTGAAATTAATTAACCAAAGGAGGTGATGAGTAGATGTATTAGGATCTGTTCCACAAACTCCTTATTCTAGGCAGATGTACTAAGCACACAAACTGAAGGTATAAGATGGAAAACACACCCTACAATTTAATGGAAAAACTGACATTTACTAATTACTGACCACTTATCAAGGTCTGTACCGTGTACTTGGACATGTACAGCTTGTAACCACCTTCATTTTCACAGAAGGAGAAACTGAAGTTTAGAAGAATTCATGCCATTCCCACGGAAGAACCTATTTCTAACTCCAATTATTTTCTTCCTGCCTCTTAACGCGGCTTCTCACGTATACTTTACTAACAGCCTTTAAGAAATATACTCTTTTAAACTGGGTTATTAGGATAACAGAAAACAACTTTAAACAGTGCAGACCATGTGCCAATCTATCATAGATGCTGAATCTAGACTCAGTATCAGTGAGGAGGTTGAGTCCTGCACCCACTGGCACACCAGCCTCTCCTGGAAGATGACCTGATGAACCAGCATGGTGTGGGGCCATGCCATGCAAGACAGGCAAGTAACACTCCCCACAACATGCCCCTTCCCTTCCTACCAAAACCAGAACATCGCAATTATCCACTAACCCCTTCTATCACAGGTATCTCAAGACAGTCACAACTAAGAAGACTGGAGATTCTGCAAACAGATGTTAGCAACTCAAAAATAATCATTTTTCTTCTTTGAAATTAAGACAAAAATTTTAAGTACATTCAGTACATAGGCAATTATTCAAAAAATGTTGAAACAGCCACATGAAAATGAAAAAAGGGGCTGAGCAGTATTAACAGAAAAGAAAGAAGTAGCAGCTTCATGACCTTAAGAAAAGTCACTGGGCCTGTGTGCTTGTAGACAAAACGGAGACAACATCCCCTTCTGCCTTTAGAGGACAGTGCTGTCCAAGACCTGAGACAGCGCACACCAGGCACTCCAGAGGCACGCTGAAAGGGGAGCAGGGGGTCCTGGCTCACTAGGGAAGGTCCATGTTATCAGCTGTGTCACAAAATGAAAGTGATGGAGAAGAATTCTCCGGAAACGGGGAAACTAGAGAAAGGAAGACTAATTAGGACGCCTACTGAATCACCTAGGGTGAAGAGTTTATCTCCATGAAGAAAACAGCAACGAGAACAGAAAGAGACACATCCTGTGTGATACCCTACATCTCAGGTGAGCAGCAACCGCAGGGCGACCCACCTTGTGTAGTTACATGCTTCAAAAGAGCTTCAAGGTGTTCTTTTTCAGAAGCAGTAGCTTGATGGAGCCAAGCCAACATATCTCCTACGTATCTAACAAAAAAACTAACGTTAGTGAAGATTTCCTTCAGAAAAACACTGAATACCCCAATATTGTCTGCTACTATACCTCAAAGGGTCATGGGAGTGCATTTCAATGGGTCTAGGGGTACCTCCTGGGCCCCCTCTTGTAAGAGCATCAATGAATCCACGAACCACTGTACTTCTTCGTGCTGTTCCAAACTCATCTAAGGTATACCTAGAAGAGACAAGTTATTAACAAACAACTGTTTTTCTTCCTAATGGCTATATCAAACTATTCATGTACTTTCTCACATAAGCTATCTAATGCTTTGTTTTTACACAATTCTCTCAAGCAATACTGCTTTAAACAACAACAAATATTTAATAAATAACTTTATCATAGTGATAATCCAATCCAAAGGTGCATCTTTTTATGTCTAAGAAGGAATGCAGGGATTTACAATCAGTAACAGAGGCTGCCGGAGAAGGCAATGGCAAGCCACTCCAATACTCTTGCCTAGAAAATCCCATGGATGGAGGAGCCTGGTAGGCTGCAGTCCGTGGGGTCGCTAAGGGTCGGACACGACTGAGCGACTTCACTTTTCACTTTCACACATTGGAGAAGGAAATGGCAACCCACTCCAGTGTTCTTGCCTGGACAGTCCCAGGGACGGGGGAGCCTGGTGGGCTTCCGTCTATGGGGTCACACAGAGTCGGACACGACTGACGTGACTTAGCAGCAGCAGCAGCAGCAGCAACAGAGGCTGCAGCAATAAAGGATAGAGCAGGGGATTCAGTAAAAGTAAAATTCCAGACAAGGTGGAAACCCTGAACTCTACAGGTTTCAGCACCCACCCCTTGTCCAAAACACGACACTCCATTGCACACAGAAGGCCTAGTATACGGTTCTCAGAGGCTGGTTACAGTCAGAACTCAGCAATCCAAAATATAAGACTTTTCCTTCTACATTAAAAAATTCTCATGTATATTATCACAACACCACCAAAATTTGTCCAAATTATACCAAATATCACCAAAATATACTATTCATATTTAAAAGCTTATTTTGACCCCAACGTTAAACATATTACAGGCTACTTGAATTTACTGACCAGCTATGCATTAAGAGCAAATATTTTCTTTTACATATATTTACAAGTTATCAATTACAGTTGGCAGGGCCGGAGGAAAGACTTTGAAAGCTGAAGAAATTTTTAGGGAAAAAAGATTTTGAACTGGAAAATCAGACCATTTGGGCTCAAATGATAGGATGGCTTAAAGTTACCAAGAGTCCCTGTTTCCTTGAGTAAAATCAGCCTTCGTTTCTCACTGTCGCCACTGTCGCCCAACTGAAAGATCTGTTTTAAACGTACACAGGAAAACAAAATATTTTTTCATAGTCCCATGTCAGCAGATTCTAGATCCATGAACTTTTAAATCTCTAAACAGTACTCTACTAAATGTTGAGAATTATTTCATTACCATAAAGAAAAGTTATAAAAATTTCACCAAAGTTTTCAAAAGAATTTCTTAGGCTACACTGCTTTCTTTAATATGCTATTGATTTCATGAAAAACCCACATTTTTTTTTAACAGAAGAAAGCTAGAAAGGGGGCATATTTTTAAATAAAAGTGTAGTGAAGCAATCAATAGCAGTAAATTGTTAGGACTCTGAGCCTTCTTAAAGGACTATGTACCAGTAACCAGATCATGGCTGTGTGTGGTTTTTGGTTTTAGTTAAAAGGAAATGGTTTTGCAATTCCATGCAGTGACATAGCGGCAATACGTCAAGATGAAAATGCAGTTATCAAGCTAAGTTTTGCAAAAGTGCACAGTTGCTTTACATTCACTTTGTTTTTTTGAACAAATTAGAACCAAGGTGCTTATTTCTATTTCTTCCCTCAGGCTCTTAAAAATACAAATGCTTAGGGTACAGAATGCCTTCCTTTAAAGACCATCAGTTCTATGAAGTGACTTGTGATCAGATTTATGACAGCACAAAATTCACAAACTAAATTTTTAAATATGTAAAACTAATCTTCCCCTGGGGACCCAAATGACTGCATAATAAACAGAAACAATGTAACTTCTGTTTCTAGGACTATTCACTGTGACCACAAGTTATATTAGAAACCAGTGAATCCACTGGCATTTTAAATGCAGGGAGGGACAATTTAAAAAGTCTGACAAACACTAGAATCTAATCTTTTTACTATAAAATATAAATAAACATTAATATTAATGCTAATTTTCCTGCAATAGATATAATTTGAAGCAAGAAGAGCATGAGCTAAAATGAACCTTCAGTGATATCTGAAGACATGAAATCGCTTTTCCCAGAGACAAAAGAAAATTTCCTTGACCAAAAAGATTTTTTTCCAACAAAGGTCAAAACCTGAAAATGTAGCTTTACAAAAGTGAATGTCAAAATTATGTAAATATTCTAAAATGCCTGTAGTTAAAATAAAAATAAAAATCCCCAGTTTTTATGTTTATCCATAGTAGACAGGGAAAAATTCTGGTCAAAAAGCAAATAAAATGAAAAAATTTTGTCCAAAAAAATTAAAAAATAAAAGAATAACATAAAAGCCTAAGAAATGTAACAAAGAATGAAAAAAAATCAGCACTGTATATATTACTATATCCTTTAATAATTGACATGTTGAAGGTTTACCAGTGGAAATAAGACAACATCAGTTTGTCCATTTCTACTTGCAATAAATTTCTTTTTGAAAACACTTCTATACTTGATGTATTAAAAGTTAATAATTCATTAGCATTCCAGTTATATAAGACCTAACAAAACCTGAGTATGGCAATCTTCCCATAAAACTTCAATAATTGACGTTTTCTTAAATGTGATACCTATACATTTGAGACCCAATAATGAACAGTGAAGTTTCTCTACTTTAAATCAAGTTCATATAGTGCCATCTGGTGGTTAACATAATACATTATTAAGTTTTTCCCTAAATTTAAAGAAATCAACCACCACTTTGAAAACAGGTGATTACTTAAGATGAAAGGCCAATTTTCTCTTTTTCAGCGTTCATCTTATGGTACTTAACTGGCACTAAAAATTTCCTTTTTTCACGTTCAACGTCCAAGTGTTTAACCATCCATACTGCACTATGGCCCCCATCCCCTGTGTGTCCTGTGAAGATACATCTTCTTTGCCTATTTTAGTTCTATTGTCTCTCAAGCATTTTGCCATGCTGTCAGGTAGGTCTTAAATACACTTCTCTTTAGCTGAAAATTTTCCACTTTATCTCCCTTCAAAATAAAAATAATAGCCAATACTTTGTGATGAGTAAAGCATAATGCTCAACACCTTACGGGAACATTCCAATTTTACTCTTCACAACAACCCAGCAAGACAGGCACTATTTTTATCCTCATTTCACAGCTCAAGAAAACCAAAGCCTATAAAGGTACGTGGGTTCAAAAATCTAAAGAAAAAAAAAACACCCAGTCTAACTCAGAGCCCACCATTTAAACCATTATGCAGTACTGCTCCTTTCCAAGTGTTGATCAAGAATCAAAACTTAGAAAAGATACATATGGTAGAAGTCAGCTGACCTTTTCAGAGGCCCAAAATACATGAAGGCCTTTTTAAAAAACAATTAACCTTGTGAACAAATATGAATCTGTGGACACTGTTACACATGATTAAACAAGCACCAAATGTTTCAGGTACTATAATTATAACCAAACACCAATACCTTACAGTGAAAAAACTGGGAAAGAAATTTCGAAGATGCTAAGATCCACTGAGCTGATAGTCAATAATGAGCATCAGCTTATCCTAGCAACCCGCACAACATGCAGATCTATTGCGATCCAGCTCCTGCTACTAACCCAGCAACCAGCTTCTGCGAGTTCCTAAAGGTACACGTTCCTCCTCAACCCATGCACTAGCACGTGCTGTTACCTAAATCGGGGACGTTCTCTCTTCCCTTTTCATCTTGGAAAATGCTTATCAACCTTCAGAACTCATTTTATACCTACTTCCCAGAAGAAACTTTCTCTAATGTACACCCCTCCTTTCCCCACCATAGACTACTCGAGCCACAAAGCAATTGAGACTTGACTTTTAGAAAAGCACTTAATGTATACGTTAAAGTGGATTTGTTTACGTCTGGTTCCATAAAGTAAAGCAAGTTGAAGGTGACGTTTTATTGATGGTAAGCCTGCCGCACTTAGAACTGTGCTTAACATACAGTGAGTACTCAATAAATAACACTGGGGCATGATTATTTTATGTATCTGTCAAGTCCCAGCATTTGTGTTCTAAAATCTTATTACAGGACAAGTAATGTTCTAATCAGAAAACAGACTAAGAAGGAAATCTTCGAAAAATATAGAAGCATATAAAAGACATGACTCAGCAGGACTGAATGCATGAGTTCTCTGGCTTTCTGTTTCCCGAATTTTAACTCCTACTTGGTCTTCCCATTTTCATACTATTCTAGACATGAAAAATGAAAAAGGATTTGAAGGAATGGATAAAAAAGATGTGGTACATATATACAATGGACTATTACTCGGCCATTAAAAGAATGAAATAGTGCCATGTGCAGCAACATGGATGGACCTAGACAGTGTCATACTGAGAGAAGTAAGTCAGACAGAGAAGGAAAAATATCATATGACAACCTTTATATGTGGAATGTAAAAATAAATAGTAACAGATGAACTCACTTACAAAATAGAAAGATGCACAGACTTAGAAAAAGAACTCATGGTTGATGAGGGGAAAGGGGTAGTCAGGGAGTTTGAGAAGGTCATGGACTCGTTGCTATATTCAAAATGGATAACCAACAAGGACCTACTGTGCAGCACATGGAACTCTACTCAATCTTACATGCAAACCTGGATGAGAGGGAGGTCTAGGGGAGAATGGATACATGGATCTGTATGGCTGAGTCCCTTCCCTGTTCACTTGAAACCAACACAATATTGTTAATTGGCTACATCCCAATACAAACTAAAAAGTTTAAAGACTGAAGACAGAAAAAAGACTTGAAAAGTAAAAGAAAACTAAAACACAGAAAAATAAATATATTAGTTAATAATGCATGAAGTTCCTACCCAAAGCATTATCACACAGCACTTGGCTGCCGTAACTTACAGGATTAAAAACCTGAACTCTTTCTTTTCTTGAATCCTACTAATGGAATTCTAATTTTAGATCTTCTTTTCTCATCTCTGGGTAATTATTATTTATTAGTCTATTTGACCTCCACCCCTCCAGGGCAGTGTTAATACAGGAGTTTTAGCTACATACAATTTCAGGGTAATTAATGAGATGGCAGAATGCGGGAAAGACCTTAACCTCTGCATAAATAACAGGTAGTCTAGATACTGGGACATCTTGGTTTTCGTATCTGTGTTGCTTTCTATAGCATGTAATATGCAATTAGGCAGATGCTCCACTGGTACCCAGATGAGATAAAAATATCACTGTAAATTATTCTACTGCTCAAACTATTGTATATAAATTTGATTAACACTGAAATTCAATATACATTACCAAAGAAAAAGTAGATCTGCTCTTTTATTAATTAGGAAAAAGTCACTCACTTATATAAGACAGGTCTGTCCTGCAGAGCTTCCATTGCCTGAGTTAGTACCGGAGATATGTCACATGATTCTTGTGTCAATGTTCTGCATTCACCTGAAAAAGGGTTAACACTGTAACACTTGTTAAAATACAATTAGGCCTTTATTATGTCCATTGTACAAACAAGAGTCTAAATACCACATTTAAAAAATGCTTGGAAAAGCCTAGAGAACATATCAATAAAAAACTAGTTAATGCTGCCAAACTAAACATTCAAGCTTAAATATCAGTTTAACGTCAACAGACCAGATCTGCTATGTGGTATACAATATATTTTATTATTATAAGAAACCAGACTTCTGAAGAAACCATCAATGAACAAATATGCACTAAATAACTGCTATACACACAGCTGGAGAAGACTCCCGAGAGTCCCTTGGACTGCAAGGAGATCCAACCAGTCCATCCTAAAGGAGAGAAGTCCAAGGTGTTCATTGGAGGGGCTGATGCTAAAGCTGAAACTCCAATACTTTGGCCACCTCATGCGACGAGTTGACTCACTGGAAAAGACTCTGATGCTGGGAGGGATTGGGGGCAGGAGGAGAAGGGGATGACAGAGGATGAGATGGTTGGATGGCATCACTGACTTGATGGACATGAGTTTGGGTAAACTCCGGGAGTTGGTGATGGAGGCCTGGCGTGCTGTGATTCATGGGGTCGCAAAGAGTCAGACACGACTGAGCGACTGAACTGAACTGATACATACAGCAATGTCAAGAAGGGAAGGGAATACTAAATATTCATCACCAGTTCTTTACCCCAGGGGCAATCTTTAAGCAGTTTGATAGAATATTTATATGGCTAACTAATACATACTAGTAAAATTATATTTACTATTCTATCTACAAAATACTGATTAAATATCTACTCTGTTCAAAAAACAGGACATGTTCAGAAATTCCCAACCTTTGCTAGGTGAAGACCTCATGTTCCTTTGTTTATAACAGGTAATTCTACTAACACACTATTGAAACATTTTAAAACAAAACTAAATACATAAACCACTTGTAGTAGGCAAAATAATGGTCCTCCCAAGATCCCTAATCACTGAAACCTGTGAATATGTTATTTTATGAAGCAAAAGAGACTTTGCAGATGGAATTAAGGGGATGGACCTTCAGTTCAGTTCAGTTCAGTTGCTCAGTCGTGTCTGACTCTTTGTGAGCCCATGAATCGCAGCACACCAGGACTCCCTGTACATCATTAATTCCTGGAGTCTACCCAAACCCATGTTCATCGAGTTGGTGATGCCATCCAACCATTTCATCCTGTCATCCTCTTCTCCTCCTGCCCCTAATCCCTCCCAGAATCAGGGTCTTTCCAATGAGTTAGGTCTTGGCATCAAGTGGCCAAAGTATTAGAGTTTCAGCTACAACATCAGTCCCTCCAATGAACACCCAGGACTGATCTCCTTTAGAATGGACTGGTTGGATCTCCTTGCAGTCCAAGGGACTCTCAAGAGTCTTCTCCAACACCACAGTTCAAAAGCATCAATTCTTCGGTGATCAGCTTTCTTTATAGTCCAACTCTCACATCCATACATGACCACTGGAAAAATCATAGCCTTGACTAGACAGACCTTGGTTGGCAAAGTAATGTCTCTGCTTTTTAATATGCTGTCTAGGTTGGTCATAACTTTCCTTCCAAGGAGTAAGTGTCTTTTAATTTCATGGTTGTAATCATCATTTGTAGTGATTTTGGAGCCCAGAAAAATAAAGTCAGCCACTGTTTCCCCATCTATCTGCCACGAAGTGATGGGACCGGATGCCATGATCTTAGTTTTCTGAATACTGAGCTGTAAGCCAACTTTTTCACTCTTTCACTTTCATCAAGAGGCTCTTTAGTTCTTCTTAGCTTTCTGCCATAAGGGTGGTGTCATCTGCATATCTGAGGTTATTGATATTTCTCCTGGCAATCTTGATTCCGGCTTCTGCTTCCTCTAGCCCACCGTTTCTCATGATGTACTCTGCATATAAGTTAAATAAGCAGGGTGATAATATACAGCTTTGACATACTCCTTTTCCTATTTGGAACCAGTCTGTTGTTCCATGTCCAGTTCTAACTGCTCCTTCCTGACCTGCATACAGGTTTCTCAAGAGGCAGGTCAGGTAGTCTGATATTCCCATCTCTTTCAGAATTTTCCACAGTTTATTGTGATCCACACAGTCAAAGGCTTTGGCATAGTCAATGAAGCAGAAATAGATGTTTTTCTGGAACTCTCTTGCTTTTCCCATTATCCAGCAGATATTGGCAATTTGATCTCTGGTTCCTCTGCCTTTTCTAAAACCAACTTGAACATCTGCAAGTTCACAGTTCACATACTGCTGAAGCCTGGCTTGGAGAATTTTAAACATTACTTTACTAGCGTGTGAGATGACCTTAAAGAGCAATATTTTTCCAGATCACTTAAGTGGGTCCAAGGTAATCATCTAGGTCTTAAAGGTGGAAGAGACTAGCAGAAAAGTCAGAGATATGAGATGGAAGAAGAGGCAGTAGAGATTCAAAGTGAGAAAGCGACTCCATCTACCCACTGCTGGATTCAAAGATGGAGGAAGGGGCCACAAGCCAATGCAGGCGGCCTCTAAAAGCAGGAAAACCCTGTGACAGCCGGCAAGGAAACTCAAGAGCTCAGTCCTCAGACTCAAAGAACTAAATTACGCCAAAAAAGTGAATGACCAAGGCAACAGATTATTTCCTAGAGCCTCCAGAAATGAATGCACATCTTTTCATTTTAGCATGGTGTCTTCTGACTACAGAACTATAAAATGATAAACTTATGTTTTGTTTTAAGCCATTAAGATTGAGATAAATTTGTTACAGGAGCAACAGAATTTACCATAACAATTATATTAACAACAAGGGATGTCTAATCAACCTTAAGATAATCTGGGGCACAAATACTGACTTTATTATTTTTTCATTTCCATCCTTAATCATATATAGTACCTGAATTATAGTAGATACTTATGAGGCAAACACAAAGACAGCATGTTCAAATTTTTTGATTACTAAGATCAAAATATGTTATCAAATAAATACTAAGTGAAACAAAATCAAGCATTCATGAATCTAGACAGAATCGAAGAAACCACTTACTTTGAGCCCATCGGTAAAGTCTTTCGTAAGATGTTTCTTGAAGCAAGGCCATTTGCTCCATAATTTCTAAGCTAAAAAAATCGAAGATTATAATTTACTTAAAAGCTTTAGCCAATAGCTAAATCTAAGAATCTAATTATTTTAATTACAGAATGATTTGGTTATAGCCTGTTAACTTTTTATCATTTTGTGGAATAAATTTTTCAGTAATTTTTTAATAATTAAGTAAATGTTGCCAAGTTTTAATACCATCACTTAGACACTCAACTGATGTTTTACGCTAAACATCAGGGTATAATTTCCTCTTTTTCCAAAGACACATAAAGATTAAACTTCTATTTCACATAATGCCATACACTTTAAGAATCTAGAAAATCTTTAAAATTTTGGAAATACAAGTGGCAACATAGTCGTGAACTGAAAAGGCTACTCACCCTGCTGTTTGTTGGTTTGTACGCAAGAGAACTTTAACATCATGATGAATCTGTTTTACTCTTCCCAGTGCCTTGAAAAAATCCTTTAAAATTAAGAATGTAACTTTAAAGTTTCCATGTTTTCAGGTAAAACTGTATTGCTCTAAATTGAAATATCACGACAAAGGAAAAAGAAATTATTCTACCTACTCTAATGAAGCCTTCCTTATACTGATCTCAACTTTCTCTAAATTTTTATAAAATGTATAATAGACATTTAGTGAAGTGAAAGTTGCTTAGTCGTGTCCCCCAGACTCTTTGCGACCCCATGGACTATACAGTCCATGAAATTCTCCAGGCCAGAATACTGGAGTGGGTAGCCTTTCCCTTCTCCAGGGGATCTTCCCAACCCAGGGATCGAACCCAGGTCTCCCGCATTGCAGGTGAATTCTTTATGAGCCGAGCCACAAGGGAAGCCCATTATTCACATTTTAAAACATCTATTAATTCGATATCTGCTATATGCCAAACAGTGTACTAAGATGCGGAGATAAAAAGTTTATAAAGACAAAATCTGTCTTCAAGACGTATATAGTTTTGTGAAAGAATAATGTAAACCTGAAGATTATAACATTAAAAAAAACATGCCATGTTGCAGCCAGGAAATTAAAAGATGCTTACTCCTTAGAAGGAAAGTTATGACCAACCTAGACAGCATATTAAAAAGCAGAGACATTACTTTGCCAACCAAGGTCCGTCTAGTCAAGGCTATGGTTTTTCCAGTGGTCATGTATGGATGTGAGAGTTGGACTGTGAAGAAAGCTGATCGCTGAAGAATTGATCCTTTTGAACTGTGGTGTTGGAGAAGACTCTTGAGAGTCCCTTGGACTGCAAGGAGATCTAACCAGTCCATTCTAAAGGAGATCAGTCCTGGGTGTTCATTGGAAGGACTGATGCTAAAGCTGAAACTCCAATACTTCGGCCACCTCATGCGACGAGTTGACTCACTGGAAAAGACTCTGATGCTGGGAGGGATTGGTGGTGGGAGGAGACGGGGACGACAGAGAATGAGATGGCTGGATGGCATCACCGACTCGATGGACATGAGTTTGAGTGAACTCTGGGAGTTGGTGATGGACAGGGAGGCCTGGCGTGCTGTGATTCATGGGGTCGCAGAGAGTCAGACACGACTGAGCGACTGAACTGAACTGATGTATTACGTATCTTAAGACACAGAAAACCCAGCATGGCTTCATCATCACAGGAGATGATGGTTGATATGTATATCGTGTACCCTTTCTTGCCCCCTCATCCAGGAGAGGAATGCAAAGTTGGATGTATAAACATACACGAGTTGACTGATGCTGAACTCCCAGCTTTTCTTCCCTCTATAAAAATGTACTGGAGCCTTAGTTTCCAGACAGCCACAAATAGTGTTCCAACCATGAAAAGTAGTTGATGAGTTATTTCTCTTTGATGAATAAAAAAATTTTTTTTAATGTTTTAAAATCCCTAATACTGTTATTTCTGCTGAGGTGGGTGGAGGGAAGGTGTGATGTCACGTATTTAAAATGCAAAAGTTCCTCAAACTATAAGGGCAATAAATACCAAATGGTAAGGCACCTACAATTCTCTCACCTACACCCTACAGTCAAGGGACGGGTTCCTTCCCAGCCCAGGCAATAAGACAACAGTGACATCTATCAAGAGTCACTCAGTAAGCCCCCCACCCTGGCCCTCCTCAGGAACTCTTCCTGCCCTCAGACCCCAGGCACAGGTTTGCAGTTCCTCCCAGTTAGGACATTGAAAGATTCTTCTCAAGAAAAACTGAGTATCTTCAAGGGGAAAAAAAAAAGGAATGATAGTTTTCCTTGTTGTTTAGCATTTTGAGAGGCTTTATAGCTTGAAGTTTTGGAAAGAATGGCATGGGTTCAGAAAAGAATGAGATGAAAAGGTAAGGAGTTTCTAATCTCAGGAAAGACCAAAAGTTGTGAAAGAACATGTAATCATTGCAACATCACTGCGTGTAAACAGAACATGCCATATAACTGTACTGTGAGGCAGAAGAAAAGAGAACATGTATGTGTGGAGGGCAAGGAGCCGAGGAGGGAGAGGCTAACTACTCTTAGCTCAGGGTAGCTCATCCATAGAAAATAGTTAACATCGATATCCAAAGCATACTCCTTTTCACCAGAGGTCCAGAATACAGAACCTACAAAAGAGGCAATTAACAAGATTGAAAATGGTTGCCAAAGGACTTAAAGATGGAGAGGAGTGGAATAGGTGATGAGGTGATGCAGCCTTTCCTTCAAAGCCTTATTATACTCTGACTCCTAAAAAACAAAAAAGAAGTACACGTACTACTTTGAAAAAAATAATTTAAAATCTGTACCTTAAACTGCTAAGCTTAAAAACATTTTTAAATCAAAAAAATTTTAGGTGGTAAAATAAAGCCTTAAAAAACAGTGATTTCTCTATAACATCTGTAACTGCTGTGCTTTAAGTGATTTCAACAGAAAGCAAAGTACCTCAGTGATGGGTCCTTCTCTTGTACCTCGGAGAAGACTCATTTCGTCAGAAGTCAGCTGGAACTTGGATAAGAAGGCATCTGCCACTTGTGCTCTTATTTCTAATCTTTGACTGTAATATTTTTAAAAAGGCAACAGAAAATCAAGCACATTATGCATTTTACATAGCTTTAAAACAAATCTCTCATATAACTTTTAAGACAAAGATGTGAAACTGTCTCAGTATCTTCAGAAGCCTCATTTCTGCCTCAAATATTAGCAGCTCATCAAGCATGTAGGTGATCAATTAGTTGATACTGTCCTACCTCTGCAGAGGGCATAGTAAGAGGCCACAGTAAAATGATGAACTAACCTTTATCTAAAAGGAGAAATAAGTTCATGAATGGTACAGGCAATACAAATCCTTAGCCACTTATATAATTATGTGAATAGTTCACCTTATGTTAACAAAGTTGTAAGACAGACATAAGCCAATTAATTTCTTCTCAGTCACTAAGAAGTTCTAAGCCTTTGAAGCTTGTACATGAAGTACACAACAAATCAAAAATCAAGCCTATTATTTACTTTAGGTTAGAAATTGAAATCAAGAACTCATCTAGTAATTCTTCATTAATTAAAAAAAAATCACTCCTCCATTTTGTCTTAGCCACTTTTTCTGCACACTATCATAACAAACAAAAAAACATCTTTTAAAATTATATTATCTGAGTGCAGCCAACTAAGGCTAGCTGACAATTAGGAAAAAGCACACTTGAGTCTGCAATTCAACCTGCAGGGACCTGCAGGACTGAGTTGGGTCACAATCTAAAGGCAAGTCAGGAATACAAACCATATGAGCAGAAATTCAACATTCCTGCCTTCAAAATTCTAGATTTGAAGATATACAAATAAAATTAAAGTGTTTCACAAGTAGTATTCACAGGGCAGTAATGTTCTCCAATTTCAAAATATTCAAATGAAACTGAACAAAGATAACCATTAACACTATGCAGATGACACCACCCTTATGGCAGAAAGTGAAGAGGAACTCAAAAGCCTCTTGATGAAAGCGAAAGAGGAGAGTGAAAAGGTTGGCTTGAAGCTCAACATTCAGAAAACAAAGATCATGGCATTTGGTCCCATCACTTCATGGGAAACAGTGGAAACAGTGTCAGACTTTATTTTTTTGGGCTCCAAAATCACTGCAGATGCTGATTGCAGCCATGAAATTAAAAGATGCTTACTCCTTGGAAGGAAAGTTATGACCAACCTAGATAGTATATTAAAAATAGAGACATTACTTTGCCAACCAAGGTCTGTCTAGTTAAGGCTATGGTTTTTCCCGTGGTCATGTATGGATGTGAGAGTTGGACTGTGAAGAAAGCTGATCGCCGAAGAATTGATGCTTTTGAACTGTGGTGTTGGAGAAGACTCTTGAGAGTCCCTTGGACTGCAAGGAGATCCAACCAGTCCATTCTAAAGGAGATCAGTCCTGGGTGTTCACTGGAAGGACTGATGCTAAAGCTGAAAACTCCAATAATTTGGCCACCTCATGTGATGAGCTGACTCACTGGAAAAGACTCTGATGCTGGGAAAGGTTGGGGGTGGGAGGAGAAGGGGACGACAGAGAATGAGATGGCTGGATGGCATCACCGACTCGATGGACATGAGTTTGAGTGAACTCCGGGAGTTGGTGATGGACAAGGAGGCCTGGCGTGCTGCAATTCATGGGGTCGCGGAGAGTCGGACACGACTGAGCGACTGAACTGAACTGAACAGACAGAACAATGCAAGCCATCGTTGCTTTGTTTGGACTCTTGGGTTTCCAGGTTTAAGTTCATAATGTCAAATGCTCCTGCCAAATGACACGAGCTAAAAAGAAAAAGTCCTCCAGGTGGCAGTAATGCTCTATTTTTCTCAAATGACAATGCAAATCACACACTTAAATCTATACAGATTTAAAAAACCTATGTCCTTAATTATCTTATTAAGTACTGATATCTACAAGTTACCTTAACATGTTTTGTTTTATACTTTTAGAAGCTCAAATCATTATCATACAGGATTTAAATTGTAACACTTCATAAAATTCCTTGAGACTATACAAATTAACCATTTCAATGAAAATCTTTTGGGAGTTTCTTTTGTATCTATCTTCACAGTCAATTTACCAGGCACAAAGGAAAATTAATTTCTTTAGTTTACTTTTTCATTATGTTTTAACTGAATCTAGTACAGTTGACCCTTGAATAATGTGTGGGTCGGGGACTCCTACCCTACCCTGTACAAAGGAAAATCTGTATATAATGTTACAGCCAGCCCTCTGGAGTTGAAGCTCCAACCCACTGTGGACTATGTAGGACTACAAAAAAAAAAATACATATGTAAGTGGACCTGTGCAATTCAAACCTGTGTTGTTCAAGGGTCAGCTGTTAATTTCAGTATGCACATATACTAACTGAGAGAAAATACACCACACTGTTAACAGTACCTTGTCTAGGTGGTGAAGTTACATCTGATCGTAATTTTCTTCAAGTTTTACACACGTAAATGAAAGGAGAAGAAAAATGTGACTTTTGCTTGCCTTCTCCTAACTTTTAACAGGGCAATGAAAGAGTATGTATCACATATGTTCTGGATTTTCACATGTATATTTGGGCAAAATAAATTGCTTTTATATTTTTATCTAAACTGTAATATCAACACCTAAGTTACAGTATGTACTTTATAGCAAATAACACAATCAAAATAAAAACTATTAAAAAATAAGAAAATAAACAAAATAGCTGAGGAAAACTATCTAATTAAGTACAGAACAGCTTCAGTTTCCAGTCGCCAAAGCCAAGGAAGAAACAAGGCGTACTACACATCTCTGTTTGAAAATCGGAGAGGGATACGGAGGGTAGTACTCCTGGAGGTATGTCAGGTAGTGTGTTCAGCACTCAATATAAACCACTTATTCTTCACAACAACCCTGCGATGTAGCCTATTATTCCTTTTTTTCAGATGTGATAACTGAGCCTGAGGGAGTTAACAAATAACTCATATAAAATTAAAAATCTAATGAGCTCTACCTAAAATTTAGATTAGAATTCTGCTCTTCAAGGTCTACTCCTTTCCACTGCAAATACTACACCTCAAAGATTAACATTCACCAGAGACAAATTTGGCTGACGGGCCTTTCCAAGAGACCAAAAAAATACATAACAAATAGTGATTTCACCAATATTAAAAAACAAAGTTCATATTTATTCACTCAAAATCACTTACTGAATCTACAATGTGTTTTGCAGAGACATAAAAAGAGAATAAGAGGCTGTCACTGTTCTCAAGGAGCTCAGCTTCATAGGAAAGAGACTCAATCAAACCAACAATTAGTTATAAGAGATTGTACTACATACTAAAGATGGCAAGAGAAAGATTTTAACTCAGGCCAGGAGAAGGCAATGGCACCCCACTCCAGTACTCTTGCCTGGAAAATCCCATGGACGGAGGAGCCTGGTAGGCTGCAGTCCATGGGATCGAGAAGAGTCGGACACGACTGAGTGACTTCACTTTCACTTTTCACTTTCATGCATTGAAGGAAATGACAACCCACTCCAGTGTTCTTGCCTGGAGAATCCCAGGGACGGCGGAGCCTGGTGGGCTGCCATCTATGGGGTCGCACAGAGTCAGACATGACTGAAGCGACTTAGCAGAAGCAGCAGAAAGGGTTTGAATAAACTTTGTATATTAGTGTATCAGGATTAGTGATCTGATACTCTCTTGGTTTTAGACCTAATTTTCAATTGAATCCACACCTGTTCTCATGTCAGCCAACAAAAACATAAGAGAAAAATTCACAGGTGGGTCTCTAACTGCAAGGAAGCTTCTCTTTCAAAAGATTTGTTGTGATACTAAAAACATTCCAACCTGATGCTCAAGGCACATGCTTAGTTCTGAATACAGAAATTCAGCACCTGCTTTTCCTTACAGTTGACTGCTCTGTGAAGCCAACCATCTCTTCAGCGTAGTGTGTAATTTTCCTCACCATGGTCCATGCACCAATGGGAAAGAGATGCGTGGTGACAGAACAGTTCTGTACCTTGACAGCAGCAGCATACATAACCATTAGTTCAGTTCAGTTCAGTCGCTCAGTCGTGTCCGTTCATAAGTTAAAAATAAAAGGCAATTGTGAAAAAAGATAAATTACTAAAAGATTAAAAAATCTACTGCTTGTTTAAAGAGCAGTCAGTTTTGAATTATACAGCAAACAAACAATGCATCATCACTTCTGAAAAGGGATAACCTCAGTCCCAGCTATCAATGTTCCTAAACACTGTATTTGTTTTACTCTTGGATAATAGCTTAAAACCTCGTATTTTGTATCATTTTTGAATCACTTTTTTGATTATTTTAGCTTTACTTTGAAGTTATTTATAGTTTTATGAGTTATCTCCAAATTAATGAAGAATTGATTATATAAAGAAAAGCTTACCTTTCAGCTTGAAGCTTAGTGGTTTTTACTATTAAATCCTGAGTCTGCTCCTTTGCTGCCTAAAATTATAAACATATCTAACATTAGCATATTTCAATTTTATTATACTTCAGAAAACTAACACTGCCAGTTACTAGAGTTCAACAGCAAATGAGATCACACTCCAGAACTCAAAGATATTAAAAAGGCCCAAGGAATTGAAATAGATGTTTTAAGGCTCACACACTACATTTAAGAACTCACTCAGGCAGAAAACAACACAACATTGTAATTATCCTCCAATGAAAAATAAATAAATTTTAAAAAAGAACTCAGAATTCTCAATACACACATAATGCTAAGGCTTACAAGAAAGGAAAAGGTGTCACCATGATGAAATTTAATAGTTCCTGATGCTTTCTAGTGAAACAGAGGCACTGCCAGGGCCAGTTTAGGATGGAAAACATGACTTCAGTTATGGATGTGCTGAGCTGAGCTACCAGAAAATCTCTGAATGAAGTTGTAACTTAAGTCACTGATACTCAATATACAAAAAAAGACCCCTCATAGAGGGTTCTGGTGAAGATTAGAGATAGCCCCATCTACAAGACAGAGTGCTGTTCCTGACCAAGTCATACTAAGCAATCCTCTCTCCCCTGAACCAGAGTTGAAAGGATCAGGAATGAAAACTTGATGAAAAGGTATTTCAAAGACTAGGAAAACATTTATAAGATGAACTGAAACAAACAACAAGTGTAGCCAATGAGATTCTCTCTCAGTGACCTGAACTGGGCAATACTATAAAATAAGGCCGTCAGTAACGAGAGGAGAAACAAGTCAGTGGTTGGAGACAGGTAGAGACATAAAGGCATTAAATGAATCAGAAGTATGCAGATCAATGCTAACTCTGCAGCCAAACGAGGGGTTTAGACTGCTTTAATAAACGGCCCTACACTCACAGACATTTTCCTGAGGTATTTTTTAGAGTGAGTATAAGTCATAATTAAGCTGGGTCTTCACTGGGCATTGCTTTAGTCTGAAAGTATTACTAAGGCTTTCTACTAAGGAATTTATTTCTGCTGCATTTGTGGAATATTATGGAATTGAAAAGTTTATGAAAACTTCACAGAGTTATCTCTATACCGGCAAGACCAAACACAAAGGTTTCTGGAGTTAACTGCAGAGTATTAGTAAACCATCACTGAAGAAACACAAAGAGTTATAATTTAAAAAATACACATTCAAACTTACTACAGGGCATGCTGTATCAGACAGCCACACATTCTGTAGACTTATCTAGCAATTTCTGAAAGTTTACTCTGTCATCAGGAACTAGGCTAAAATGCAGTCATTATACCGGACCTGTAGGCGACTTGTCATATCTTGACAACAGCTGCTCATTGCTTGAACATCTTCATGTATGCTTTCAAGTTCCTGAAAAGGAAAAAAATTAACATTAGATAGATATAGTTAAAGCACTGAAATAAAGAAGTGAAGTCACTCAGTCGTGTCCGACTCTTTGTGACCCCGTGGACTATAGCCCACCAGGCTCCTCCATCCATGGGATTCTCCAGGCAAGAATACTGGAGTGGGTTGCCATTTCCTTCTCCAGGGGATCTTCCCGACCCAGGGATCGAACCCAGGTCTCCTGCATTGCAGACAGACGCTTTAACCTCTGAGCCACCAGGGAAGCCTCAGTTAAAGCATTAGGTATAGTTAAAGCATTAGATATAGTTAAAGAAATTTCTTTTCTCTTAGCCAAATCCTTATTTTTGTTCCATGATATTCTTTTGCCAAAGCATGACAAAAGATTCTGTATTTAAGACTGAAAATGATTAAAAAGAATAACGTCTAGAATATGAAAAGATATTTAAAAAAAACTAGCATATTTCTTTTTAGAAAGGTCTGACAATAGAAAAATGGAAAACTTTTAAGAATATGAATATGTGTTTATTCACATTCTCATACTAAGAATTATCCTAAAATATTAATCAAATAACTGTGGAACAATATATGTAAGAGATGATCAACACAGAGTTGCCTAAAACAAAATGGCAAGTGTGAAACACTTCCAACCACACAATGGAAATCTGTGCATCCATTAACAATGATAATATCTATGTGTGTGTGCACACACACACGTGTGTTATTATGGAAAGATGTCTATGTAAGGCTAAAAAAGGGCTCATAAAACACATACAACACCTCCCCATGTTTTTTTTTTTCAGAAAAATATACGTATATGTGTGCAGAAGAACACAGGCAAAGTCCTGAAGGGCCACACAATAAAATACTGACAGGTTATTGCTGTGTAATAGAATCGTAAGTGATAGTTCTATTTCTGACCTTACTGTTTATCGTAAACAGCTTTGAACTGAATAAAAGAATGATTTCAAAATAGCAATTCATATCAGCAACAGCAAACAGGTACAAATAGACAGGCAAACTAATCTATTTCGTTAAATCTCACTGTATAATCTAATGAGACTAGCACTATGATACTATTAGCCAACTAGGTCAAGAATAACTTATTCCTAATATTTACTTTAGCAAATGGCAACCCATTCCAGTATTCTTGCCTGGAAAATCCCATGGACAGAAGAGCCTGGCAGGCTACAGTCCATGGGGCTACAAAGAGTTGGACACGACTGAGGGACTAAGCATGCACTATAGTACACCAAATGAATCTGACTTGTAAATAATATAGTATCAATCATGGACATAAATATGCTTGACGAGCTTCAGTCCACTGCAGTCATTCTTACTGATCCTCAAATCATCCTATCTTTGACCAGTGGAAACCCCTTAACTTAGCTCCACAGTCCTTTTGACTTTTCCCGATAGTCTTTTATGGCTTCCTCGCTTTGGTACTTCTTTTCAGTGGGAAATGGTGTTTAAAGAGTACACTTTAGATGTGCTCATCACTACTATCCCTCCCTAGTTTTATGAACACTACCAAACTTCCCTTTTAACCTTCCAGATTATTAGACTTCAGCCAATGAAATCCTACTGCACAGTTTAAAACAGTCTACGATGGACTTCCCTGGTGGTCTATGGTTAAGAATCTGCCTGCCAGTGCAGGGGAAACGGGGTTCAATCCCTGGTCTGGGAAGGTCCCACATGCAGTAGAAAAACTAATCTCATGCAGCACGACTACTGAAGCCTGAGCACCTAGAACCTGTGCACTGCAATGCAGAGGAGCTCTCACTCATCGCAACTGGAGAAAGCCCGCGTGCAGCAATGAAGACCCAGCGCAGCCACGAAGACCCAGAGCGGCCACAAATAATAAATCTTTTAAAAAAATAGCCTTGTGTCTATTAAGCACTCGCTGGTACTATGTATGACATTTTCACACAACTTACATAGAAATATTAACTATGTAATATTACAAATTTAATGCAATTAATAAAATAAGACATAATAAATAAAATTCATTTTCACCCTATGGCGAGTAGACTGCTCACTCAAATATAATGAATAATTATTTATTAGCTGAAGTAACTGATTTTAATTAATCTAAAAATTTCATAATTTAGGATGCAGTAAGGTTACTCGGTCCCTATTAACCTCCAGTGGTAAAATAGTTATCCAAGGGAGGTGTATTCAATGAGAGACTATTTCTACCGGAAAATCACTCAGAGAAATGCTTTTCTGTTGCTGTTTAAAATGCTAAAATTCGTAAAACAATTTCCCAGAGCAAATGTTTCAACGTTCTAAGAAGCAGCATTTATGGAGGTTACAGATTTAGAAATCACACCAATCCAAAGAAAGATGCTGCTGAAGGAACTGTTAATAGTTAAAATTTCTATTTGAACATGGTATACAAATAGCAAGCATATCAACTCTATTCATAAAAAAACTTAGCACAAAGCCAAGCATACAGTAAGCGCTCAATAAATGCTAAATGAAAAGAGTTTACATACTTCTTTCACTTCCGTGAAAATGCTTACAAACTCTTCATTGATGGCTAAACTTCTGCGTTCGATATCTCCACGTAAATTTCTTCGAGTCCGCAAACTATTTTCAACAAAAAAGGTTGACAGTGCCTTAAGAGCTTCCAACATCTCCTACATAATTGATAATAAAAGAATATTATTGGGACCAATTTTCAAATGTTTTTCTAATCTTAAGCAAAAACTTACTGAAATCATTTCCCAAGAATTTATTTCCATTACACAATCCAGAAAATACTGCAAGACCTTCACATTACTGAACAGCAAACTTTTTTCTGAAACACAGTAAGGAAATATTTACTTGTGCATCGTGACATATATACAAGGTTATTCATTGCAGGATTGTTTGAAATTGCAAAGATAAGAAAGAACCTTAATGTTCATCTAAAAAGGATTGGTTAGAGAGACATTGAAAAGAAGTGGAAATTCTGTATGTACTTACATAGCATGAGCGAAGATCCCCTGGAGAAGGAAATGGCAACCCATTCCAGTGCTCTTGCCTGAAAAACTCCATGGACTGTCTGCTGAGGAGCCTGGTAGCCGACAGTCCATGGAGTCGCAAAGAGTCGGACACGACTGAGAGACTTTCACTTCACTTCACAAGATATAAGTAAGTGAAACAAAAAGTTACAGAAACATCTGTAACACCAAATGTTAAAAAAAAAAAAAAGGATTATGTACAGTACATGCATATGTACTGGTGCCTGCATAAACCAACTCTGGAAGGCTATATCTAAAAAATAAGTACTAACAGTAGCTTCTACGCTGGGAACTGACTGACTGGGAGCCGAACTTAGACTTAAGAGAGGAGGGCCTCTCTGAGATGACTTCTGAACCAAAATAATTCAAGCAAGATTTGATAGTGGCCAGTGGCTTAACCCAAGATGGTCTAAGCAGATAAAAAAGAGATACTCCAAAAAAAAATTAGAATATATTTTTCAAGATTGAGCCTATAGGATTTGTAACGGATTGGATGTGAGATATGGAAGGAAAGAAAACAACAGGAATAAAAAAAAAACACGTATATGCTTCTTGCATGAAGGGTAAATGGTGATGTTCTTTACTAACAGGGGAAGAGAAGTAGTTTGGAGAAATATCAAGAATTCTGGCCATGCCGTCTGTGTGATATGGATCAGGTATCCAACTGGAGGTGTCATGTAGACAACTGGAGTTTGGTAGAGATGTCAGGAACAGGGTTAGAAATTAGAGAATCATCATGCTTTTTACTATTTAAAAAGCTGTGAGACTAAAAGAGTTCTTTAACAGACAGACATGGGCAGAGGACCAAGCCCAATGTGTCCAATAGCACCCTAAATCCTACCGACAGAAATTCCTACACTTCAACTAATACGTGTTCAAACAGGCTGAACGTTCCATGTTTTGATTACGCTATCATAAAAACACTGGACATATCTGGTTGCTCACCTAAAACTAACACTACACTGCAAATCAACTATACTTCAATTTTAAAAAATGGCTGGAATGACAAAAACTGTAAGGCTTCTTAAATACAGTTTAATATTTAAGAGAGGAAAAACACTTTTAGCTATAAATATTTATGGCAAAAAAAAAATAGATAAAATAAAGCTGCTTTTTTTTTTGGAACACAGCCTTGATACGTCCTGGAGCAGAGGCTAAATGAGTGGTCAGTAAATGCTAAATGAACAAAATCACACAGACTAGGGGGCAAATGACAGCTCGCCAGTTACTAGATGTTATGTCTTAACCCAAAGACACTCTCTCCATACCTTATTTTTCTAGACTAAAAAAGAAATAATGTTAATTTACCAGAGCAGCTGTATTAAAAGAGAAGATTCATGTCAATAACAGATACTTTAAACCCTTAATAAACTGTATAAAATTAACATTTATTGAGAATTAACAAGAAACAACTCCTGCAGCGCTGTGCTCAGCATTTCACCTGACTTCTCTCATTGAACCCTCCCAACAACCCCGAGAAAGTGACTTGCGGTATTCCCAATTGAGAGATTTAACATCAGCCTAGAGAAGTTAAGGGGCTTACTCAAACCAGATTGCACCAGTTTGCTGGTCATATCTAATAAGTGGTGATCCTAGAGACCACCCTTCTTAGTCATCACAGTATAATGTGGACTATCTTTCTTACTCATCATAGTATAATGTTATCTTTTACAAACAAATTCTTATCGACAGCTTACTGTCAGATGCCTACACATTTACCTATAAAACTCTCGCTTCGACATTTTTCTTCTTGATGGCATGACCAACACCCGCCGGGGTCAGGGAGAAGCCCTCCCTCACCGCCCGCCGTCAGGACCCAGAATCTTCGAGGAGCCGTTTTAAACAAATAGAGGCAACACCCTGGACCCCTCTTCGCGTTTCCGGGGTCTCCGCGGCTTCCCCCTCTCACCTGCCCCACGTCGGCAGGGCAGCCTGGGGGTCGCGCGGGCCTGGGGCGCCCCCTCGAGGCGAGGGCAAGGGACCGGCGCGGCGCCGCCGGACAGACGGCCACGCCCCACCCCGGCTCCCCGGGACGCGCGACCTCGGCCCTCCAGCCCCGCTCACCTTGTCGTTGTCCAGTCGGGTGTCCAGGATCTTACGCAGTTTCCGCGACAGCGGGTTGCTGGTCTGCGCCGCGGTCCCGCCCGCCCCATTACTGAGGACGTTGGCAGCCCCGGTCGCGGGCACTACGACCACGTCCCCGCTGCCCTCGGCCATAGCGCCTGGCGTCCCGCCCCTGGACGGGGGCCGGCCACCTCAGCCCAGGACCCGGACGCGCCCGGAGCCGCGTAGCGCGCGTGCGCGCACAGGCCGCGCGTGCGCCCTCGGACGGCTGTGCCCCGCCCCCTCCTGTTCAGCCTGGCTCCCAGGAAGCTGGTGCGGGGGGTGGAGAAATCGAGGCAGGCGGAGCAAGGCTGCAGGCTGGAAGGAGGAGACTCACTTTCGTTTGCAAAGTGGACTGAAATTCAAATCAGGTGTAGAGCTGGGGTGTTACGATTTACGGGATTAAAGAGATTTCGTAATCCTCAGTGTGTGAAAGTCTGAGCTAGATTTACATACACTGAGACCTGTGCCCTTATACTGCAAGGAGATCCAACCAGTCCATTCTAAAGGAGATCAATCCTGGATGTTCATTGGAGGGACTGATGCTAAAGCTGAAACTCCAATACTTTGGCCACCTCATGAGACGAGTTGACTCACTGGAAAAGACTCTGATGCTGGGAAAGGTTGGGGGCGGGAGGAGAAGGGGACGACGGAGAATGAGATGGCTGGATGGCATCACCGACTCTGTGGACATGAGTTTGAGTGTACTCCGGGAGTTGGTGATGGACAGGGAGGCCTGGCGTGCTGTGATTCATGGGGTCGCGGAGAGTCGGACACGACTGAGCGACTGAACTGAACTGAACTGAACTGAGACCTGTGCCTGGGCAAATATGTTCAGTTAAAGCTAGTTGTATTTGCTGCTGCTGCTAAGTCACTTCAGTCGTGTCCGACTCTGTGTGACCCCAGAGACGGCAGCCCACCAGGCTCCCCCGTCCCTGGGAAGTTCACTTAATACTCTGCAGCCGTTTTCCGCTGTGAAGGAGATTTAAATGTGGATGCGCAAAGAATTCCTAAATACTGTATGTGAAAAAAAGCAAGGTGCGTTACAGTGTGTGTAGTGTGATCACTGTGTGTGTGTGTGTGTGTGTGTGAGAGAGAGAGAGAGAGATACCGGTACGTGTAAATTTGGGCTTTTTCTTCTTTTTTAGGATGGCATTCCTTTGGCAGACAGACTTGCACTTTTCATTTTGTACTTTCCCAAACAGACTCAAGTTTTCTATCTCCCTCATCTGTTACTGAATATATTAACTGAGTACATTAAGGTAGGGGGCCCACTTTTCTGTGTTATTTGTACTTCTCTGAATTTGCAGTTGTAATAAAGGGGAACGAGATAATGTGAAAATTAGAAATATAGTAGGATGAAGACAGGAAAATTACTGTAAAATTTAAGGATGTTTAAAGCAATTTATATGGTTTTTAATAGTCACCTATTATTCTTTTATAAGGCTAACTATAAATTTTAAGTTAAGGGCTGGAAATCAATACTTTTAAACAGTTCAGTATTTTCCAGCAGTTAAAAGTGAATATTCAGGTAAGCCTCATCAGAGATGTAGGTTTTATATATGTATTTATTTAAATATGTGTATGTACAATATTTATATATAACAATTTTATTGAAGATAAAGGTTTTATTTTAGTGAAAATGTAAAGATATTTATGTATATTAAACTCCTTACGATAATAGACACTGAAAGAATTAGAGACAGGCTCTGACCTAAATATTTTAATTTAGTGAGAGAACAAAGACTTATACGTAGAAGAGTAAAGCATTTTTATATAACCGCAGAACCATGCTGAAGTGTAAAATGTGGACATTCTTACCTTCCAAGTAGCAGTTGAAAGGAGAGCCTCATCAATTTCCCCGTCTCCCCCTTTGGTTTTTTTATTTAAAAAACCAAATTAAAGCTGCTCTTTTAGTTTCTGAAATAGGTGGAAGTCACACCATACTGCTCACTGTGACTTTATCAAAATATAATAGGCATTCATTAAAGCTGTATCTGGTGAATCATAGAATAAAATAGAATATTCAATCCTCTACATTCTTCCCTCTGTTAAAAGCAACGAGTGCGTTTTCAGCCGTGTTGGACTCTCTGCAACCCTAAGGACTATAGCCCGCCAGGTTCCTCTGTCCATGGGATTTCCCAACCAAGAATACTAGAGTGGGTTGCCATTTTCTTCTCCAGGGGATCTTACCGACCTAGGGTTCAAACCCGTGTCTCCTGCAGCTCCTGCATTGACAGATGGGTCCTTTACCCCTGAGCCAGCTGGAAAGTCCATAAAAAAACCACAGCTTCTATTATTTAGTATCCAAATGTATTCAGAATCAGGCTCAGTGCTAGATCCTTTTAATGCAGTGTTCTTTGTGCCTATTCTGCAACATCAGAATCATTACCATGTTATCACGTCTTTAGTATTTTATGATGAGTAAATGAGTAAGTAATCCAAGGCTATGGAATCCTTCCCAAGGATATAAGGCTAACCTCACATCACATTCTTACTTACTAAGTTAGCAATAGTTTTCAAATTCGATTACTGCTTCCTTGGTTTTTGTTTTGAGTTATGTACACCTCTCACTTGGAATGTAGGCAAAAACTTTAGCAGCTAAACTTTTAAGTGTGTTCTGTGTTTGCGTTGCCTGTTCTTACTACTTTTGCACTGACACCAGGATTATTTTTCTAAAGCAAATTTGGTCCTATCACTTTATGGCTTTAAAAACCGTAGTGACAATTATTGAATAAAGTAACTTTTTAGTATGGTGTACATACACCTTCATAATGAGATCTCAGAGTATCCCTCTTATTTTATTTCTAGGCACTTGCTTATGGTCACCATGCTCAAACCACCTGTATTTTCTGTGCCACAAACACATGGCAAATTTCTATGTCTCTATACCTTGGCTCATACAACTCACTCTCCCAGAAATGTTTGCTCCTGTGAAACTGGTGAAATCCTATTTGTCCTTCTGACTCCACTCAAATGTCACTTCTTCTCTCTACGTTCACATAGCTCCCCACCTGTCGTGGGCAGAGTTAATTGATGTGTCATGCAAATTCCATAGCAGATAATATACCGCATCTCTATAACTTCTATCATTCAATTATTTTTAAATGTGAGTGTTTGTTGTTCCTCCACTAGACTCTTAAGTACTTGGATGATGGGAATCTTCGCCTTCCTAGTCTTCAGCATAGTATCTTACACAGTATACGTGCTTATTAAAGGCTTATTGAGTGAAAAGTGTTGAAATGAAGTTTTGTGGTTTTATGTTATAGAGTTCTTTTTATTTTTTTTAATTGAATTCCCAGGTAGTGCTGGTGGTAAGGAACCCATCTGCCAAAGCAGGAGACATAGAACCAAGCATTCAGTCCCTGGATTGGGAAGATCCCCTGGAGGAGGACATGGCTACTTCAGTATTCTTACCTGGAGAATCCCATGGACAGAGGAGCCTGGAGGACTACAGTGCATAGGGTCACAAAGAGTCAGACACGACTGAAGAACATAGCATGCATGCACAAAGTTGATTTACAATGTTGTGTTAGTTTCTGCTGTACAGCAGAGTATGTGTGTGTGTGTGTGTGTGTGTGTGTGTGTGTATAATATAAATTTTTCTCACGTTCTTTTCTATTATAGGTTATTACAAGATATCGAACATAGTTCCTTGTGTTATACAATGGTGGTTTAGTCATTAAGTCATATCCGACTCTTGCAACCCCATAAACTGTAGCCTGCCAGGCTCATCTGACCATGAGATTTACCAAGCAAGAATACTGCAGTGAGCTGCCATTTCCTTCTCCAGGGGTGCTATACAGTAGGACCTTATTGTTTATTTTGCATGTAGCAGTATGTACCTGTTAATCCCAAGATACTAATTTATCCTTCCCCCTTTCCCCTTTGATAACATGGATTTTATCATGTTTTCTATGTCTGCAAGTCTGTTTCTATTTTGTAAATAAGTTTGTATCCTTTTTTAGTTTCCTCATATAAGTGATATTATATGATATTTGTCTTTCTCTGGCTGACTTACTTCGCTTAGTATGATATTCTCTAGGCCCATCCATGTTGCTGCAAATGGCATTATTTCAATCTTTTTATGGCTGAGTAATATTCCATTGTATAAATAGACCACATCTTTCTCCTTCATCTGTTGATGGACATTTAGGTTGCTTCTATGTTTTGTCTATTGCAAATAGTACTGCTGTGAATGTTGGGATCCGTTCCGTTCCATTCCGTCGCTCGGTCGTGTCTGACTCTTTGCGACCCCGTGGACTGTATGTAGCCTACCAGGCTTCTCCGTCCATGGGATTCTCCAGGCAAGAATACTGGAGTGGGTTACCGTTTCCTTCTCCAGGGGATCTTCCCGACCCAGGGATCGAACCCAGGTCTCCCGCATTGGAGGCAGATGCTTTAACCTCTGAGCCACCAGGGAAGCCTGAATGTTGGGATACATGCATCTTTTCAAATTAGAGTTTTCATCTTTTCTAGATATATGCCCAGGAGTGGGATTGTTGGATCATACAAAAATAAACTTAACAATGACTGAAAATATAAGACATGAAACTGTAAAACTCGTAGAAGAGAATATAGGCAAAAATGCTCTGACATAAATCATAGCAATGTTTTCTTAGATTAGTCTCCCAAGACAAAAGAAATAAAAGCAAAAATAAACAAATGAGGTTTAATCAAATTTATAAACTCAGGCACAGCAAAGGAAACCATGAACGAAATGAAAAAACAACCTACAGAATGGGAGAAAATGTTTGCAAATGGTGCCATCTACAAGGGCTTAATACCAGAAGTATACCAACAGCTCATTCAGCTCAGTATAAAAAACGAAAACGAACACCCCAGTCAGAAAATGGGTAGAAGAGCTAAAGAGACATTTCTCCAAAGAAGACACAGATGGCCAACAGACACTTGAAAAGGCGGTCAGCATCACTAATTATTAAAAAAATGTAAATCAAAATTACCAAGAAGTATTACCTCACACAGGTCAGAATGGCCATCACTGAAAATTTCTAGTCATTAAATGCTGGAGAGGGTGTAGAGAAAAGGGAACCCTCCAACATTACCACCGGGACCACACGGGTATTACTGCCGAAGCCTGGATTGACAGGTTACTTTACCAACTGACCCTTGACTGGAGGCTGCCTCCACAGGACAGTCTCTTGACTCCAGTCTCTTGACTGGAGACTGTTGTTTAAACTGCTGTCACCTCCTGAAGAGTTCTTCCTGTGTATACTTTTTGTGTCACTTTCTCTTAATTCCCTGAAGTGCCAGTTTCTTTGTGTCCACAGATGGTGTTTCTACATTTACGTGTCCAGTTAATTGAACCTAAAATACATGTCCACGCTGTAATTTCTAGAAAAACTGAGAAATGGAGTACGAATTTTAGCTTTCATTTTTAGTTATTTTAATTTCTCTGCAAAAGTCCTTGTAATGTGCTGTCTCTCCTGTGTATTTCTCTCAAGGACTTTGAAGCATCGATCCCACATTTCTTATCTATCTGTAATCACAGCTCCCTGAGCCTTTTCTTTGGACCTTTTGTTCTTTGCTTTACTACCTAGAACTCAATTTTTAGGCATTGAGGATCTCACGTGGAAATAACTCCTGTTATCTCTCTTTCCTCTGAAACCTCATGAATTTTGAAGGTGCTTCCAATTTTTCATTTTCTTATTTTTGATTTCAGACATATTTTTTTCTGCCATCTTTCAGTTTGTCCTTAAAATTCTCCAATTTAAAGTTTTCATGACTGAAACCTTCACAATCATGAAGGTGATGATTTCAGACCTTTTTAGCGATAAAATGATTTCATATCTTCTTCAAATGAAATCTGCAGAACGAATAACAGTATGGCTGGTCTGACTGGAGCCTGGGTAAGGCCCAAAGCCTTTTCTTTGATACAGAAAGAAAGAAAGTGAAGTCACTCAAGTTGCGCCCGACTCTATGTGACCCCATGGACCGTAGCCCGCCAAGCTTCTCTGCCCATGGAATTTTCCAGGCAAGAATACTGGGGTGGTTGCCATTTCCTTCTCTAGTTTCTTTGCGAGGTACACTTTTGTGTGTGTGTGTGTGTCTGTCATCTGTGTAGTCTCCCTTGGCTGCCCGTAACAGTTGGAGTTTGGGTTTGCAAAGTAATAGTAATTTACTGGAAGGGTGGGAAAGGGAAAGTGAAAGTTGCTCAGTGGTGTCCGACTCTTTGCGACCCTTTGGACTGGACAGTCCATGGAATTCTCTAGGCCAGAATACTGGAATGGGTAGCCAGTCCCTTCTCCAGGGGATCTTCCCAACCCAGGAATCAAACCCAGGTCTCCCACATTGCAGGCAGATTCTTTACCAGCTGAACCACCAGGGAAGCCCCGAAGGGTGGGAAGGCAGCTCAGAGAACTGACGGGAAGACTGAAGACCCAGCTGGGAACCAGCAGCAACTCGGGATCCCAGTAGCTGGAAACACTGGCCAGTTTGTAGGGCACTGCCACTAATCCTTTTTTCTGCCTTTGCTCAACATTCAAAGTCCTGAAGCGAGTCCACTTTGACCATATGCCCACCCATTGGTCAGGACACCGTGATTTATGATTCTGATGTGTTACTGAGCCAGACTTGGTCTGCTTGACCAAAAAGCAGCAAAGCCAATTTACCAACCCCAGGTTGCAGTGAAGCAAAGTGCAGCATTTACTACAAGGGGCCAAGTGTGAGGTGAAGCATGGAAAACATGCAATGCATGCTCAAAAGACCTGAACGCCCCTATGGCTTTCAAGGAAGGGTTTTTAAAGACTGAGGGAGAGAGTCCCAGGACGTGTGTTCAGCTTGTGCAGAATTCTCTGATTGGTTGATGGTGAGGTAACAGAGTGATGTTTCAGGAATCTTAGTCGTCAACCTTCCAACTGGTCTGGGGTCTCTGTGCTGGTGGTCAGCATGCGGTTAACATCTTCCACCTGGTGGGGGTGTTAGTATCAATATCTGTAAAACAACTCAAGGATATGGCTCAGGATATTATCTATAGCCCTTGAGAAAGAACTGAAGGTTCTTGACTGTGTTTATGGCTAGACTTATGATTTTGTCTTGTTTAACTATTTTCCTTGGTTTTTGCCTTTTTTTTTTTTTTCACTTCTCTGATTAAATTTGCTCTTTGGAACTCTGGGAAGGCCTAGGAGCCTAAAGCTTTTTACAAACAAGAGGCAGGGGACTTGAGGGTGTCTGTCTCTGGGAAGACCCAACAGGATCGTGCTTGGTTTCAAACCCAGGAGCACACAGTACTGGAGAGGTAATTCTGGTCAATACAAAACTATAAATTTGTGGTCAGTGGGATACATTAGGAAATAATCTATATTTAAAAGGTGCAAATTTCAACAAGATATTAAAAAGTTTAATTACAACCCCAGCACATGGGGTAGAAGGGGCTGTCATGCAAATTTTAATTAGCTTTGAGCAGACAGAGTAGTTGTGACTCAGTGAGGTAGGTATGAGATGTTATACACCCAAATGAGACAATTATATTTATGATGCGGTTATACTACAAGTTGTGTCAGAAATGATAGTAAAAATAAAATGGCTAATAAGTAGCCAGATGAAACTTTCTGAACAGGATTGGCATATTAACAGGCAGGTTAGGTAGAATTATTCTGGAAATTGCCACTAGGTCTCTGTCTAGAATCTCTAACCACAGCCTGAAATTCTTTGAGTCAAGAGATGATAAATGACTTAACAACTGCAGGAAGATATAAAAATAAGTATAGAGAAAATAATGATAAAATCAAATCCTTGGAATCATTATTTTTGTACCAATTTGGGATGTTAAGGGCAAATCTAGGTGACCCCAACTGCAGAGAATAACTGAAAAACAAAATAGAAAATTTGAACAGTGTATAATCATCTGAAAAATACAGACTATCTTGTTTTTAAATCTGACATCTTAAACTTGTAATTTCAACCTGAAGGTTGTGTGTATGTGATTTTAATTTTAAAAGGTATAATAGTATAATAGTATTTAATAAGTTTTAACAGCAATTACAAGTTTAAATAAATCCAAATAATCAGATCTTTAATATTAGGCTCGTAAGTATTATTTAAGTACTTAAGAATATTTTGTGTTTTAGATTTGTACTTCTACCTGCCTATTTGAAGTACACTAGAAAAACAGATATATAAACCATTTTAAGTTGAAAAGTTTTAGATAATTAAATCGATCACAAAAATTTAAATATTGAGGAGAATATAACTAGCATGACTTTAATACAAAATATTTGAAATAATACATGATTAAAACTTATGCTGCTGCTGCTGCTAAGTCACTTCAGTCGTGTCCGACTCTGTGCGACCCCATAGACGGAAGCCCACCAGGCTCCCCCGTCCCTGGGATTCTCCAGGCAAGAACACTGGAGTGGGTTGCCATTTCCTTCTCCAATGTGTGAAAGTGAAAAGTGAAAGTGAAGTCGCTCAGTCGTGTCCGACTCTTAGCGACCCCACGGACTGCAGCCTACCAGGCTCAACCATCCATGGGATTTTCTAGGCAAGAGTACTGGAATGGCTTGCCATTGCCTTCTCCGTAAAACTTATGAGTTGTACTTAAATGCTTGGGGAAATTAAATATCCTAAATTTAAAGTTGACTATTAATTAACAACCACTAGATTTGTAAGTTCAGTTCAGTCACTCAGCCATTTCCATCTCTCTGCGACCCCATGAACTGCAGCATGCCAGGCCTCCCTGTTCATCACCAACTCGCGGAGTTTACTCAAACTCATGTCCATTGGGTCGGTGATGCTATCCAACCATCTCATCCTCTGTCATCCCTTTCTCCTCCCACCTTCAATCTTTCCCTGCATCAGGGTCTTTTCAAATGAGTCAGTTCTTCGCATCAGGTGGCCAAAGTATCAGAGTTTCAGCTTCAGCATCAGTCCTTCCAATGAATATTCAGAACTGATTTCCTTTAAGATTGACTGGTTGGATCTCCTTTCAGTCCAAGGGACTCTCAAGAGTCTTCTGCAACACCACAGTTCAAAAGCATCAATTCTTCGATGCTCAGCTTTCTTTATAGTTCAACTCTCACATCCATACATGCGCCCTGGCCTTACCCATTGCCTTTTGGCCCATACTTCTTTCCGTAGCAGGGTTTGCAGTAGATCTCTTCATCATGAATGGCCACTGTTGTACTATCTAAATTCTTCCTGCAAACCATGCACAGGAAGCAGCAGCAGTGGAAGCTCCGGCTGTCACACTGCACCTCCTCTGTGTGGTACACGGTCCTCCCACAGGCCCCGCACTTGTTGCCACCTCCCCAGACAGGCATCTCAAATCGGAATGAGGACCACGCCGAACGCTGGAGAACAGATCGCAGAAACAGCAGCAGGAGTCTGGCCTTGACTAGATGGACCTTTGTAAAGCGCCAAGTAATATCTCCGCTTTTTAACATGCTATCTAGGTTGGTCATAACTTTTCTTCCAAAGAGCAAGCGTCTTTTAATTTCATGGCTGCAGTCACCATCTGCAGTGATTTTGGAGCCCCCCAAAATAAAGTCTGCTACTGTTCCCACTGTTTCCCCATCTATTTCCCATGAAGTGATGGGACCAGATGCCATGATCTTAGTTTTCTGAATGTTGAGCTTGAAGCTAACTTTTTCACTCCTCTTTCACTTTCATCAAGAGGCTCTTTAGTTCTTCTTCACTTTCTGCCATAATGGTGGTATCATCTGTATATCTGAGGTTATTGATATTTCTCCTGGCAATCCTGATTCCAGCTTGTGCTTCTTTCAGCCCAGCGTTTCTCATGATGTACTCTGCATGTAAGTTAAATAAGCAGGGTAACAATATACAGCCTTGACGTACTCCTTTTCCTATTTGGAACCAATCTGTTGTTCCATGTCCAGTTCTACCTGTTGCGTCCTGACCTGCATACAGATTTCTCAAGAGGCAGGTCAGGTGGTCTGGTATTCCCATCTCTTTCAGAATTTTCCACAGTTTATTGTGATCTACACAGTCAAAGACTTTGGCATAGTAGATTTACTTAATATTTAAGTTGTATCTTACAATCAAAATTGTAATGTATATACTACTGGTGAAAATGAATGCGCATGTAAGAATTCCTTTCTCCACATAAAAGCCATCTTTATACATTTGTAAAGAACCCTCAGTTATCAAATGATAATTCTCCAAAAAGCTACTGACATGTTGAAACCACTGGTAAAGTAGTTGGTGCCCTGGTTTTGAAGTCAGAAAGCCTGATTTAAATCTCAACTCTACCAGCATAAGACCCTGGACAACTCACATTTTGCCTGCAGTTCTTGGTCTCCTCATCTGCAAGATGCTGTAACACTAGTTGAGTAATCGAATAATGAGGACTAGATGAAATAAGGTGGATGCAAGATGTACCAAGTAATCAATCCATAACACATATTTGTCACATTTACCCAAGCTACTTCACACACCATCAGTGGAACTATACAGTAATCCTCCATTCCTGCCAAGTCTCATGTACAGTTCTACATTCTCAGAGAAATAAAGCATACATGTTTTTTCACGTATTTTCTCTCCCCTTTCAGCTTCAAGTTTCATCTAGCACACACATGTATGCATACATCAACTCTTTGTGACTTCTTGGACTGTAGCCCACCAGGCTCTTCTGCCCATGGGATTCTCCAGGCAAGAATACTGGAGTGGGTTGCCATTTCCTCCTCCAGAGGATCTTCCTGACCCAGGGATAGAACCTGTGTCTCCTGCATTGGCAGGTGTATGCTTTACCACTGAGCCACCTAGGAAGCTCCACGTGGTTTAAATACCAAGGTGTAAACATCCACTCTGGCCCTTCCCTCTTTCCTTGTATGGGTGCATATAATCTCCGAAACAAACCTCCAATTGTGTCTACCTTTTCATTCTTGGGGTACCCATCTACAAGGTTGCCTGCTGGTCTCTCTTATTTAACACATGCCACATTTACTCACCAGATAGTAATGTTTCCAATTTAAATAGCCACAGTTAACGTTTTCATTGCCCAGTTTCTATACTGCAGCTTTAACATATAAACGAACTATTTCCACTTCTTTTTTATTTGGCCTCCAGTTGTCACTGTTCTGTATAGACCTGGCAGCTTTTGCCTTTTAACTGATTGCTATTGATTTTATTTTCAGAATAGTTGAGACCATGGCCTCTTAGCAAAACTAAGCAGTCCTCCTGTCACAAGGAATCTGATTCCCGTTGAACTCTTTCTGCTTCAGTTTCCCCCTACGCTATGCTTTGTCGTGGCCATCGTATCCCTCCGCCTGGAACTCAATTTTTTTTCTTCTTCCCTTCAAGCACTTCGTTTAGACTCTCAGAAGACGTCTTTTCCAAAAGAGTGCTGAGACAGGCCAGCTGTCCCTCCCTTGTGCTCCCTGATCACTCTCCAGTTGGTTCTTTCGGGGTCCCTCTCACGCCCCAAGTCATGATCGACACGTTTTTATAATCCCCGCTAACCCGTGCGCTTCTGAGTCTACAGACCATCTCATTCAGCTTTGACCACTTGATATGTCATGCAGTTTCTGAAATGTAGTTGGAATTTGTAAGTATTTGTTGAATAAATTTTAAAAATGTATGAATAAATGAATAGACTGCTTTATTTGAATTAACGATGACGCAAATTGTAGAAAATATATTCTATTCCAAGCCAAACTAAAAACATCGCATTTCTGTTATTAATAATGTCTTCACCGTTCATTCATTTGCCCAGAAAAGAAAGTCATGGTTACCGCTGCTTTTTCTCCTCTACTCCCCTTGTTTTGCCTGGTAATGAATCATGTACTGAAGTCCTGTCATTCCTGCCTTCCCTGAAACCCCGTATCTACCGCTTCCATCTTCCCCTTTTTAGTCCCAACCCTCTTTCCCTTATTCAAGAGATGAATTATCTCAACAATTTATTAGCCCTCCCGTCCCTTCTTTCCCTTTTATAGTTCATTATAAAATAGTCTTTTATAGCCCATAAAATAGTCTCTTAGGGTACCTTGGCACCAGATTTTTTTCTTAAATATAGCTCTTGATATATCTTGAAATTTCGATATATAACTTCCTGGCCCAAAACCTTCATTGCATCTTTATTCCAAAATGTGAAACTTTTCCAATTATCACTTCCTCACAGCTAAAACATTTTGAGAGTGTGCAGAGTACATATACACACATATTTACAGTTATATATTTAAGTTATGACTGTAATAATGTTAGTGACATCAACAGGCATATGCTTCATTCTTCAGTTCAGTTCAGTCGCTCAGTCGTGTCCGACTCTTTGCGACCCCATGAATCACAGCACGCCAGGCCTCCCTGTCCATCAACTCCCGGAGTTCACTCAAACTCATGTCCATTGAGTCGGTGATGCCATCCAGCCATCTCATTCTCTGTCGTCTCCCTTCTCCTCCTGCCCCCAATCCTTCCCAGCATCAGAGTCTTTTCCAGTGAGTCAACTCATCGCATGAGGTGGCCAAAATATTGGAGTCTCAGCCCTAGCATCAGTCCTTCCAATGAACACCCAAGATTGATCTCCTTCTTCATTCTTAAACAGGCACAAAAGGTAAAAGGTTGAGATAAAGACAAAATTAAGTATTTTAAATAATTTTATTAATATTTGAAGAACTTTAAAAATCTCTACATTTTTGTTATTCATAAATCATACATGTTGACTTACAAAGGCATAAAATTTAGAGGTATTTTATCTGTTTAGTTGTTTTATATTGAAAGGTTCTCTATATATTCATATTTATGTGTACATATATTTACCTCATATTTTGGTAGCTTCTCTGGTGGCTCAGATGGTAAAGAATTCACCTGCAATGCAAGAGACTTGAGTTCAGTCCCTGGATTAGGAAGATTCCGTGGAGAAGGGAATGGCAACCCACTCCAATATTCTTGCTGAAAGAATTCTATGGACAGAGGAGCCTGGCAGGCTACAGTCCATAGGGTGACGGAGAGTCAGACATGACTGAGCTACTAAGACTTTCACTTTCCCTGTTCATGTTTTTAAAAACTGTGGTTATACTTTGTGATACAGCAACCAAAGTTGCTGCTCTCATTCTAAGTTTAGTTTGTTTTAACACCTCATTCAAGGGCTATTATGCAAAAAACACTCAAGATGTCACAAAGATACAATACCATTGATGAGAAAGAATCCATTGATACCAAAGAATCAATGCCATTGATGAGAAGGTCACCATAAATAGTGTTGGATCTATATCTGTATTTCAAATGTCACATTTTCAGATACTGTTTATCAGGTCTCATCAGATGATCCCTGTTTTGGTTCTGTAAGGTGGCCAATGAACATCTTATACTTGGAGGATAAGGAATATCAGCTCTGCAACTTTCAACTTGTCTGTCATTGTATTATCCTCAATCTGTGAGTTCTCTGAAGGCATCTTTTTAAGCTATTTGCCATTTTGTGATGATGTTTAGTTAAAGTTAAATGACGTAATCTATAAATCCACCTACCTGGGCCCCCACATTTGCAAACACACTGGAATGTAGCCATTTAAGGCAACGCCAAAGAATGCTGAAACTACCGCACAATTGCACTCATCTCACACGCTAGTAAAGTCATGCTCAAAATTCTCCAAGCCAGGCTTCAGCAATATGTGAACCGTGAACTTCCAGATGTTCAAGCAGGTTTTAGAAAAGGCAGAGGAACCAGAGATCAAATTGCCAACATCTGCTGGATTATGGAGAAAGCAAGAGAGTTCCAGAAAAACATCTATTTCTGCTTCATTGACTATGCCAAAGCCTTTGACTGTGTGGATCACAATCACACAGTGGAAAATTCTTAGTGGAAAATTCTAAAAGAGATGGGAATACCAGACCACCTGACCTGCCTCTTGGGAAACCTGTATGCAGGTCAAGAAGCAACAGTGAGAACTGGACATGGAACAACAGACTGGTTCCAAATAGGAAAAGGAGTACGTCATATAAGTAAGCATATAAATAAGCAGACTTATTTAACTTATATGCAGACTACATCATGAGGAAGGCTGGGCTGGAAGAAGCACAGCTGGAATCAAGATTGCCAGGAAAAATATCAATAACCTCAGATATGCAGATGACACCACCCTTATGGCAGAAAGTGAAGAGGAACTCAAAAGCCTCTTGATGAAAGTGAAAGAGGAGAGTGAAAAGGTTGGCTTGAAGCTCAACATTCAGAAAACAAAGATCATGGCATCTGGTCCCATCACTTCATGGGAAATAGATGGGGAAACAGTGGAAACAGTGTCAGACTTTGTTTTTTTGGGCTCCAAAATCACTGCGGATGCTGATTGCAGCCATGAAATTAAAAGATGCTTACTCCTTGGAAGGAAAGTTATGACCAACCTAGATAGCATATTACAAAGCAGAGACATTACTTTGCCAACAAAGGTCCATCTAGTCAAGGCTATGGTTTTTCCCGTGGTCATGTATGGATGTGAGAGTTGGACTGTGAAGAAAGCTGATCGCCAAAGACTTGATGCTTTTGAACTGTGGTGTTGGAGAAGACTCTTGAGAGTCGCTTGGACTGCAAGGAGATCCACCCAGTCCATTCTAAAGGAGATCAGTCCTGGGTGTTCATTGGAAGGACTGATGCTAAAGCTGAAACTCCAATACTTTGGCCACCTCATGCGACGAGTTGACTCACTGGAAAAGACTCTGATGCTGGGAGGGATTGGGGGCAGGAGGAGAAGGGGGACGACAGAGAATGAGATGGCTGGATGGCATCACCAACTCGATAGACCTGAGTTTGAGTGAACTCTGGGAGTTGGTGATGGACAGGGAGGCCTGGCGTGCTATGATTCATGGGGTCGCAAAGAGTTGGACACGACTGAGCGACTGAACTGAACTGAACTGAAGCGCTGAAAAATAGCGAAGGAAACAATGATGCCCTCCCAATCGTGGCATTCTGGAGCATGCACCTTTCATTCAGGATGCTTCCTGGACTATACAGAACATGAGACTTATAGCCTTGCAATATGGACAGTAAGAGAAGCAGGCTCAATCAATAGAAAGTTCAGTTCACTTCAGTAGCTCAGTCGTGTCCAACTCTTTGTGACCCCATGGACTGCAGCATGCCAGGCCTCCCTGTCCATGACTAATTCCTGGACTCAAACTCATGTCCATAGAGTCAGTGATGCTATCCAGCCATCTCATCCTCTGTTGTCCCTTTCTCCTCCCACCTTTAATCTTTCCCAGCATCAGGGTCTTTCTAAATGAGTCAATTCTTCCCATCATGTGGCCAAAGTATTGGAGTTCCAGCTTCAGCATCAGTCCTTCCAATGAACACCCAGGACTGATCTCCTTTAGGATGGACTGGTTGGATCTCCTTGTGGTCCAAGGGACTCTCAAGAGTCTTCTGCAACACCACAGTTCAAAAGTATCAATTCTTTGATGCTCAGCTTTCTTTATAGTCCAACTCTCACATCCATACGGAGAAGGCAATGGTACCCCACTCCAGTACTCTTGCCTGGAAAATCCCATGGACTGCGTAGCCTAGGCTACGCAGTCCATGGGGTTGCTGAGGATCGGACATGACTGAGCGACTTCACTTTCACTTTTCCTTTCATGCACTGGAGGAGGAAATGGCAACCCACTCCAGTGTTCTTGCCTGGAGAATCCCAGGGATGGGGAAGCCTGGTGGGCTGCCATCTATGGGGTTGCACAGAGTCGGACACGACTGAAGTGACTTAGCAGCAGCAGCACATCCATACATGACTGCTGGAAAAACCATAGCTTTGACCAAATGGACCTTTGTTGGCCAAGTAATGTCTCTGCTTTTTAATATGCTGCCTAGATTGGTCATAACTTTCCTTTCAAGGAGTAAGCATCTTTTAATTTCATGGCTGCAGTTATCATCTGCAGTGATTTGGGAGCCCCCAAAAATAAAGTCTGTCACTGTTTCCACTGTTTCCCCATCTATTTGCTGTGAAGTGATGGGACCAGATGACTTTCATCAAGAGGCTCTTTAGTTCTTCTTAGCTTTCTGCCATAAGGGTGGTATCATCTGCACATCTGAGGTTATTGATATTTCTCCTGGCATACTTGGTTCCAATTTGTGCTTCTTCCAGCCCAGCATTTCTCATGATGTACTCTGCATATAAGTTAAATAAGCAGGGTGACAATATACAGCCTTGACATACTCCTTTTCCTATTTGGAACCAGCCTATTGTTCCATATCCAGTTCTAACTGTTGCTTCCTGGCCAGCATATAGGTTTCTCTGGAGGCAGATCAGGTGGTCTGGTATTCCCATCTCTTTCAGAATTTTCCATAGTTTATTGTGATCCACACAGTCAAAGGCTTTGGCATAATCAATAAAACAGAAACAGATGTTTTTCTGGAACTCTCTTGCTTTTTCAATAATCCAACAGATTGTTGGCAATTTGATCTCTGATTCCTCTGCCTTGTCGAAATCCAGCTTGAACATCTAAGTTCATGGTTCATGTACTGTTGAAGCATAGCTTGGAGAACTTTGAGCATTACTTTACTAGCATGTGAGATGAGTGCAATTTGTGGTAGTTTGAGCATTCTTTGGCATTGCCTTTCTTTGGGATTCTAATGAAAACTGATCTTTTCCAGTCCTAGGGCCACTGCTGAGTTTTCCAAATTTGCTGGCATATTGAGTGCAGCACTTTCACATCATCTTTCAGGATTTGAAATAGCTCAACTGGAATTCCGTCACCTCTACTAGCTTTGTTTGTAGTGATGCTTCCTAAGGCCCTCTTGACTTCGCACTCCAGGATGTCTGGCTCTAGGTGAGTGATCACACTATCATGGTTATCTGTGTCGTGAAGATCTTTTTTGTACAGTTCTTCTGTTTAATCTTGCCACCTCTTCTTAATATCTTCTGCTTCTGTTAGGTCCATAGCACTTCTGTCCTTTATCGAGTCCATCTTTGCATGAAGAATTCCCTTGGTATCTCTAGTTTTCTTGAAGAGATCTCTAGTCTTTCCTATTCTGTTGCTTTCCTCTATTTCTTTGCATTGATCACTGAGGAAGGCTTTCTTATCTCTCCTTGCTGTTCTTTGGAACTCTGCATTCAGATGGACCAAAGTCATCATTATATTTTATTTTCCTTGCTTCCCTATACTTGTGCTGCAGTGCAAGCCTTTAATCCCTCATTTCTAAACAGGTCCAATGCTTTTCGTTTCCACTGTGCACATGCCCTCTCTTCTGCCTTCAATGCTCTCCCCACTTTACCTCTGGGTCCCCGCTACCTTCTAGGTTTCTCCTTCATGAAACCTCATTCCATTTGGGTTCTTTTTACCTCATCGGAACAAAGATTCATAGAACTTAAAGATTCTCTTTGACATTTCAGTTAGAAATAATTATGTGTGTTTATTATCTCTTCTATGTGCAGGTTATAAACACCTTATGAAGAGGTGCTTTCATTATTTTTTCTATTCTTAATAATTATCTTGCAAACATTTTGGCATATAATAGACATTCATTCAAAGACAATGTGGTACCATAAAACAATGTGGGCTTTTGACTCAAAGTGACCTGATTCGGGGAAGAAGGATTAGCATTCTGGTGAAAATTTGGTGAAAACATCTATCTGTTGTTTCAAACTATCCAACAAGGAAATGGTCACACATTTACTCTCTGTAGATTGAGTGAAGCAGGTGCCAGCTAAGAATCCCCTGGGAGGTGCAGAAGAGACTTCTTGGTGTGGGGGGGGCATCAGACTGAAGTTCCTTTCAGTAGCGTGAATCTATGATTTGGAGCAGAAACACCAAATCTCTGAAGGCCACTTCCAAGGAGAATGCTGTTATATTTGAAAGTCATCTGCCATATCTCAATTATTTTGACCATCTCTGGTCTTATTCATTGACTGACACATGAATAACATATACCCTGTTAAGAACAAGAAGTGATTTCAGGTTCTGATAGGTTTCCTTCTCCTTTTACAGATTAACTAGCTCAGTAATTGATGATGCCCAAGCTTCCTCTGGAGGGCTAGCTGTCCTGCTGCTGCCAAGAATTATGAAATCTATTAATTCAGTGTGATATCACCCAGCTGTATTCCGTAGACACAGATAATGAAGACAATTTAGGTAATGGAAGCTATGTAATTGATTGCAAAGTTAGTTTTGCTATCTTCCACACCCCATTTTGACCATTTAGCCATCAGAAGAAATAGTTGCAAACACTGTTTATGATTAACAGAACTGTTAATATCCTACCAGCACAAAAGTATAAAACACACACATACACGCACACACATGCATTCACACATACGCATTCACACACACACTTGTGTGGTGCTTGGAATAGCATTAGAGTCTCTTCTGGGAGATAACGTGGCAGTTGCACTTTTTCACTGAAATTGATGTTCCTGGGTTTGGGATGACATGTCCACACTGCTATATTTAAAATGAATAACCAGCAAGATCCTTCTGGATAGTACAGGGTACTCTGCTCAATGCTATGTGGCAGCCTGGAGGGGAGGGAAGTTTGTGGGAGAATGGGTACATGTACACGTACGACCGAGTCCTTCGCTGTTCACCTGAAATTATCACAACATTGTTAATCAGCTAGACTCCAATATAAAATAAAAAAGTAAAAACAGAAAAAGAAACTGATGCTCCTGGAAGGTGCCCCAAACCTATCTGTGGGGTTCTCATCATCCAGTTTGAGAAACAGAAAGGTGTGTTACTAGATTAAAGACAGCGAGGGTGAAAAATGACATGGGACCTTCAGTTCAGTTCAGTTCAGTCACTCATTCGTGTCCGACTCTTTGCGACCACATGAATCGCAGCACGCCAGGCTTCCCTGTCCATCACCAACTCCCAGAATTAACTCAAACTCATGTCCATCGAGTTGGTGATGCCATCCAGCCATTGCATTCTCTGTCGTCCCCGTCTCCTCCTGCCACCAATCCCTCCCAGCATCAGAGTCTTTTCCAGTGAGTCAACTCATCGCATGAGGTGCCCAAAGTATTGGAGTTTCAGCTTTAGCATCAGTCCTTCCAATGAACACCCAGCACTGATCTCCTTTAGAATGGACTGGTTGGATCTCCTTGCAGTCCAAGGGATTCTCAAGAGTCTTCTCCAGCACCACAGTTCAAAAGCATCAATTCTTCGGCAATCAGCTATCTTCACAGTCCAACTCTCACATCCATACATGACCGCTGGAGAAACCATAACCTTGACTAGATGGACCTTTGTTGGCAAAGTAATGTCTCTGCTTTTTAATATGCCATCTAGGTTGGTCATAACTTTCCTTCCAAGGAGTAAGTGTCTTTTAATTTCCTGGCTGCAATCAGCATCTGAAGTGATTTTAGAGCCCCCAAAAATAAAGTCTGACACTGTTTCCACTGTTTTTCCATCTATTTCCCATGAAGTGATGGGACCAGATACCATGATCCTAGTTTTCTGAATGTTGAACTTCAAGCCAACTTTTTCACTCTCCTCTTTCACTTTCATCAAGAGGCTTTTGAGTTCCTCTTCACTTTCTGCCATAAGGGTAATGTCATCTGCATATCTGAGGTTATTGATATTTCTCCCGGCAATCTTGATTCCAGCTTGTGCTTCTTCCAGCCCAGCATTCCTCATGATGTACTGGACTTTCAGGTTGCTTCAAAATATTAATAAGAAAACATTAATGATGTGGAGCAGGTGGAGGACATTTGGAGTAACTCCAAATCATGGCTCACGCCTGCCCCTCTGTGCACCACCCTGGGCTCCTAATGAGCCCCGGGCCTGGGAGTGCACAGCGTACCAGCAATCAGAACCCACCTTTTAGAATATTATAAATTCTGCCACCTTTGGATTTCTGAGGATGCCCATTGAGTGTTTGTATGAAAGAAGTTTTAGTGTCTGTCAGTGAATCTACTCAGAGTGAAAATTCTCCACTTTGTGTAACTGATTTTTTTTTTTTTGGAACTTTTCATTTTGTGTTGGAGTCTAGCGTATAAACAATGCTGTGATAGTTTTAGGTGAACCGCAAAGGGACTCAGCCATACATATACATGTATCCATTCTCCCCTAAACGACCGTCCCCTTACATTGAGCAGAGTTCCATGTGCTATACAGTAGGTCCTTGTTGGTTATCCATTTTAATTATAGCAGTGTGTACATGTCCCGCCCAAACTCCTTAAGTACCCCTTCCCCTGGGGAACCGTAAATTCATTTTCTGAGTCTGTGAGTCTCTTTCTGCTTTGTACGTCGGCTCATTCGTATCATTTCTTTTTAGATTCCACGTATAAGAGATGCCGTGTGATCTTTCTCCTTCTCTGTCTGAAGTACTCCCCTTGGTAGGACACTTTCTAGTATACTGTGCTCACGTTCCTTGTTCACTCAGTCCTCTTCCCTATTTAATTTTCCTCAGAACAGTAGAAAGCAAAATTAACTCACTTTGAATTCAGCAAATTATAGTGTAAGCTTTGAAAAGGAGTTGACTTTGATTCACAGCACAGACTCAGTGGATTTCTTAGGAGGGAGGAGGAGGAAGATCTATGTTGAAAAAGGAAGGAAGGGTAAGATGGGGAAAGGAAGAAAGAAAAGGAAGCGTTTAAAAAGGATGACTGGAAGAAAGAAAATGTGCTGTGTTCTACTGCTCTGTGCTTTTTGTAAAAGCATATCCAAATATTACAAAGAGAAGCTTTATTGCTACGATTATTGTGTTACTCTGTCTTTCTGGTTCTCACAAACCCAGGGAGGCTGTAATGAAATGGATAAAAGTGGGATTTGTATTATGATTATTGTATCCATGCCTCATTAATTTTCTAGCTTGTGGTAAAATTGTTGTTGTTTAGTTGCTAAGTCATGTCCGACTCTTTTTCAACCCCATGGACTAAAGTCTGCCAGGCTCCTCTGTCCATGGGATTCTCCAGGCAAGAATACTGGAGTGGGTTGCCATTTCCTTCTCCAGGGGATCTTCCCAACCCAAGGATGGAACCCAGGTCTCCCGCATTGCAGGCAGAGGCTTTACCGTCTGAACCACCAGGGAAGCCTGTCAATAAATATTTGCTAATGAACAAATAAACTGTTCTCATAAAAAGCAACGAGAATGCTTGGAATTTACATGGATCCAGTTAGGATGGTGGATCTTTAATTATTATTCTGTGGGCATATGTTTATCTAATGTTGCAGACATGATGTATCTGTTTATAGCTAAGTGGAAGTTAATTGCCACAATCAAGAAAAACAATTCAAAATAAGCATCCTACTAATTTCAGATCAACAGCATCCTTTTTTCAGACTAAAGAAAATCAGAGTCTTAGTTCAGTCCCTAGTTCTTAAAATACACTCAGTAAGTCATGATTAATGTAAATAATATTAAATATAAACATCAGGGTTATTGTGCCTTCAGATACAGATCTCATTGGGAAATTTTATATCATTCCTGGCAACCTAAAATAAATTGATGCCAGTCCAAAATTGGAAAATATTTGTTAATAACCAACCTACTAGAGAAAGCACATGTTATTACTGAAATATGGTAAATTTTAAAAGTGTTAAGAAAGACCATAAAATCAAACATAGACGGTCATGAGCAATTTCTTTCATGATTACAGACTTATGGCTCAGTTCATCAATATTTGAATTACACATGTGTCGCTCAATGATTGTTAAACCATTTCTCTACACAGTACAAATTAATATTAATGAGAAACTCAATAGCATTCAGCAGCAGCATTCTGTCACTCCGCTATGGAGTCATCACTGATTTTCATTTTAAATATTAATGCAGTGCAATTTTCATCAGCTTAAAGCAATAATCACACAGAAACAGTGAGACCCAAGTGAGGTGACATTTTATCATAGGAGGTTTGAAAGCAGAGTTGTCAACAGTGACTGGGTAGTAAAATTGGAGTTGCTCTCCATTGGCATAGAATTATGAATGACTCCATCCATCCTAATGAATAGCTGACCCCTGGGTTATTTTGGTTTGCAGTTTGGGGCCAATCTGTTTCAAGAGCTGCCTAGTGTCAGAGAGAGAGTGGTTTATTCTGAACAAGAAATTCCGTTCAGAATAAACTGAATAAAAGAAATTCAGTAAGGCCATGGAACAGAGACACCAAAACCAACTGGCACTTTGTAGCAGAGGAAGGAAGAGCACAGAGAAAAGCTTGGGAAGGTGTGACAATAGGTCAATAGCAACATTTGTGAAGAACCAACATTTTGGTGTGAGAGGCCTGATAGAATATGGACTGTGTGTTATTGAGCCAGGCCTGCTCTTTACATCTGAAGGAGAAAAAACAGTGTGCTCTCAGAGAAAAGAAAACAATTATTTTTTCTTTTCCAGATTTTTCTTAAGGGGAGTCTCTTTAATCAAGAAGTGATTACAAAGCCTAAATAGCAGAAACCAGACCCAATCTCTCTTTGGACCTCAGACCAAAAATCATATCAGATGAATAATGATTTACAAGGAGAAATCCTCTCTCTTACTTGTATAACTCCAGGCTGTTCCTTGAAGTCCTGTTTCTAAAGCCTACTTTCTATTTTTTAGAGTAAAGGATGGGCACTGCTATTAATTTTGTTATTAACACTAAAAAGCTTATCAATCACCTGCCTCTGATAGGAAACTGACATCAAAATAAAAATTACTAATGAGTATTTGTCTATATACTTTGCCAGGCTTGACACAAATATATGATCATGGATTTTTAATTGAAAGTTTTTTAAAGTCATTGAATTGATGTTCTTCATTCCCATGGAACTTTATAAAAGCAGTGTAAAATTTTTGTAAAATAATTATTTTTTTGTAAAAACAAAATCTTTTTTTCTTAAAGAAAAAAATGAAAGTGCCATAACATGTCACTGAATTTGTTTTAATTCCACATGTTAATTAACCTTGATTTCTTAAGCAATAAATGTCCACATACAGGGTGATTTTCTTAAAAAATGGAAATCAAACAATTATTTATTGGAATTATGGTATCCTTCAAAAGGTAAGGGATAATTTAAATTAAGTATAACAAAAGAACATCTAGTCAACTGACAAAACTCCTTATAACGTTAATGATTTAGTAATGAAATTTTTCCTCACCAGAGACAAGAGAAGAAAATGCAGATATTGGATGGAAAATTTAATGCATGTTATTGACCCTGGTTTTTCCTTTGTTTCCAGTAGGTGCAAATGAAATATCCTGGTAAAGCATTATGTAAAATGCAAAGAAAGTACCATTTGCCCAAATACATAAATTGTGATGGAAAGTAAAGCCATTCATACTCTTTCTACATTAAAAATATGGTATTTACAATAGTTATGTGTATTTCTATAATATTTTGAATGTCTGTGGAGGTTTGATTATTACACAGGTAAAGGTGCTACATTAAATGTATCTGGGGAACAAGATAGAGTAGAAACATTGAACAAAATTAATAAGGATGAGAATGTTGATATGAACCTATTTTATATATTTGTACATAAATTTTCTTTTTATATGCTGAATGAGTAAATATACAAATTATTCATTTATAAATGGTTATTTAAGTAGGGAGAAAAATACCAGATTTGTCAAGTAAGAGAGATCATGTATGGATGGCAGAATGCATAGAAAAAAAAAAAAAGACTTCACTAAAACAGACAACAGTATACATACCTATTTGTGTAAAATTATAAATGTGTGGGTAGAAATATTAGACATAAAGGTTCTCACTATAGCTATTGACTTACAGAAAGTCCATTTACAAATTGTTGAATAAAAATATTAGAGTTTAAAGTCTATAAAGTATTATGCAACTGATAAAAGCAAAAAAAGAGAAAGCAGATGTACTTATATAGACATGATTATATTTGCTGGTTTAACTAGGAGATGATATATAAGGATGCATACTGATCTAGTAAAAATGAATACCCCAGGAGACTAGGAAGCAGGGAAAGTTATTAGCATTTCTTTTACGCATCTTTGTATTATTTCACTTATGGAAGCATGCACTAGCGTTCTTTTCACATCTAAAACTTTTGTTGAAGTAAAACCAAGGAAACTGCACATATCTTGGATGGTCGGCTCAATAAGACGCACCACATAGCATCTGAGACATCTCCCTGAAGCCCCTTCTAGTTACTGTTTTCCGGACCCTGTCTCTTTTGACCTCTATCTCCATAGACTAGTTTCATTCATTTTTCAACTCTACATACATGGAACGATACACTGTGTATTTTCTGTGTCTGGATGCAATCATTTAACCTCAGGTTTGTAAGATTCATTCATATTTTTCTATGGAACATTAGTTCATTCCTTTTCATTCAGTTAGGAATACAACCTAATTTCAGTTCTGTTCAGTTCAGTCGCTCAGTCGTGACCGACTCTTTGCGACCCCATGAATCACAGCACGCCAGGCCTCCCTGTCCGTCACCAACTCCCGGAGTTCACTCAAACTCATGTCCATCAAGGCAGTGATGCCATCCAGCCATCTCATTCTCTGTCGTCCCCTTCTCCTCCCACTCCCAATCCCTCACAGCATCAGAGTCTTTTCCAGTGAGTCAACTCGTTGCATGAGGTGGCCAAAGTATTGCAGTTTCATCTTTAGCATCAGTCCTTCCAATGAACACCCAGGACTGATCTCCTTTAGAATGGACTGGTTGGATCTCCTTACAGTCCGAGGGACTCTCAAGAGTCTTCTCTAACACCACAGTTCAAAAGCATCAAGTCTTCGGCGATCAGCTTTCTTCACAGTCCAACTCTCACGTCCATACATGACCACGGGAAAAACCATAGCCTTGACTAGATGGACCTTGGTTGGCAAAGTGATGTCTCTGCTTTTTAATATACTATCTAGGTTGGTCATAACTTTCCTTCCAAGCGTCTTTTAATTTCATGGCTGCAATCAGCATCCGCAGTGATTTTTGAGCCCAAAAAATTAAAGTCTGACACTGTTTCCACTGTTTCCCCATCTATTTCCCATGAAGTGATGGGACCAGATGCCATGATCTTTGTTTTCTGAATGTTGAGCTTCAAGCCAACCTTTTCACTCTCCTCTTTCACTTTCATCAAGAGGCTTTTGAGTTCCTCTTCACTTTCTGCCATAAGGGTGGTGTCATCTGCATATCTGAGGTTATTGATATTTTTCCCATCAATCTTGATTCCAGCTTGTGCTTCTTCCAGCCCAGTGTTCCTCATGATGTACTCTGCATATAAGTTAAATAAGCAAGGTGACAATATACAACCTTGACGTACTCCTTTTCCTATTTGGAACCAGTCTGTTGTTCCATGTCCAGTCTAACTGTTGCTTCCTGACCTGCATACAAGTTTCTCAAGAGGCAGGTCAGGTGGTCTGGTATTCCCCTCTCTTTCAGAATTCTCCACAGTTTATTGTGATCCACACAGTCAAAGGCTTTGTATTATACAGTGGAAGTGAGAAATAGATTTAAGGGACTAGATCTGATAGAGTGCCTGATGAACTCTGGACAGAGGTTCGTGACATTGTACAGGAGACAGGGACCAAGACCATCCCCATGGAAAAGAAATGCAAGAAAGTAAAATGGCTGTCTGAGGAGGTCTTACAAATAGCTGTGAAAAGAAAAGAAGTGAAAAGCAAAGGAGAAAAGGAAAGATATAAGCATCTGAATGCAGAGTTTCAAAGAATAGCAAGGAGAGATAAGAAAGTCTTCCTCAGCGATCAATGCAAAGAAATAAAGGAAAACAACAGAATGGGGAAAGCAACCTAATTTACTTATATACTATTGATGGACACTTAAGTTGGTCACAGTCTTGCGATAGCAGGAATACTGTGAAAGCTGCCACAAATATCCTCATGGCGCACACTATTCCTTTGGGTATAGATCAGGGTTCTGTTTGCAGTGAGCAAGCTTACGGGATGAGGCAATGTTCTGGGCAAAGATTAGGCTTGCTGTTTGCTATAAAGGGCTTCGCTGATGGCTCAGATGGTAAAGAATCTGCCAGCAATGCAGGAGACCTGGGTTTGATCCCTGGGTTGGGGATATCCCCTGGCGAAGGGAATGGCCACCCACTCCATCAAAGAGCAGGTTCCCCTAGTTCAGTGTTTCTCCCTGTATTGCAACCCACTGCATGCGCAGGTGGCATCTGGGCTTTCTGTGTCACCCCTGTGGGGTTTTGGGGGAAAGGTTCAGTTCAGTTCAGTCGCTCAGTCGTGTCCAATTCTTTGCGACCCCATGGACTGCAGCACGCTAGGCCTCCATGTCCATCACCAACTCCCAGAGTTTACTCAAACTCATGTCCATTGAATCAGTGGGGGAAAGGGGACAGATGCATATGATGGTGTTCATACTTCTTCCTGTACCATGAGTAACAAAACACTTTGTCCCTGATCCAGACCTCTTATCTCTTCTGCCAGCATCCTCACAACAGTAACAGGTTAATTGATCAGCTTGTAATATAAGGTAAAATCAAATCTCAAGCGGACCCCCATCACATGAAATGAAAGTGTTGGTCGCTCAGTTGTGTTCAACTCTTTGCAACCCTATGGTCTGTCCATAGAATTCTCCAGGCAAGAATGCTAGAGTGTGTTGCCATTCCCTTCTCCAGGGGATCTTCCTAACCAGGGATTGAACCAGGGTCTTCTGCATTGCAGGCAGATGTTTTACCATCTGAGCTATCAGGGAAGATAGTGTATATTTCCCACCAGCATAACCACAAAAGACAGCAGAATCAGGAAAATAACTTTGAAAATCTACTGGCTGTGTAAATTTCCTGGCTCTGTGTGTTCACCATCAGTATCACCAAGACCTTTGAGGACACCCACTGTTCCTTGGACTGCAAGGAGATCAAAGCAATCAATCCTAAAGGAAATCAGTCCTGAATATTCCTTGGAAGGACTGATGCTGAAGCTGAAGTTCCAATACTTTGGCCACCTGATGTGAAGAGCCGGCTCATTAGAGAAGACCCTGATGCTGGGAAAGATTGAAGGCAGGAGGAAAAGGGGACGACAGAGGATGAGATGGTTGGATGGCATCACCGACTCCATATGGACATGAGTTTGAGCAAACTCCAGGAGATGGGCTTCCCTGATAGCTCAGTTGATAAGGAATCCACCTGCAATGCGGTCCTGGTTCAATTCCTGGATTGGGAAGATTCCTGGAGAAGGGAACAGCTACCGACTCCAGTATTCTGGCCTGGAGAATTCCATGGACTGTAAATTTCACTGGGTCGCCAAGAGTCGGACGCGACTGAGCGACTTTCACACACACCAGGAGACGGTGAAGGACAGGGAAGTCTGGCGTGCTGAGTCCCTGGGGGTCGCAAGGAGTCAGACACGACTGAGCGACTGAGCGACTGAACCACAGCCGGTCCAGGCAACAGAGGTGAGAATTCTCAAGTGGGTGAGAATTTAGACTTGCTGTCGGTGCTGGCGGGGACAAGTGCGACCCGGATGGGTGCCCCGCGACCGCGGCATGCCCTGCATTCGCGGCCGAGACCAGCAGGCGCCAGGACCGCCGCTGGGACTCTGGCTCCAGGTTCTCAGCGCCCCGGGATCCCTGGGAGACCCTGGGGCCCCGCAGCGCGCGGGGTGGTTTGGAGGGCGCCCCCTGCAGGCTGACGCGCCAGCCAGGGCAGTACGAGGTGCGCAGCGAGCCCTCTGCGCCAGGCTGCTGTCCGGGCGCCGCATCCGCCGGGAGGTCCCTGCTGGTCCCCGGTGCCCGCCTGGGCACAGACGCGGGGCTTGGAGCAGCGGGATGCGGGGAGGAGGCGCAGACGCAGGAGGGAGGCGGCGAAGGAAGGAAGGAAGGCTCGAAGGAGCCCGCCAGCAAGGGTGCAGTCCAGGTGACCGCAGACCCTCCCATGGACTCTTTGGGCAGACTGTCATGAGCTGTCCCAGACGTTTAGTGATAACGCGTGCATGGGACTTGTGTGGGACTCTTTGGGACTCCATGGACAAAGACAAAGACTGTACTTTCTAACTTTCTCAATTCTTTATTTCCAGTGGGGGGCTTCTCTCTCTTCATAAAGTTAACTACCCCGAGGTAAGGCTGCTCCTGCCATACTCAAGACTTCTCAGGGAAGTCCAGTTCCTTCCATCCCCAAAATGGGAATTCTTTGTGACCGTTTCCCCTTTGTCCAAGTTCTCTCAGCTGAAATACTAATGAGCTGTAGCCCACCAGGCTCCTTTGTCCATAGGATTCTCCAGGCAAGAATACTGGAGTGGGCTGTCATGTCCTTTGTCCAGGGGACCTTCCCCACCCAGGGATTGAACCCATGTTTCCTGTGTCTCCTGCATTGGCAAGTGGATTCTTTAGCTCTGAGCCACCTGGGTCCAGATGTTTACTGTCTTCCTAAACTGCTTCTGGTCCTTCCCAGCGCAGGCTGAAGAACAAATTATTTTTGATGGCCTTAAAAAGAATCCGTGGATCCCATTCCAGTTTCACCAAAGACAGTTCAGAGTCACGTAAGTCAGAACCACCTCTCTTTATTCTCCGGCAGTCTGGGGCAGTCTCTCAACCTCTCTTCACATTTATGACTCTGACTCTTTTGAAGATCACTGACCAGTCATTTCACAGAAGCCCCTCCCCCCGGCATCTGGTCCCTTCACTTCATGGGAAATAGATGGGGAAACAGTGGAAACAGTGTCAGACTTTATTTTGGGGGGCTCCAAAATCACTGCAGATGCTGATTGCAGCCATGAAATTAAAAGACGCTTACTCCTTGGAAGGAAAGTTATGACCAACCTAGATAGCATATCAAAAAGCAGAGACATTACTTTGCCAACAAAGGTCCGTCTAGTCAAGGCAATGGTTTTTCCCGTGGTCATGTATGGATGTGAGAGTTGGACTGTGAAAAAAGCTGATTGCCGAAGAATTGATGCTTTTGAACTGTGGTGCTGGAGAAGACTCTTGAGAGTCCCTTGGACTGCAAGGAGATCCAACCAGTCCATTCTAAAGGAGATCAGTTCTGGGTGTTCATTGGAAGGACTGATGCTAAAGCTGAAGCTCCAATACTTTGGCCACCTCATGTGACGAGTTGACTCACTGGAAAAGAGTCTGATGCTGGAAGGGATTGGGGGTGGGAGGAGACAGGGACAACAGAGAATGAGGTGGCTGGATGGCATCACTGACTCGATGGACATGAGTTTGAGTGAACTCCGGGAGTTGGTGATGGACAGGGAGGTCTGGCATGCTGTGATTAATGGGGTCGCAAAGAGTCGGACACGACTGAGCGACTGAACTGAACTGAACCTCTATTTCACTTTCTCTGATTTCCCTCCTAATGAGATTCAGGATGTGTTACGGGTAGGAACATCACAGTTCTTGATGCTGTGCTGTAATTGCATCTTATCAGCTGGTACAGAATTTTAATTTGTCCAATTACTGGTGATATTCACTTCAATTGTTTAAGGTGGTTCATAATATTACAGAACTCTTCACTGTAATAGTATGACTTTCTCCTTTCTATTTAATAAATGTTTCATGGGAGTAATTTGAAACTATGTAAATATCCCATTTTTTATCAAACGAGTTTAAAACTTGGTTTGTTTCCTATTTCATTCAATGAGTCTTAATCTGTGGTTATTATTATTTATCTTTCTGCTCAAATTGTCTCAGACTTGGCCAGAAGGAGGCTGTTCAAAGTGGCTTCTGTGCCCTTTTGATACAATTCCATCGTTGACTATTTGCTTTCTTTCTGTCATAATAATATATTCCGGGCTTATCTCATATTTTCCCCTGCCTACACAGATATCTACATATTCATCTACGTATACAGAAAACCATAACCTCACATCAGTCCTATTTCCAATCAACAATACAGGATTCATTTTCATTTTCTTCCTTTGATTGTAGCTCCCTTCCAAACAGTAAGAAACTTGGTTTCCGTGAGCCTTAATATATTTAATATATTTACATATTTGTTCAATCCCCTCTAGGTAACCTAATAGAAATTAGGCAAAAGATTTAGACAGAAAATTCACAACAGAGACCATTTCATCAAGAAGCACAGAAAAAGACACTCAATATCACAGACATAGAGTCCTACTTAAAATGCATCCAATGACAGAGATTCATTCATTAGTATTTCAACTGAGAGAACTTGGAAGAATGTTAAACGGCCACAAAGAATGAAGAGGTAGAAGGGGCTGGACTTCACTGAGAAGCCTTGAACATGGTGTGAGCAGCCTTACCTCACGGTATTTAACATTCTATGAAAAGAAAGAAACCCCAAAGGGGACATGAAGAACAGAGGTTAGAAGGTACAGTGTCTGCCGTCCTTTTGCCCAGGTTAGCCTTGTGAGTCAATATGGTTATCACATCTTTCCCTGGGGTTTGTCCTCTATTCTCCCGCCTCCCCTTACCTTGCTACTTCTCTGCTGGACCTTTAAGTGCTAGACTGAATCTTTAATTTCTTCTATATGGTGGACTTGAGGAATAATCAAGCCAACATCTGAGTCTTTCAAAGGACCTTTCATAATTTTCAGAGCCTCTCGAATTAATCAAGCATTGGCTTTTCTATCTGCCACAGTTCCAATTACTCTCTTGTTCCCTACAAATCCTGAGGTCAAATGTCAGTTACCGTTTATCATCAAGTACCATTTTTATTACAGCACAAAAATATCCATTTTTGTTGGTTTTATAAACATGGGGAAATAAAAGACAGAGAAAGCCAGTTGACTTTTCCTTATACTTGGATCTACTTTACTCATTTGTATTTCTTTGCTGGTCCCTGTAGACATTTGAGTTTGAGATTTTTAACTTAAAGAATTTAACATGCCCATTCCTAATGAGCCATTTGGCTAGAAAAAATTATGTTTGAGGATTAATTTTGGATAGCAAAATATGTAAAAAAAAGGAGAGATGGGAGAGACATTTTATATAACAGCAAAAATGTGAATGTATATTTCTAATATTTATCCCAAACAAGAAAAGTAGCAGTGAAAAATGCTACAGAAGTATGGTGTTTGGAGAGTTTGGGTGAAGCAGGGAGCCTGGAAAAAGGACATGAAAAATATCCAATAATTCTTGAGCCACGACTTAAAGGATGAAAAGGATTTTTCTTGGCAGAGGGAACTTGATTACTTCATGATGAAGTCTGGGAGTAAATATTGGAACTTTGACTTAGTCTTTTCCACTTCAATTTTTTTTTTATTATAGCATTCATTACTATTTTCCACACACAAATCCTCCCACAGAAGGGTCAGGATAATATGGGTACATTAAAATCTAGCAATCTCATGTCAATCACTCCCAATGTGATTGTGGCAGTCACTCCCAATAGAATCACTGCAATTAGAATTTAAAAGTGAGAAACTTGTACAAAAGGAGCCTTGGAGGTGGAGCCACCACCTGGCTCTGCTTAATCCTTGGGTAACTTTGCGGAGGACAGAACTTCTTAGTTTCTGCCTTCCATACACTGTCAATGGAAATAATCCCAATCTTGACTGCCTCACAGGCTGCCATGGAAGTTTAAATGAAAGTGTGTGAAAACACATTTTAATCCGTGATATGTTGTTCACATATGAAGTGTCCTCAAGAACATCCAGCATACACAGCAAATACTTAATACTTTTTCAAAGATAAATTTTTTGAAATACTTGGAAATGTACAGAAAATTTGCAAAAATAAGAGCGAGTATTCCCTTAGACTCTTTCACCAGTTTCAGCTTCTGCTAAGATGTTTTCATCCTACATACTGTTGTACATTGGTCAAAACTAAGAAAGCCACACTGGCATCTTACTATTGAGTAAACTCCAGATTTCATCTGGGTTTCACCAGTTTTCCTATGGGTGTCCTTTCTCTGATTCAAACTCCCGGCCGGGAGACCGCACTGCATTTAGCTGTCCTGCCTCCTTAGGGCCCTCTGACACGTGATGGTGTCTCAGCCTCTCCCCTTGTTTTTCACGACCTTGACAGCTGGGAGGAGTGTTGATCTGGTATTTTGTAGAACGTCCCCCAGCATGGTTTAGTCGAATGTGATTCAACTGGAGTAATGGGTTTGGGGCAAGAATGCCATGGAAGTAAAGTGTGCTCTGGTCATCTCATATCAGGGGTCCACACATGGCCAGTGGTGTTCATCTGTTAATAGGTCACCTGGTTAAGATGTTGGTCTGTCAGACTTGTCCACTGGAAAGTTACTAGTTTTCCTTTCCGTGGTTTATTCTTTGTAAGTCATTGAGTACACCTACTCTCCAGGGAGTGGAGGAGGGGATAAGTTCCACCGTCTGGGTGGGGGTGGGTGGTGTCTACATGCATTATCTAGAATTCTTTTTTAAGAAAACTTCATATTTTTTAAACCATCAGATTAACAAAAACAATACCGATTGATGTGAGTTTCTTTGTTTATGCCATGCTTACTTAACCTCTGGTAAGAGTGTTAAGATTAGCCTTTCAGTCAACAGCAGAGAATGGGTGTGAGAAAGAAGGGTCCCTAAAAACCTGGAAATCCTCAAACCAGAGAACAGTTTCATGTTTGATTATCAGGGAGTAATTTCCTGACGTGCAAACCATATTCCTAGGTCACCACAAGATGGCGCTAGTGAGTAACAACGCCGTTGTTCTAGAAAAGCTCGCTGTACACTGAAGCATCCTGCTCTACCCATTACTGCAATTCTGCCCTGGAAGGATATTTTTAATTAACAACCACAATAACATTTATTTGGTTTCCAAAAAATGATCGATATAAAGCAGTGTCTTGGGGTTTCTACATCAATTCTAAAGTCTGAAGTGGGTTTCAGTGGGAATAACTTTTTCTTGGTTTTATACTCAGGTATCTATCTTTATTTTCACAATGGTCAGTAAGGTGAAGCAGTAGATTATTGATAGTATTGCAAACTAGTATGCTTTGTTTTGTCCACAAAGGCCATTACTTTTTATTAGCTAGAATTGATATAAATCAGTGAGGGCCATGCCACTTAGGAGCTGATGTTATTTTACAAGGACTTTGGGACTGTATGGGGCTTCCCTCATAGCTCAGCTGTTAAAGAATCTGCCTGCAATGCAGGAGACCCCAGTTTGATTCCTGAGTTGGGAAGATCCACTGGAGAAGGGATAGGCTACCCACTCCAGTATTCTTGGGCTTCCCTTATGGCTCAACTGGTAAAGAATCCACCTGCAATGCGGGAGACCTGGGTTCAATCCCTGGGTTGGGAAGATCCACTAGAGAAGGGAACAGCTATCTGCTCCAGCATTCTGGCCTGGAGAATTCCGTGGACTGTATAGTCCAGTTCTGTCACTCAGTCGTGTCCGACTCTTTGCGACCCCGTGAACCGTAGCATGCCAGGCCTCCCTGTCCATCACCAACTCCCGGAGTCTACCCAAACCCATGTCCATTGAGTCAGTGATACCATCCAACCATCTCATCCTCTGTCATCCCCTTCCCCTCCTGCCCTCAATCTTTCCCAGCATCAGGGTCTTTTCAAATGAGTCAGCTCTTCGCAGCAGGTGGCCAAAGTATTGGAGTTTCAGCTTCCAATGAATATTCAGGACTGATTTCCTTTAGGATGGACTGGTATAGTCCATGGGGTCGCAAAGAATAGGACTGAGAGACTTTGACCTCACTTCATTCACTGGGACTGTATTAAGGTGCCTTACCTACAGACAACAACTTTTATGTATTTGCCCCTGCTAACTGGATTATGGAGATAGATTCAGAGATGCTGTGCTTAGTCGCTCAGTTGTGTCACACTCTTTGTGATCCCAGGGACTGTAGCCTGCTAGGGTCCTCTGTCCATGGGGATTCTTCAGGTAAGAATACTGGAGAGGGTTGCCATGACCTCCTCCAGGGAGGTTCAGAGATAGGAAAGGGGAAAAAAAAGAAAGGATGGTTATGGTGTAGGCAGAATCGGACTTAATTAGAGAAACTAAAATAGACCCACAGAATTTAGGCTTTGGGGGGCTTCACCCTTGGCTTTCTTGATCTCAGAATAAACACAAATTTCTATTTCTTCCTCAAAGTTCAATGTTCGTTCATTTGCTGTATAGAAGTGTCAAAGAATATTTCCATTGGAAAACTTTTCTTGGTTACCATTTTGTATAACACAGCATACTGTATATTTTGATACTTTTATTTGTATGAAAAAATTTATTTGTATGGTCAAAATTTGTCTTCTCTCTTAAAAAGAAATCATGGGAAACACCAGATTGCATATTGATTTTTTAAAGATCTCTTTATGACTGTGGCTTTGTAATAGAGCCTGAAGTCCGGCAGGTTAATTCCCCCAGTTTCATTCTTCTTCCTCAAGATTGCTTTGGCTATTCGAGGTTTTTTGTATTTCCATACAAATTGTGAGATTATTTGTTCTAGTTCTGTGAAAAATATTGTTGGTAGCTTGATAGGGATTGCATTGAATGTATAAATTACTTTGGGTAGTATACTCATTTTTACAATATTTATTCTTCCAATCCACGAACACGGTATCAAGACAGTATGGTACTGGCATAAAGACAGAAATATAGATCAATGGAACAAAATAGAAAGCCCAGAGATAAACCCACGCTCCTATGGACACCTTATCTTCGACAAAGGAGGCAAGAATATAAAATGGAGAAAAGACAGTCTCTTTAACAAGTGGTGCTGGGAAAACTGGTCAGCCACTTGTAAAAGAATGAAACTAGAACACTTCCTAACACCATACACCAAAATAAACTCAAAATGGATTAAAGATTTAAATGTAAGACCAGAAACTATAAAACTCCTAGAGGAGAACGTAGGCAAAACACTCTCTGACATAAATCACAGCAGGATCCTCCAAGACCCACCTCCCAGAATATTGGAAATAAAAGCAAAAATAAACAAATGGGACCTAATTAAAATCAAAAGCTTCTGCACAGCAAAGGAAACTCTAAGCAAGGTGAGAAGACAACCTTCAGAATGGGAGACAATAATAGCAAATGAAGCAACTGATAAAGGATTAATCTCCAAATTATACAAGCAGCTCCTGCAGCTTAATTCCAGAAAACTAAGTGACCCAATCAAAAAATGGGCCAAAGAACTAAACAGACATTTCTCCAAAGAAGACATAAAGATGGCTAATAAACACATGAAAAAATGCTCTACATCCCTCATCATCAGAGAAATGCAAATCAAAACCACAATGAGATACCATTTCACACCAGTCAGAATGGCTGCTATCCAAAAGTCTACATGCAATAAGTGCTGGAGAGGGTGTGGAGAGAAGGGAACCCTCTTACACTGTTGGTGGGAATGCAAACTGGTATAGCCACTATGGAGAACAGTGTGGAGATTCCTCAGAAAACTGGAAATAGAACTGCCATATGATCCAGCGATCGCACTCCTGGGCATACATACCGAGGAAACCAGAATTGAAAGAGACACATGTACTCCAATGTTCATTGCAGCACTGTTTATAATAGCCAGGACATGGAAGCAATCTAGATGTCCATCTGCAGATGAATGGATAAGAAAGCTTTGGTACATATACACAATGGAGTATTTCTCAGCCATCAAAAAGAATGCATTTGAATCAGTTTTAATGAGGTGGATGAAATTGGAGCCAATTATACAGAGTGAAGTAAGCCAGAAAGAAGAACATCAATACCGTATATTAACGCATATATATGGAATTTAGAAAAATGGTAACCTAAACCCTGTATAAGAGACTGCAAAAGAGACATAGGCATTTAGAACAGTCTTTGGGACTCTGTGGGAGAGGGTGAAGGTGGAATTATTGGAGAGAATGGAATTGTAGCATGTATATTATCATAAGTGACCAGTCCAGGTTCGACGCATAAATTTTCCTCTGTTCATTTCTTTGCATTTGTGCTTTTTTAATAAAATTCTTTTTTAGAAATTAAAAAAAAAAAAGAATCTAGATCCGATGGAGATGTAGCTGTGTGGTGTTAGGCAAAGAAATGCTTATCTTTGGACTTAGCTGGTTCTGTGGAAAAGAATCTGCCTGCAAATGCAGGAGACATGGGTTTGATCCCCAGTCCAGGAAGATTCCACATGCCATGGAGCAGCAAAAGCCCGTGCGCCACAACCACTGAGCCTGCACCCTCGAGCCTGTGAGCTGCGACCACTGAAGCCCGTGTACCTGGAACCTGTGCTGCTTAAGCCGCAGCAGTGAAGCCCATGGCCTGCGATGAAGACTAGCCCCTGATCACTAGAGAAAGCCCGTGTGTGGCAAGGAAGACCTAGTGCAGCCAAAAATAAATGAAATTCATACCTGATGTTTAGAGACCACCAAATAGAGATCCTGTAACAACCTTGAGGGTTATTGTAAAAATACATGTACCATGCTACTAATGGAACAGAGTAGGCAGTTTATAAATGGCAGCAGTGAACATGATTATTCAATCAGGGACAAGTTTATCATTAAAACATTCTGGAAACTTCAAAAAAAAAACAAAAAAATAAAAAAAATAAAGATCTCTTTAATTTTATCATCTTAAAAGAATAAGTCAGAACTTTTTATAGATTTGAATGTGTGGGATTATTTGCTGCTAAATAAATTCTAAGTTAGTAGAAGAGTGATCTTCCTAAAATAAGAGCTGTCATTTGTTGAGCCGTTTACTCTGTGCCTGGCAGTGTGATAAATACATGTGTGTTTTCATTTAGTCTGTAGAATAACACTATGGGAAGATACACGCTCCATTTTACAGATGAGCAAATGGAGTTTGAGAGAGGTTAAATGACTGATTTATCCAGGATGAAAAAACCAGTAAGTGGTTGAGCCCAGAATCTGCTGCTCTCAACCCAAACAGGCTTTCTTTCCATCGGAGGTATTTCTATGGCGAAATCAAATTCAGATCAGTCCTGTCATGGTAGCAGCAAGTCATTATGCTTCATCTTATCCTTGTATTTACCTTTATTGTACATCAACACTTAATCCAAGAAACCGGAAAATACCATCAAAAGAAAAAAAAAAGATAACTTTTCAGTATTAAACAAGAAAAGTGGCTTCCCTGGTGTCCAGTGGTTAAGAATCTGTGCTTCCACTACAAGGGGCCCAGGTTCAATCCCTGACTATGGAACTAAGATCCCACATGCTGCATGGTGTGGCATCCATAATAAATAAATAAATCAAGTAAAGCACTTGAATTTAGATTCATTATACTGTTATGACCCCTATCAGGGTCTTGGTCTTTTCATGCTCTTGGCAAACTAATTGCACCCTCAAATTCATCTTAGAAGGGTAGGTCAAACTTTTACTGTAGGTTTGAACATGCTGGATTTTCTTATTGTTGTAACTGAATGAATTCTAAGATGGCAAAGGAAAAATTCTGCAGAACCTGGCTAGGGAAAAACAAATGATTCAACATAGATGGTTTGGATTAATTTATTACATTGGGACACTTGATGTCAGATTGGCCTATCACTCTCCAGCACTAATTAGTATAAGAGACATGCCATTAAGCCTGTAGGAGGTTCTTTTTGTCTAAGAAGAACAAGAGTAATACATTAGGAAAAAGTTAAGTGCATGCTCAATCATTAAGTCGTGTCCAATTCTTTTGTGACTCTGTGGGATGCAGCTCACCCAGGCTTTTCTGTCCTTGGGATTTCCCAGGCAAGAATACTCGAGTGGACTGCCATTTCCTACTTCCCAATCCAGGGATCAAACCCACATCTGTGGCATTAGGAGGCAGATTCTTTACCATTGTGACACCTGAGAAGCCCTGAGAAAAATTTGTTGTTGTTCAGGTGCTAAGTCATGTCTGACTCTTTGCAACCCCATGGATTGCAGTGCGCCTGGCTCCCCTGTCCTTCACTATCTCCTGGAGTTTGCTCAAACTCATGTCCATTGAGTTGGTGATGCCATCCAACCATCTCATCCTCTGTCACCCCTTCTCCTCCTCCTAAAAAGTTAATCCACAGCAAAATGGTGCATCTTTCCATCCCTGTTGCTGCTGGGGTCATTGAACCCCAAAAAAGTTGATATCATGTAATTTTAGCATTCACACAACAGCAGGGAATTGCCTGATCATGGCCTGATTGGTTATTGGTAATCGTACCATCTGTCTCTGTAAAGAACCCATAAGTTTTTGGAGGAGAGAACAATCAGAGTAGGTCTATCACTGTTCACTGTTACTTGTCCAAGGTCAAACAACAATTTAGCAGCTAAACCCAGCCCAGAACTGGGTGTTCCTGACTACTTTCCTGTATTTGGATCTCCTTTTTTGTACATCTCCCTTTTCTGTCTCTTTACAGACAAAAATGAAGGTTACGAAGTGTCCAACAAAAACTGGATGTTGATTCTTTGTCTGCTCTGTTTAACAGACTTGGAGGCTCTTTTGAAACAAGGAACCTGGTCTTTCCTCTTTCACTACACCATAATTATTTGTTTTCTAAGCAATAGCCAAGTTCAGATAAGACCTTTTATACTTTTAGATCAAAAGCCAGTCATAAATAAAAGCTTAACTTTTTGAAGTAAACACATTACACATAATTTCTGACTGAGTATCATGACCGTGGAAGAAATAATAGGCATATATGTAAAAACAAAAGTAAAAGAAGCAGCAGCACAATGGAATTGACGGAGTTTATGGCAAGGACAGAACGTGGGTTTCTTGGTTAATGACACTTTTAGTGTCACTGCACTAAATCAAGGTTTGCTCCCATGTTCGCATGTTAGCAGAAGAGACACTGGGTGCGAATCAGTTATTAACAGGAAAGTCCCAGTTAGGCTGAAATTTTACATTCACCCTTATACCTAGGGAAAAAAATTATCAAAGGTCCTTTTTGCTGTGTTTCTGCCACTAGGAGGCTTCTGGTATAAAGAAACAAATATATAACATTCTAAAAAAAGAACACTCTCGTGTTAATCCAAGCACTACCATCAATTCAAGCTCTACCACTAACTAATATGAATAAATTAATTGATTCATTTCATCTCAGGCAAGTGGTCAGATGCGATGGTGACTAGCCTTATTAGGTAAAGCCACGGCCTTATGCAAATGGATTGTAATAGAACGGGTATCTGAGTCATAGTATGGTCCAGACCCTGACTCTGAACTTAAACTCAGGTCTTTGACTCCCCCACATGGTGTTCTTTTGACCACTAAACCCTGTGGGGTTTGCTTATGATGGTCAGAAGCTGGCTCTAACTCCTTTTGGAAAGCATACATTTTTTTTGACGGCAGCATATTGGTGTATTCTATTTATCCTTTCTCAAACCAGTAGCAATGTGGGCTTTTTCTTTTATACTTTGGCTCAAAGGGTTTCTAAGAGGCCATGGAACTTTATGTTTTTAAAGAAGTGCCTTTTGAAACATCATCTAATAATATATTTTAAATAAGTTTATTTTATCCTTTTAATTAGTAGCCTGAGGTTTGAGCCAGTGAACATCTGAAGAAGGTGCAACTTCCAAATCGCCTTAGCAAGAGAATCTTTTTTTTTTATTGGGTCGGGGGGAGAGGGTTGTTTAGTTCCTGTGTCTGTGGTCATCCCCAGAGGAAGAGGAGCAGTGCCACAAAGGGGCAGAGAGGGGTTCTCAGACAACACAGAGGACACTTGTGCTTCCAAGGCAAGACAGGTGCTAAGCAGTTCAGAAGATTTAGAGGTGTAAGAAGGAGCAACTGAAGGACGGTACAGAAAGAGGGACCCACCTGGCCTTGCAGATGGCTGTAGGCAGAATTCTCCACGGAGATGCAGCTTCCGTGAGATGCCCCATGGCAGGGGGCTCTGGTGTTCCGTTCTAGGCGGACTGTGATACAGCTCTGACCCTCCACCCTGACCTTCCTCTAAGCCTTTTAAAAATCTGCCACCTGGTGTAGTCTTACTTGGGAGGTAAAGAAAAAAGAGGTCTTTTACCACTTGGGGTCTGATGCAAGAATCCCAGGGTAAGGCAGGGATGAGACCCACAACTTAGTGAGAAGAGACTAGAGTTTCTCCAGGCAGTTTGCAAAAATGTAGGAGACTCACTGGAAATAAAGTGCTAAAGAATGTTGACTCCAGGAGAATGGAAGAGGAGAAAACTCTAGAAGAGGGGTCCCCAACCTCCAGGATCTGATGCCTGATGATCTGCAGAGGCACTGATGTAATAATGATAGAAATAAAGTGCACAATAAATGTAATGGTCCTGAATCATCCCCAAGCCATCCCCGCCCCCCATGATCTGGGAGAAAGTTGTCTTCCACTAAGCTGGTCTCTGGTGCCAAAGTGTTGGGGATCGCCGTTTGCTCAAGAACTCCAGACCAAACCTGGGTTGCTTTCTACAACATTCCTGACACAGGTCTGCAGTTTGGGTGGACACTGATGGTGTTGGAGTTCACAGGTTTTTGAAGTGCATGTTCCGCTGGGGACAACTCTTATCCTTCCTTATTCTGACCTGAAATTCCCTTCTTCATTGGTAGTTCTATCCAGTACGTTAGGCTTAGTTATTCTGTTTCCGAAAGCTCCTTCAATTGAGAATTGGCTTCCACTTTTAATGAGACATTTTAATTATATAAGTAATCCAGGTTATTTGGAGAAAGATTAGGGAGTACAGAAAAGCTAAGAGAAAAATATATCCCTCAATCTTCCTACATTCTAATTTTAATAATTGGTGAGTAACGGCTTATTTCAATTACATGGTAAAATTTTTACACACACCAATCAAGGAGTAGCTGATTAGGTTAAGAGAGTTCTAGATAGCTAAAGACTGCACATCCTAAATTTAAACTTTTTACTACATGAAATATTTCCAAAGCAGATGATATAATTTAATGCCTTTAAGAAACACATAGAAATGTATAATATAAAATTGCTTTATGCAATATATATATTTTAAAAAATACAGAGCACTGAGGGAGTCGCTGCTTAGGTTTCAGAGGGGTGGTGCAGATAAAAGATGAATTTTAAAAAAATATTTATTTCTGACAATAGCCCACAAGGCTCCTCTGTCCATGGGATTCTTCAGGTAAGAATGTTCGAGTGGGTAGCCATTCCCTCCTCCAGGGAATCTTTTTGACCTAGGGGTCAAACCTGGGTCTCCCGCATCGCAGGCATTTTTTTTTTTTTTTTTTACTGCCTGAGCCACCAGAGAAGCCCTTAAAAAAAGAAAAAAAGAAATGTATAATGTAGACTTTTTTGATGATACGATATCAGTTTTATCAGTTGACCTAGTGAATGTCTCTTTGACTTTCTATGGACATGGAGTCCTTATGACACAATCACACCCTCGTGGTAACAACTAAGTCACAGGATCCCTCACCAGACATGGCAGGTTTCCTATATCTGTGCCTTCAGGGTAAAAGACACAGCATAGCTTCTCTCCCTGGAAATAAAGCAAAACAGAAGCAAACCCCAGAAACACACCACCTGTCTTCTCTATTTGTAGGGCTCCCTCTCTCTGTATCTCCTCTCCCGCCTTCTTCCTCTTTCTCTCTCCTCTCCCCAACTCTGCCATCACCACTTCGAATGTCTATGCCTGCTGACATGATTGACCTTGTCCACAGCTCGAAATTCTATTCCTGTTCTTATATCTTCTGCTTCTCATCACTTTGCCCATACTCTTTTGCTTTTAAGAGAGACATTGATCTTTCAGAGACATAACTAGCAAAAAAAGCGTTCTCTTTTCATCCACCCTTTCACTTTAATTGGTGACTCAATCCAGCACACCATTTAAGATACATTCGTCGGCCTTCTGATGCAGTGGAAACTGCTGAAAACTCACTTCTCTCTTTTCTCCTTGATCCCTATTCTGTTCTGTTCAGTCGCTCAGTCGTGTCCGACTCTTTGCGACCCCGTGGACTGTAGCCTACCAGGCTTCTCCATCCATGGGATTCTCCAGGCAAGAATACTGGAGTGGGTTACCATTTCCTTCTCCAGGGGATCTTCCCAACCCAGGGACTGAACCCGGGTCTCCCACATTGGAGGCAGACGCGTTAACCTCTGAGCCACGAGGGAAGCCCCTGACCCCTATTAGTAAAGACCTATTAGGTGTTGCTGGCATGTGTATGTGTGTGTGCTAAGTTGCTTCAGGCATGTCCAACTCTGTGTGACCCCATGGACTGTAGCCCGCCAGGCTCCTTTGTTCATGGGATTCTCCAGGCAAGAACACTGGAGCGAGTTGCCATGCCCTCCTCCAGGGGATCTTCCTAACCCGGAAATGGAAACCACGTCTCTTACATCTCTTGCATTGGCAGGTGGGTTTTTTTTAACCACTAGCACCCTCTGGGAAGCCCAGCAAAATAGTAATATTTAACTAATATTGAAATTTGCTTGCGTTCAGTTTGTGATAATTCTTTTTTAACTTCTTTCTTTATTGGAGTCTAATTGCTTTACAATGTTGGGTTAGTTTCTGCTGTAAAACAAAGTGAATCAGCTATACATATCCATATATGCCCTCCCTCCTGAGCCTCCGTCCCATCTACCGCCCCCAGCCCACCCCTCCCCTCCAGGCCATCACAGAGCACCGAACTAAGCTCCCTGTGTTTACATTCAGCTCGTGATGGTTTTCCGTGGGATCAGCAAATAACACTCCTTCCCCAACTGCAACAACAAACTGAGGCAGAAAAAAGAAGTTGATGGAGGCCAAAGTATCATGATTATTACTGGCTAATGGCTAAAATGGAGGGTGTGGCTTAGTGAGTGGCAAGAGGCCTGCTAACGGAGCCCAGAGCTGGCAGACTCACCCACTCTCTGCATCTTGGCCACATGGACCAGAGAGGGCAGGCCTCCCGTATGGGAGATTCACCCATGAGAGAGGAGCAGCCCTGACCACACCCACTGGAGGGTGGGTTCCCCTCCGAGACTCCAGTTGCCCCAAGAGCTCCAATAAGTGGGGAGAGGTAGGATGAAATTACATTTCTCCTGGGGAAAACCAGGAAACTGGTGAAGAAGCATGTCACGCTCCCATTTCACAGGGCTGTAATATGAAATTATTTACTTTAGAAAAATTAGTGCTTGTTAACCCGTCTTAGTATTAAAATACCAAATTCAGCATTTCAGTTCGGCTTTCCTCTGCTGTTTAGTCACTAAGTCTTGTCTGACTCTTTGCGGCGTCATGGACTGTAGCCTGCCAGGCTCCTTTATTGGCAGGAATTTTCCAGGTAAGAATACAGGAGCAGGTTGCAATTTTCTTCTCCAGGGGATCCTTCGGACCCAGGGATCAAACCTGCGTCTCCTGCATTGACAGGCAGGTTCTTTACCACAGACCCACCTGGGAAGCCCATTGTTCTCTTAGACCATTGTATTAGTATAGTCAGTGTATTAGTATGCAATGCATCTTATTTTGGTGAAGGAGGGTGGGATTTAAGATCTTTAAATACAATAGAACAGATCTTTGTGAATTCTCTTAGAAATTATGACTGACTGGTAGATATTATTATCTACACATACAATTTTTTATCTCTTTCTATGAAGCTCATTATATTCCTCTTTCTACATATTCTGGGAAAATTTATTAAAAATCAGAAAACATAGTTGCAACACTGAAAAAACGTAAGATGATTTTTTGATACTGGAAGAAAAAAGAAGCATGATTTAAAAGTAGCAAAAGTATAACACTGATTCAGTATTAAGCATAATTATGCACTGCTTTCAAATGCATATTGGGTCATGTAGCAAAAAAATATATATAATGTATCATGGACATTTCCCATTTTGATGGTTTAATGTGAAGTGTCTGCTATGTTAAATGTGATTTAACACTTCACATTTTTTTCTTCTTATGAATAAGTTATTGATTTAAAATTTGTATGCTCCTTTAATTCATAAAAGAATAATCTAGAGAAATTATATGGCACTTTATATTTCCAAAGTAATTCACAAACTTTAAATGAATAATGCAGACAGCACCCCAGGGATCAGGCCACAGACTGTATGCATCTTATTTCCATGAGCGCTCCTGGGGAATATGGTCAGACAAATCACTATGTTTAGAAATTGTACATAATGAGACATGTGCAGTTTCTACAGGGAAGAGGGGTCTTGAGTCTATCAAATGCATGAAAAAAAGTTCCTGGAAAATGAAACAGGTACCCTTACTTTAATAAGATGTTGGGCCAGCGATGGTAAATGTATGCGTACAAATAGGAGACTAAGCATCCTACAAGCAATCCATAATCTCATCCAGAGGCGACCTGAAATGGAGACCAGGAAACCTGAAAGATCACTTGTCCCATGAGATTTTTTATTCCCTATCAATAAGATGGACAGCATAGCAATACCTGCTTAAACCTGTTTTAAGAAGGCATTTATGAAGGGGAGAGACGCAGACAAATGGACTGTGGACATGGGGCCAGGGTCGGTGGGGAGGGACAGGGAGGGTGGGATGAACTGGGAGATTTAGGTGGACAGACACACACCTCCATGAGTAAAATAGCAAGCTAGTGGAAATGTACTGCATAGCACAGGGAGCTCAGCTCAGTGCTCTGGGATGACCTAGGGGGCAGGATGGTCTGTGTGGGAGGGAAGGATATATGTATACACACAGCTCATTCACTTCGTTGTACAGCAGAAACTAACACAGCATTGTAAAGCAATTATACTCCAATTAAACAATAAAAAAAATAAAATAAAATGAATCATAGATACAGCCTCCTGAAGGAAATTTTTAAAATCGCTTTCCATTCAGGCTTGGATATGTTTTATTGGAACAAAATTTCAATAAAAGGTGGGCTTAATTTATAGGAAAAAAGAAAAAAAATGACATTCATGAAGGGAATGAGTAGCTTAGGAAGGAAGTGGCAAAAAGGAAGAATTCACCATGGTCTCTACTTATTTTCGGCTTCCCAGGCGGCTCAGTGGTAAAGAACCTGTCTGCCAATGCTGGAAAAACCGGAGACATAGGCTTGATCCCTGGGTTGGGAAGATGCCCTGGAGAAGGAAATGGCAACCCACTCCAGTATTCTTGCCTGGAGAATCCCATGGACAGAGGAGCCTGGTGGGCTACAGTCCATCAGGTCGCAAAGAGTTGAATGTGACTGAGCACATTTTGTCAACTATCTTCTAAGCTCTTCCCATTTCTATCGCCAAGTTTTAAGGCGGGTCTATGTCTCTAATCCATGCTATAGATGACGAATGCCCGCTGCAGCCACCAACTTCTGGAGAACAAACTCCCCCTTGACACTGTTCTGCCCTCTCTCTGCTCTGCTTAGTGTCAGGCTCTAATCCACTTTACTGTGGTTTTGGCTCTTGCATGGCAAAAGAACAGTTAGTTTGAATAGTCTAGCAGGGACGTACTTATTGCTACTCCCAGATTTAAATAGCTAAGGGTTGTTGGTCTCACCCAAGAGAAGTCTGAAGATAATACAGGAGCCTAAAAGTGATGCTGTGGATCCAGACTCACTATTTCACTCCATCATTCTTAGTGCGTGGGCTTGGTCCTCAGGCTTGTCACCTCGTGGTTGAAAGACGTCTGTTGAGAAGGTGTACCACATCCATTTTCTAGGGCTGAGGAAAAAGGATGTGGCTGTGATGCGCCCAGCATCCCTCCACTTGCCTCTCCTGGGGTAGCACTGTCAAATGACCCTCAAACTTGAAGAGAGGCTGGGAGCTGGAGATTTTAGCTTTCATTGCTTTGATGAGAGAGAAAGATATGGAAGAAGAGGGTTGGGAATAGAAACCATATCAGCCAAAATATAGTGACTGCCACAAATGTGAACCAAAGAAGTCCCTTTACAACCTTTCCTTGATGGTCAGAAGTGATTGATTCCATGGTGTTTCCTATATTTCACCATCACATTTCTTCCCTAATTTCACATAGCACACTTTTTCTGTTTAAAAGTAAAATACCCACTCTGTAGGCTGCACTAGGAAATGAAAATCATCACAATAATATTGATTTGTTTATGAATTCCCTCAGTTAATGTTCAAATTACTGAGTATCTATCTTCTATTGCCAAACACTGGGATACAATGTTGACTAATGTGTGGTTTTTTAATCACTGAACATATGTTTTCTCTGTACAGTGCTTTATCAATTAGAAATGCTTTCAGACACTAAAAAGCAGAAAATTCAAATAACAGTAACTTAAAACTATTAATAATCTATGACTCACTTCTAAAACATTCAAAAGGAGGTGTGTGGCTCCACAACTTTAGGGTACCAGGACTGTATCTCTGTGATTCCCCTCATGGTTACAAGAAGGCTGCCATAACTCTAAACATCTTAGTCTTTAACGATGGTAGCCAAGTTGGTTGATGAACTGTTTTTTCATGCCTCCTTCTTTTAGCAGAAAATACAGTCTTTTCTAGGGGATACCTCAGCTGATTCATTGTCTAGAATAGGGTTAGGTGTTGACCAAGAGTATTGAGTGAATAAGGGAGAAAGTAAGTGAAAGTGAAAGTTGCTTTCAACTCTATGCAACCCCATAGGACTATATAGTCCATGGACTTCTCCAGGCCAGAATACTGGAGTGGGTAGCCTTTTCCTTCTTCAGGGGATCTTCCCAACCCAGGGGTTGAACTCAGGTCTCCTGCATTGCAGGAAGATCTTTACCAGCTGAGCTACCAGGGAAGCCCGAATAAGGGAGAGGGGACTGGGAATTAATATTGGGCAGCCAACCAAGAGTGTTGTCACAGATGCTTTATAGTTTTCCACATATTTTGACATTCATGATCTCATCTTATGACTCAATGGGACTACCACCTAAACATACTAGACACTCAAGCCTGAAATAAGAGGTATGAGCTGCATCTGCTTTGTGAGAACTTCTGGCTGGAATGTAATTTAAAGATCCTTTGAAGGTGCAAATTTAATGAAAGGGTTTTAAAGATAATGCAGTCTGCCTATAAAGTAAGTATACAAGATCTCAAGGAGTAATTCAGATGATTTTTGTAGTTTGGGTCAATCTACCAGGTGGAATGAAATGAGAAATCAAGATATATGGATTCAAGGTTCAGCTTTGGGTAAAGACACTGGAAGAATTCAGATTCATTTGTAAAATTATATAGTTGAACAAAAGTAGATAACCCTTAAACTTTTTCTCAAATATAAGATTAACTATATAACCATGATGCTAGAAGTCACGAAGCAGAATTATCTATTTCTGACCTCTTTTTACAAATAAGAGAACTTAGGCTCAGAAAGGTGACCACTTGCCTAAATTGATGGCTCAGAAGGTAAGAATCTGCCTGCAACGCAGGAAACCGGGCTTTGATCTTTTGGCTGGGAAGACCCCCTGGAGAAGGGAATGGCAACCCACTCTAGTATTCTTGCCTGGAGAATTCCATGGACGGAGGAGCCTGATGGGTTCCAGTCTATGGGGGTCCCAAAGAGTCAGACATGGCTGAGCTAGTAACACAATCATTTCTAAGATATAAATTTTTGAGTCCTAGTATATAATACACTATGCTTTCACAAGTAATTGATGCTGTATCCTGACAGACATTTTTTTATAAACCTCCTCCTCTATCTTTATTTTCATGTTAGGCAGAATCTCTTAACAGCATTTAGTCTGTTTAACAGTTGAGATAATGAGATTTTTTTGAAGTCCACCTTTTAGGTGTAAGGTCTCAGGCAAATTACTTAACCTCTCTGTAAAATAATAATTGCACCTCCTTCATATTTTTTATTTTGAGGATTAGATAAAATAATCTATCAAGGAGACTTAGGGGTACTTCCTTGGTGGTCCAGTGGTTAGGACTCCTATCTTCCGCTACAGGGGGCCCAGGTTTGATCCTTGGCAGGGAAACTAAGATCTCATGTAGCAAGGCCAAAAAAAAAAAAAAAAGGACGGTATAGGTACTGAGACACAGCAAGGACTTAATCTCAACAGGCCATCTCAGTGCTTCGAACTCCAAATTGAGAAGAGCATCCTGGACCAACATCCACAGCGGGAATGTGGAGAGTGAGTCCAAATGTCATTCTCATTATTTTGTCTTTATGGAGTCATACCTTTTACCTGCACATTATACAGATCTAAAGGCTCTGTGTTAGAAACTAGGTTAGGATACAGAACTGAAAATCAGAGCAATCATTATCACGCAGTCACTGAGCTCATTAACCAGCAACTTGTACAAAACAAATAAAAATAACTTAAACTCAAGGCATTTCATCAGGGACTCCAATCATGAATGGGCTGAGGTGGGGAACAGGGAACAGTCTGACATTTTATTGAAACTGGCATTCTCAACCTCAGAATGTCGGTATTTGGGGATGGATAATTCTGGGAGGCTGTCCTGTACCTGGTAGGGTATTTAGCTGCATCCCTGGCCTTTCTGCTCACCAGGTATTAGCTGTATCACCCTGGTCATGATGATCAAAAATATCTCCACATCTTGCAGACTGTTCCCTGGGAGGGGTCATAATCTGCCTTCTTCTCTTGCTTGAGAACCACTGTGATAAAGCTTGATATGGAAGTGCATTTTTGTCTTTTTTTGGCGGGGGGTGGGGGTTGGGGGGGTGAGAAGATTCTCATCAGTTTCATCATATTCTTAAAAAGGTCTATGACCTCATAAAGAGTGGGAACTAATTACACAAAACCTCTCAGATTGATAGTGTAAGCGTGCCCATCTCCATCTGTAGTAGTAAGACAAAAATGTGCACCACCATGGCTAATTAAAATGGTGTAATTTGAAAATTTACTATGAAATCTGTATCTACCCAGCGATTACTTTCAACTTTTGAAAAAGCACAAAAACTGTATGTTGGAAAGTAGCTACTTCACAAACTGCTATTCCCAGATGGCAGGGTTCTTAAAATACCGCCTTCAGCAAGGACTCCCACAGTCTGCTGAACGTGGCTCTCAACTTCCAAAGGGGTTAGCGCTAAGGACAAGCAAAACAGACCTGACGTCCAGAGGGGGAATCAAAACCGGTGTTTTTTAGGTAAAGAAATTCAGTGGAGGTATTGATTGCAAGAGTGATTGGACCGAAAGGTGGGAAGGAAGAGAGAGGAGAGAGATAGAAACAGAAAGGGGGGAGAGAGGCCAGACGGAGAAGCGCTTTGAAAGAGGCTCCCATAAGAGGAGGTCTCTTGGGAGAGGTTTGCTGGAATCTTCCCCTGCTTTTTTTCCCTCTGGCTAGGCTGGAAAGGCGGCTGCCAGACGGAACCCCAGAGGGGGCTCTCCGCCTCCCATTCCCACGCCCACACTGGCCTTGCTCACCCGCTTCCCAAGTGACCACATCCCAGGAAAGCTCGAAAGGAGTCACTGCACCAGTCTCTAGAGCCCTGCTCTCCATCCTCATCTCCTAAAGGCGGTCGGAAACCGGAGCTTAAACCCCAAACACCAGACTAAGGAGAGCGGCCAGGGAGCGTGTCTCAGCTCCCAGGCCACTCCCTCTCCCCCCGGGGAGCACCCCAGAGGACCAGCAACTTTCTCCCCCACTTCTCGGTCTGTCTGCCTCCATCCCACTCTCGGGTTGGAGGGAGTGACGGTGCGAGGAGGGCGGGAGGGGGCTCGGGGCCGGAGGGGCCGAGAAAGCCGCCCGGCTTGAGGGGGCTGAGCTGGGAGGGGACCCCGGCTCCAAGGGCCGCGCCCCCTCCCCGCCCCGCGCGCTGGGAGGGTCCCCGCCGGCCGCGCCCGGGCCGCATCCGCCCCGGGTCCCGGCGGGCGCGCGGGGAGGGCACAGGCGGGAGGAGGCCGGGCGGCGGAGGGGAGGAGGCGCTGCGTGCCTCGCCTGCCAAAGGCAGATCGGCTCCTCCGCGCGCGAGCCTCGGCGCCCCGCGCGCCGCCCCAGCGCGCCGCCCCAGCGCTCCGCCCGAGCCGCCGCTGGAGAGCCGGGGGAGCGCGGGCTGCCCGGTCGCGGCGCCGCGCGTCCTCCCGGAGCCCTCCGCCCCCTGCCGGCCCCCGCGCGCCCCGCCCGCGGCCGGCTCCCGAGGCTCCGCGGCTGTCGGGGGCCGCGGCGAAGAGGGAAGGACGGGCCGGCGCGCCGTGGATGCTCCGCCGGGGACAGACAGCAAGTTGTGAGTGCGCCCGGGCCCCGGGAGGGAGGCCCGCCAGCCACGTGAGGCCGGCGCGCGGCTGCCCCGGGGCGCGGGCTCCGCGCCTCCCTCTCTCGCCCCTCGTCCCCGGACGCCGGAGTTGGGCTGCTCGCGAGCCTCCGGACTTCCTGAGCTGGGCTGCCCGCCGGCTCGCCCGGCCCTCCGCGTCCGTCTGCCTCCGGGGCAGGGTGGGGGACCCCATCCTCATCCTCGCCTCCTGCCTCCGCGCAGGGCCGGCTGGAAAATGCCCCCTCTTCCCCTTTGGGGAGTTAAAGGATCGTTGTGTGTCTTCGGGGTTGGGGTGGGTGCGGCCGTTGCGGGGGCTGGCGGGCTAAGGGCTTGTCTGGTCTTACGCCCCCGCCCGGGGTGCCTGGCCCCAACTCGAGGTGAGGGCCCCCTCCCCACCCACTCAGTGCCCCCCGCGTCTGCCCCAGCCTTAGGGCCCAGACAGACCAACTTCAGCGACTAATGCTGATGCTGACCGCAGCTGACAAGATTAAAAAAAAAAATAAAAGTAGTCGGAGCTCCCCTGGAGTGAGTGACACACTGGAGTGGAAAAGGGGCAGTGGGTGGAAGGCAAAGGGCAGGGGCGAGAGGCGGAAAGGAGGCGGGGAGGGTGTGAGATGGACTCTGAAAGCTGGAGTCCCGGGAGTGGAACTGTGGGGTGCATGGGCTCTGGGCTTCTGTGTTTATGAAAAGTAGGGAAAGTGGTTCTAAGGAACTCTGTTTGAAAGGGAGGGCAGGATGCAAGTGGAACCCCTGGAATGACTGGAAGGTATGGACTCTTTTTCAGATGAGACACAGCCATTCATTCAGTGGGAAAGATGGTTCCAATAATTTAATTAGAAGCAATTAATCAGAATTGCAGATATGAAAATGAGCCGTACACAGGCTTTCTTTTGTTGACACTAGAGAAGATAGTTGCGACTGAAGGCATTCCCAAACACTACTGAGTAAGCATGGCAAGCCGCCTAAAAGCCCCATCCACTCTGTATGCCTAGAAAATGAGCCTAATTATTTTGTTCGGGTTCATGCAGAGAGTTAATGCACTAAAGGAACACAGAAAAGTTGCTGCAAATTATGAGCGTGAACTTGCAAGCCAACTGAACAAACCTCTCTATGGGTCATTTTAGTATAACATTCAGAATTCTGTTTCCCACCAGTAAAAATGCTATGTTCTTTTTAACTTGAGTATATGAAATGAATTCACCAGCTTGGCAAGTAGGAATAAGCCATGCATTTCTTTAAGTAAGTAACTGTCCGAGTTAATTAGGGAACATGTGTAGGAGATAAAGATGTGAAAAAGCTTTGAGCCAGTCTGACAAAATTTGAATTACGGAGAAGTTGATAGAATGGATTCTTCTCACTTTTGAATTGTGGAGGTGTCTCTGAATGGGTGTTAATTGAAAGTTGCAGACTAACTGAATCGGTCTTATCTTTTCTGTAAAGACATTTAATCTTTAATGTTATGGTTTTTTTCAGGGGCCAGCATCCTTCCTGCAGAGAATGGGAAGTTGATGTCCAATAAGACTGAAGATCCGTTCTGTTAGTAGCCACTCTCCCATCATAGAACTGTGGATTACTCGCGGGGAGCCGGTGGTTTGAGAGCCTTTATCCTTCCTGCAGACCCGGAACAGTTACTTTGGGTCCTCCTTGCCCTGTCAGGTGAAAGATGGCATCCAGTCTGACTTGCACCGGGGTCATCTGGGCTCTGCTCTCATTTCTTTGTGCAGCCACCTCCTGCGTGGGGTTCTTCATGCCTTACTGGCTCTGGGGATCACAGCTGGGCAAGCCCGTGTCCTTCGGTACTTTCCGGAGGTGCTCATATCCCGTGCACGATGAGAGTCGGCAGATGATGGTGATGGTTGAAGAGTGTGGGCGCTACGCCTCCTTCCAGGGCATTCCCAGCGCCGAATGGAGGATCTGTACCATCGTGACCGGCCTGGGCTGTGGCCTGCTCCTCCTGGTGGCGCTCACCGCCCTCATGGGCTGCTGCGTGTCGGAGCTCATCTCCCGGACGGTGGGAAGAGTGGCCGGAGGAATTCAGTTTCTGGGGGGTAAGTGACTTCGCTCAACTACACTTGTTTCCCGGAATCCCGGAGCAATATTGAAAATTGTGTTCCAGCTGTCTACTGAGATTATGGTAATTGACACTTGGAACGATAGGGAGATGTGGATATAGAGTGGCTTTGGGGACAGATTGCCAAAGTCAGAGATTCTTTACCGGAATTGCTTTATAAACATCAAGAGCTCTTAATTTCTGTATATCCTCAAACATGTACATCATTGGTCTGCAAAGTACCACCTCTGTGAGGCAGTAACGTCTAGGTTGTTTATAATATTGGAGAGGAGGCAGTTTGGATTTTATAGCTACTGGCTCTTTACGATCAACAACCAGCAATTACAGTATCTGTGTCTTTCTGGATTCCTGAGATCTTAAGAGATGAAAACTTCACAAAAAGTAGAAAAGGTTTTTGATTCAACATTGTCTTCATAAGCCTTTAATACTCTTTGTTGGATATAAAATTGAGCCTCGCTCCATCTTAAATTATATTTCTAAATAAGTGATTACAGTTTTAAATGAGAGATCAGTTTTACATGAACAGTTATGAATGTCACTATGCCACAAAGATAGGCTTAATAACTTTTTTAGGACTGCTTTTGCTATGAAGGAAAAAAAAAAGGAATTTTTAGCAAGTGATGTGTGCTTGTTTCAAATGGACTGGCTAGTCTCACTAACACCAGAAAAGGTTTGATTTTTACTTGGGTTTCCTCCAACAAGTATTGCTTCAATATTTCTGGTCATATGGTTTTAATTATACTTTATTTATTTTCCGCTGTGCCTTTCACCTCCATTTTTCAACCTGACGGGCTGAACTTGTCTGATTTATAATCCGCCTTGGTGAAATATGACAGCCTCTGCAGATAGTACAGAACACAGGGAAACAGGAAGCCAGGAGAACATATAAAATATATTTGTAACTTCATCGCAAAGTAAGAGTCTGGGATCCGACTCTTTCTTTGGGTGTTCTCTTGCAGTCTTTTGTGAAAAATCCAGAAGAAGGAAAAACACTACAAATAGAGTCCTCAGATACAGTCTACATATTGGAGACATCCCAACAGATGATTTCAGATTATCTAATATTAAACTTTCAAGTAACATTTTGAGTATGAAAATTCTTGTGCTGAAAATGCAAGGGGCCCAAAGTTTTGTGTTTTGGAGTAAGAGATCCAGTTGTTTGCAGTTCTTTATTTCCTTACCAGATGTAACTTTGTTCTCATCTATTTGTTGCCTGTGGTTTTGTGTCTCACTGTGCCCTAGGAGGTAATTGGGGGGCTTAACTGTCCTTCCTTTACCGTTCAGCGTTGAGCACACGTCTTGCGTGTGATGTATAGATTCCTGCAGAAGGACAGTACCGGAAAGCCATTCGGAAACGGAATGAGGTTTTTGCAGAGAGTGGAAATACAAATCCGGAGTTAAAAACTTGTTGATACCTCAGATTTGAAAAGCAGGACTAATGCCAGGAATATTTAAAAGTTTTTTTTTCTTTAAGAATAAACTTTTGACTTGCTGTTTGTGTTTCACTTGGCTCAGGAAAAATACTTGGGAAGTTTCTTTTTCTACTGGTAAATATTACTTTTCATGTTTTCCTCTTCACTTTGGGGCAGAGGCTACTATTATTTCTGGCAGAACAGGAAAGTGCTTACGAAGAGGAATCAGTTTTTGTTGATTACCTTTAAATGTCTCATACAAGAAGGCAATAGGAAGTAAATCTGAGACTCGTGAGGTTTATGCTTCTCTCTCTAAGCTATCTATAGATTTGGGGGAATTATAAAGAGCTTAATGTTCTACTTTACGGAAAACTCAAGGGGCAAGACCATTGTCAAAGTTATGTATACTTTTAAAAGCTCTGTTTTTTCCCTCGTATATGCTCTTCATGAATTCTGGCTTGTTAAGAGTTACTGACATTGAGCTGAGGATATAGGTTCTTATTAGAATGTCTCAAATATCTCATATCCTGAAGAAAATAATTCTGAATGTGAAACCTAAGAGGGCTTTTCTGATTTGAAACTTTTGAGGACCCGAGTAAGTAAATATATCCCCACTACCCAAGACAGTCGTCAAATTAGAATTAAAAAATAACTTGAGCTACAGAAAAGATTTTGAAAAGTTTGCCATTAATCACTACCACTTTAGTGATAGACCAGTTGACCCAAAAAATGCTTCAGAAAGAATTCCTCCAGTTCATTTCATACTTGTTCAAGTTTTTATGCATAAAAACTTGAGTGATAATTTTATGAAAATTTTCATAAAATGGGTTTCATAAAGACAGCACAATACCAAATCACTGAGTTCTGTGAATTTAATCAATGTCTGTGCTTTCAAAATACAGTCAACATTACAGGGCACTCTGCTATAAGGTGGATTCTCCTTCTAAAAAATGATCCACCCAGAAAGGTTATGTTTAGCTAAACTTAGGATTGCTCCAAAAACAACAGGAAGCAGGAGAATGGCTGAGTGCAGAAGCATCCTGCTTAACCCTGCCTGCTGTGTCCAGAGTGTGTGCATATGGTGTAATATCAGGCAGTAAAACCCCTGCAGTACTTTGGAACTAGTTAAAGGACACAGTGTCAACTTCATTTTGAATTGTCTTGCTGTGGTTGCTTAGAGGTTAAAATGTCACCTACAAATGAATGGAACAACAAAAAGTGGCAATGTGGTCCACGGACATTTACCACCTATAAAAGAAGTCCTCCGAGGAATCAGTGGCTTCTGCCTTTCTCGCAGTAACTTGCTCATAAACTTTAATTGCCACCATCTCCATCTTATATTTTAAGTCATGTCTTTGTCATAATTTTTAAAAACCAGCTTGGGTTGAGTTTTACCCTCAACTGAATTTTTAACAGGCATGTAGAAAGCCTTTGAAAAGTATCACGTCTAGTAGAAATGTTCACATGCTGGAAGTGTAGTAATGACGTAATGAGAAGACAGAGGTTGTAACGTTTTTGTTTGTGGAACGCAGAATCATGTCCTTTCCGATACACCATTAAGGACTTTAATAGACTTTTTAAAGCTTAATACCAAACTTTCGACTTATGCGTTAGAAAAAGATCTTATTTACGGGCTCTGTAAATGAAGCATGTAAGAACACTGTAAAAACATACTAAGGCTATCTTAAGTTCAAATGAGCTGATTCACTGGAAAAGACCCTGATGCTGGGAAAGATTGAAGGAGCGAAGAGAAGAGGACGACAGAGGATGAGATGGTTGGACGGCATCACCGACTCAATGGACGTGGTTTTGAGTTGGTGATGGACAGGGAGGCCTGGCATGCTTCAGTCCATGAGGTCACAAAGAGTCGGACACGACTGAGCGACTGAACTGAACCGAAGTTCTGCCCACTGGTGCTTGTAATCGTCAGGGTCCGAATCTGTGGATTTCATCTTTGGAAACTGCAGGTGCTATAATGAGAGGGCACGGAAGAGTCCCAAATTGGCATTATTCCATATTTCGTTTGGATGCGGGTCACAGATGTGTTTAAAATGAGTGTAGAATGCAAATCAGTAGTAAACAACTACCTTTCCAGTTGAGACACTGCTCTGTTCAGAGAAGCCAGGCGAGACCATCTCTTCAACTAATTGATGGTTCAGTGCCACTCACAACAGTAATGACGACAGAGTGTCTCTTGCCACAGACCCATCTCTGTGCTGAAGGCATCATGGCCTCTCCCGAGCCCCTCGCTGGAGGGCTCCACCTGGACTTGTCTTTCATCCTTTGGGATGAGGGCTTGCAACTTCTCCTCCCCTCGCTCCACTCTAAACCTGATCAGACATACGATTTGTCCCGTTATGCTTTCTTTCACATTCAGGTTCTCTGTCACGTGACAGCTGTCCTCAGCTGTCCTTATTCCTATAAGGTAAATAAGTGTTGGTGTGTTAATGGGCACTGTGGCCTTTTAGTGACAGTGTGCTCACTGTAAGAAGTTGCTCTAATTTTTAAGAAATCCAGGCATTTCCTGGGCCATTTGGGGCAGCAGGCAGAGCTCTTCTTGCTCCTCTTTAAATTACACCTTAGAGATCACGAACTACTGTTTCCTTCTTCCTCTAACCTTACCGTGTAAAGTCCAGGTGAGTTGCTTTGAACTCTGAGCCACTAAAAAATCACTATACCCACAGTGTCCAAATCTTCATTTCCTTCTGTGGAATAGAGTCTTGCTAAGAGAATCATCTGATTTTTAACTTACTTTTGTGTGTTCCCACTGGCTAACACAGTGATAGCTGATACTTCTGAGGTCAGGGTCTGTCTGGACTGGTTATCTTCACTAACACATTTGTTGTTTAGTCGCTAAGCTGTGTCCAACTCTTTGCAAACCCATGGACTCAGCATGCCAGGCTTCCCTGCCCTTCACTATCTGTCGAGGTTTGTTCAAATTCATGTCCATTGAGTCGGTGATGCCATCCAACCATCTCATCCTGTGTCGCCCCCTTCTCCTGCCTCAATCTCTCCCAGCATCAGTCTTTTCTAATGAGTTACTTCTTTGCCTCAGGTGGCCAAAGGATTGGAGCTTCAGCATCAGTCCTTCCAGTGAACACCCAGGATTGATCTCCTTTAGGATTGACTGGTTTGATCTCCTTGCTATCCAAGAGACTCTGAAGAATCTTCTCCAGCACCACAGTTTGAAGGCATCAATTATTTGCTGCTCAGCCTTCTTTACGGTTTAAGTCTTACATCCATACTTGACTGCTGGAAAAACCACATTAACTAAACTAAATCAAGTCTCACTAACACACTAACTAAATCTCACTAGATTTACGTCTGCATAGATTTATGAATTGTCCCATTGCCTTGTAAAACGTATATATTCAGTTATAAGAAAAGCCAGCTGAGGCATGTGAATTCATAATCATTTCAAAAGAAAAACTTAAAATGCACACTCAAGACAGCTTTCAGTTCAGTTCAGTCGCTCAGTCGTGTCCGACTCTCTGCGATCCCATGAATCACAGCACGCCAGGCCTCCCTGTCCATCACCAACTCCCGGAGTTCACTCAAACTCATGTCCACAGAGTCGGTGATGCCATCCAGCCATCTCATTCTCCATCGTCCCCTTCTCCTCCCGCCCCCAACACTTCCCAACATCAAAGTCTTTTCCAGTGAGTCAACTCGTCACATGAGGTGGCCAAAGTATTGTAGTTTCAGCTTTAGCATCAGCTTTACCTCACTCTATAATACATAGGCAACATCTCAAGATACATCCAATTTGCGCCTCATATGGAGTCATCACTGTTACATTATTGGTTCTTGAACTTTGCAGCTAACTCTAGCTTGCCAAGGGTGTCCTCTTGTGTGTGTTGCTTATAATCAGAAAGCATAACAGCCTCAAGTTTAAAACATTTATTCCTGGCTAACATTAAAATTCATATTTTTGTTTTCATAAAGCATCACATTCATGTTTGAGGGATCACAGATTCCTGGGGGTACCAGTAGCTGTAAACAGGAAAAGCAGAACCATTTGGGAAACAAGTAGATTGGAGAAACAGTTGGTTATGGAAAGTTAATAAATTTCATTACAGCACAGAATCTAGAGTATTTTGATGCGTATACCAACCTCCTGGTGGGCATGAGGAAGGTGCAGTATTAAGTGTTTTCCTAAGTAATTTGCAGTGGGGTCCCTGAAGGGACTGGTGATCCTTAGAACATATTCAGTTCTTATTTCACCCCAGAAAGGCAGGTAATTTGTTGTCTCTCTCTCTCTTTTTTAACAGCTACGAACACTGAATTTTAGAGTGACACCCAAAGTTATCCCATTAGTTATTGGATGAGTTGTGAATGCTATCACCATAATATTTCAGTAATAATTGAAATTCCATTTTGTATTATGTGTATAATTCAGAATTTCTGGCCATTAGGAATGATAAGTCTCTTAACATAGGTGAATATTTATATTTTCCTTCTAGCCTTATAATATTTAGAATAGTAAATAACATCTTACATATTCAATGACAGAATGTGGTCCACTGGAGAAGGGAATGGCAAACCACTTCAGTATACTTGCCTTGAGAACCCCATGAACAGTATCAAAGGGCAAAATGATAGGATACTGAATGAGGAATTCCCCAGGTCGGTAGGTGCTCAGTATGCTGCTGGAGAGCAGTGGAGAAATAACTCCAGAAAGAATGAAGGGATGGAGCCAAAGCAAAACCAATACCCAGTTGTGGATGTGACTTGTGATAGAAGCAAGGTCCGGTGCTGTAAAGAGCAATATTGCATGGGAACCTGGAATGTTAGGTCCATGAATCAAGGCAAATTGGAAGTGGTCGAACAGGACATGGCAAGAGTGAATGTCGACATTCTAGGAATCAGTGAACTAAAATGGACTGGAATGGGTGAATTTAACTCAGATGACCATTCTATCTACTTCTGTGGGCAGGAATTCCTTAGAAGAAATGGAGTAGCCATCATGGTCAACAAGAGTCTGAACTGCAGTACTTGGATGCAATCTTAAAAACGACAGAATGATTTCTGTTCATTTCCAAGGCAAACCATTCAGTATTACAGTAATCCAAGACTATGCCCCAACCAGTAACGCTGAAGAAGCCGAAGTTGAACAGTTCTATGAAGACCTACAAGACCTTTTAGAACTAACACCCGAAAAAGATGTCCTTTTCATTATAGGGGACTGGAATGCAAAAGTAGGAAGTCAAGAAACACCTGGAGTAACAGGCAAATTTGGCCATGGAGCACGGAATGAAGCAGGGCAAAGGCTAATAGAGTTTTGCCAGGAGAACGCACTGGTCATAGCAAACACCCTCTTCCAGCAACACAAGAGAAGACTCTATACATGGACATCACCAGATGGTTGACACCGAAATCAGATCGATTATATTCTTTGCAGCCAAAGATGGAGAAACTCTATACAGTTAGCAAAAACAAGACCAGGAGCTAACTGTGGCTCAGATCATGAACTCCTTATTGCCAAATTCAGACTTAAATTGAATAAAGTAGGGAAAACCACTAGACCATTCAGATATGACCTAAATCAAATCCCTTATGATTATACAGTAGAAGTGAGAAATAGATTTAAGGGACTAGATCTGATAGATAGAGTGCCTGATGAACTCTGGACGGAGGTTCATGACATTGTACAGGAGACAGGGACCAAGACCATCCCCATGGAAAAGAAATGCAAAAAAGCAAAATGGCTGTCTGAGGAGGCCTTACAAATAGCTGTGAAAAGAAGAGAAGCGAAAAGCAAAGGAGAAAAGGAAAGATAGAAACATCTGAATGCAGAGTTCCAAAGAATAGATAGAAGAGATAAGAAAGCCTTCCTCAGTGATCAATGCAAAGAAATAGAGGAAAGCAACAGAATAGGAAAGACTAGAGATCTCTTCAAGAAAATTAGAGATACCAAGGGAACATTTCATGCAAAGATGGGCTCGATAAAGGACAGAAATGGTATCGACCTAACAGAAGCAGAAGATATTAACAAGAGGTGGCAAGAATACACAGAAGAACTGTACAAAAAAGATATTCATGACGAAGATAATCACAATGGCATGATCACTCACCTGGAACCAGACATCTTGGAATGTGAAGTCAAGTGGGCCTTAGAAAGCATCACTATGAACAAAGCTAGTGGAGGTGATGGAATTCCAGTTGAGCTATTTCAAATCCTAAAAGATGATGCTATGAAAGTGCTGCACTCAATATGCCATCAAATTTGGAAAACTCAGCGGTGGCCACAGGACTGGAAAAGGTCAGTCTTCATTCCAATCCCAAAGAAAGGCAATGCCAAAGAATGCTCAAACTGCTGCACAATTGCACTCATCTCACACGCGAGTAAAGTCGTGCTCAAAATTCTCCAAGCCAGGCCTCAGCAGTATGTGAACCGTGAACTTCCAGATGTTCAGGCAGGTTTTAGAAAAGGCAGAGGCACCAGAGATCAAATTGCCAACATCCGCTGGATCATGGAGAAAGCAAGAGAGTTCCAGAAAACCATCTATTTCTGCTTAATAGATTATGCCAAAGCCTTTGACTGTGTGGATCACAATAAACTGTGGAACATTCTGAAAGAGATGGGAATACCAGACCACTTGACCTGCCTCTTGAGAAACCTGTATGCAGGTTAGGAAGTAACAGTTAGAACTGGACATGGAACAACAGACTGGTTCCAAATAGGAAAAGGAGTGCGTCAAGGTTGTATATTGTCACCCTGATTATTTAACTTATATGCAGAGTACATCATGAGGAACGCTGGGCTGAAAGAAGCATGAGCTGGAATCAAGATTGCCAGGAGAAATATCAATAACCTCAGATATGCAGATGATATCACCCTTATGGCAGAGAGTGAAGAGGAACTCAAAAGCCTCTTGATGAAAGTGAAAGAGGAGAGTGAAAAGGTTGGCTTGAAGCTCAACATTCAGAAAACAAAGATCATGGCATCTGGTCCCATCACTTCATGGGAAATAGATGGGGAAACAGTGGAAACAGTGTCAGACTTTATTTTTTTGGGCTCCAAAGTCACTGCAGATGCTGATTGCAGCTATGAAATTAAAAGATGCTTACTCCTTGGAAGGAACGTTATGACCAACCTAGATAGTATATTAAAAAGCAGAGACATAACTTTGCCAACCAAGGTCCGTCTAGTCAAGGCTATGGTCTTTCCAGTGGTCATGTATGGATGTGAGAGTTGGACTGTGAAGAAAGCTGAGCGCCTAAGAATTGATGCTTTTGAACTGTGGTGCTGGAGAAGACTCTTGAGAGTCTCTTGGACTGCAAGGAGATCCAACCAGTCCATTCTAAAGGAGATCAATCCTGGGTGTTCATTGGAGGGACTGATGCTAAAGCTGAAACTGCAATACTTTGGCCACCTCATGCGACGAGTTGACTCACTGGAAAAGACTCTGATGCTGGGAGGGATTGGGGATAGGAGGAGAAGGGGGCGACAGAGAATGAGATGGCTGGATGGAATCACCGACTCGATGGACTTGGGTTTGAGTGAACTCCAGGAGTTGGTGATAGAAAGGGAGGTCTGGCGTGCTGTGATTCATGGGGTCGCAAAGAGTTGGACATGACTGAGTGACTGAACTGAATACTTGATGTATTAGTTTTAGTTATTTATTAGCAACATTTTTATCTGTAAGTGACCTTGTTCTTCTCTACCTCATGGCAATATTTCAAAGAAGAAATAAAATATCACAAATATGAAGATAATTAAAGCAATGACTCCTTAATTGATGTCCCTGTGTAGTGTTAGTCTTTTGGAAAACATGTATGTTCTCCAGTCATATATGTTGCATGAAGCTACATAATTCTACATCTCTCTCTTCAAGCACATTTTGAAAGCTCCGAGTGGACTGTATTATCTGCAATAAAGAAACAAGCTGCTCTGTCCGAATATTTGTGTCCTCCCACAAAATTCATTTGTTGAAATCCTTATGCCCAGTGGGATGGTATTAGAAGGTGGGGACTTTGCGAGATGATTAGGTCATGAGGGTGAACCCCTCACAGATGAGGTTAGTGCCCTTATAAAGAAGTTGAAGAGAGCACCTTGCCCCTTCTGCCCATGTGAAGATACAAGGAGATGAGAGCCCCACCCAACTGTGCTGGCCCTCTGATCTTAAACTTCTAGCTTCCAGAAATGGGAGAAATAAATTTCTGTTGTGTCTAAGCCATGTAGTCCACAGTATTATTTTTTTTTAATTGCAACTTGAGTGTACGATGAGACCAGCTAAACTATTTTTTTTTTCTTCCAGGTTAACTTTAACACTGTGTTTCACAAACTTATTTGGAAATTGCAGAGTCCTACTTACCTATGATAGGCAATAGAATCTTTTTGAATTAGTGGCCAACACAGCAAACTTTAGGAAGTGCTGAGTTATAACATGTCATAAATCCAGGGCATGAGTGCTTATGCGTGGTTGGATGGCATCACCGACTCAATGGACATGAGTTTGAGTAAACTCTGGGAGTTGGTGATCGACAGGAAGGCCTGGCGTATTGCAGTCCATGGGGTCTCAAAGAGTCGGACATGACTGAGTGACTGAACTGAACTGAGCAGTATTTATTGAGTGCCTTCCGAATGTCAAATACCACACTAGGATTTAAGTTGAGATAAGGCCACTACTGTGGAGGTGCTCATGGTCTTATGGAGGAAACCAACTTGTGAGGTATAATTACAGTCCAAAGGACTCATGACACAGATGTCCATTCCATTGCATACAGTTATTGAGAGGCTGGTGAGGCTCATTCAGATGCCAGGTGAGGGGCTCACCAGCCTCACATGATGCCAGTCATTTCCTGCTTCACAGGAGACTACATTTTCCAGAAGCCTTGACTCCTGGCCTCTGGATAGATTAGGCCAATGGGAGGCACTTGGAAAAAGGGGAGGCAAGGAGAAGCCAGGGTATGTCTCTCTCTAGCTCTCCGTTTGGCAGCATCTTTGGCAGCAATTGTCTCCTTTTGGAAAGCCCTGACCTTCATGGTCACAGCTCCCCTCGGAAGCCACTGTCAACAGTCCTTCACCAGGTACACAGTCCGGTTCTTCTAGTCATTGGTGATGCCCTCTTCTTCCAACACCATTCCAGTCTCATGGATGGTAGTAGTTTTCTGTTGATGCCAGTTTCCAGGTCACCTCTTTAACATCTGTGTGGCTTTTTAGCTCTTCCATCATCTGTGTAACCAGTTTCTGTATTATATTGCATTCTCTGTGTTTGAAATACTTAGGCTGGTTTCTGCTTTCCTGGATCCTGGCTAAAATACAATACGTAATTCCAGTTCCTGCCTTAGCCAAGTTGCAGTTTATATCATACTATGAACTTTTGGGGTTTTTGGTGAATGGGCAAAAATCACCAAAGTTTAAAAATGTTCAGGGTCCACTGAAGTGTGAACAAAATGCTGTAGGAGCACAGGGGAGGAAGGGACCTCGTGTCTGGGGGTCTGCAAAGGCTTCGTAACAGAGGCACTAGATGAACTGGGTCTGAAAGATGAGCAGAAGACTCCTTGGAATTTCGAGCAGTGGAAATATCAGATTCTCAAAGCTAAGGAGTTATAAAAAGATCTGATGGGCGTTCAGGGAATGGCAGTATCCTGTAAAGTATGGAGTGGGGGTGATGGAACAAGATCAGGTCTGAAAGTCTGTAGTTTTTTTCATGGTAAGAATTCTACACTTTCCTAAGGTCATCTTTAGATTGAAGTCTTTGAGTGCTTATGGGAGAAACTGACTTAGGAACCATATAATCTAGTAGCAATGAGGAATAAAGGCTGATCTGGGGAAATAATAAAACCAGGAAAGGTAGCAAGAGGCTTGCTATAGCAGGCTCGGCCAGAGATGGAGAAGACCTCATCTAAGCTGTGGGAATCAGAAAACGATTTTGAAGACATTTCTAAGATCGAGGCAAAAGGGTTTTATGGCTCCTATTTTTAGATGAATAAATGAGTGTAGTTTGGAGACCTAATAGATTCCTTTCATAGCTTATGTGTAATAGCTTATATTAGTCATGCTACAGGTGTGTAATATGGTAGATCAAGACAGGAAACTAGTTATGCCTTAATGAGTTAATATTATCAATGATTATTATCTCTATGCCATAAGTCAGTTGCACTGAAGGCCATGAACGATGAAATGTCCTTGTGTTATTCCAGTAAGTTATAGTTCCCATATGTTTGTCGAATCAAATTTTTGAAAAAATGAAATGTGCCTTTAAGTTCTATATTGGTATGATTCTGTGATGACATCTAATTCTCATCTGATAAAGTGCTCCTTGGTGAGAGTTGCTGCATATGAGACCTGACTTTCTTAGTGTTTATGTTTATCTCCACCTTTAAGCTCCAGAGTTTTTCTAAAACTCTGACCCCAATGTTATCTTATGGTGAGGTTACCCAGATGGTCTCCTCCTGTAGTCTATGAAGGTAGCTTCTGTATGGGTAGCAGATTGTACTGATGATGTTGGGAGGGGTTTGGGCACACCTGGGAAGACCTGGGTTCCCTACGGGACCGTGGCATTCCAGCACATGTGTAGCTGGAAAAGGGGACATAGGTTCATGGTCAGAGTCAACATAGCCTTTTCTTACTCCTGACCACGTTTGGCTCCCTGTTGATATCCAAGCTCCCTGTACTGTTTTCCCCCCACAACTATATGTGCATCATTGTCTTGGATACAGATATAAGATTTTCCATGTTCTCTGCCTATCTACGTGGGACCTATAATAGAGTCACTATATTCTGCAATTTAGTGAGTGGCGACGAGTTGACTCACTGGAAAAGACTCTGATGCTGGGAAAGGTTGGGGGCGGGAGGAGAAGGGGACGACCGAGAATGAGATGGCTGGATGGCATCACCGACTCTGTGGACATGAGTTTGAGTGAACTCCGGGAGTTGGTGATGGACAGGGAGGCCTGGCGTGCTGTGATTCATGGGGTCGCGGAGAGTCAGACACAACTAAGTGACTGAACTGAACTGAACTGAAGACATTGTTTCTGCTGCTGTTCATGTGTTTCGTAGGTTTGTTTCGTTTTCAGGGGTTGCATTGGCTAATTTAAATAGAAAATTGTAGTCAATCTCTGTAGTCACCTTGCCTTGTAAAGCACGCCTCCTGCGGGAGTCCCACACCTCATAACCACAGTCTCGTTCTAGGAGGTACAGAGACGCGACTTGCCAGGCCACATTGATTGTATTTCCATCCTATCTTTTGTGTCTATATTTGTCTCTTACATTTCCCAGAGTCCAGAGCCTTGCTGTGCTGATCCCTAAGGAGGGGGCAGCAAGGCCCAAGCAGTTGAAGTGCAGTTCAGTGAGACTTAATCTTATTGGGGAACTTGGAGGAGAGGGAAAATAAGAACATCAAGGCAGAACCAATTCAATTGCAAGTCAGTGATCCTGCGGCTGCTCTGACATGAGTCATGTGACTTCCACAAATGCAAAAGCATTTTGCAAAGGAATTTAATCAGTATCAAAATGTCCAGAGCTCCCATTGTCCTATTCCGGCCGCTTTTTGGCTTTTTCTTTTTAATCAATTTTTATTTATTTATTTATTTTTGGTGCACTGGGTCTTCATTACTGCATGCGGAGCTTTCTCTAGTTGCGATGTGTGGGCTTCTGTTTGCAGTGGCTTCTTTTGTTGCTGAGCACGGGCTCCAGGGCACGTGGGCTTCAGTAGTTGTGGCATACAGGCTTAGTTGTCCTGTGCCAGGTGAGATCTTCACAGACTGAGGATGGAACCCATGTCCCCTGCACAGATTCTTAACCACTGGATCACCAGGAAGTCCCTTTTTGGCTTTTTCGATGGGCAATGCGGAGGACTCAGGAGAAAAGACTCAAGGTCTGCAGCCCAATTTGGCTAAGGCTGGCAGAAGCTGCCCTGCTTGGCAGCCTACTTAGTTTGTGCATCTCATAGAATCTGGATGATAATGACCAAAGAATACCTCCTGAATTCACAGTTTGTGGTTCAAGGACTTCAGGTGGAAAGTTAGTGGGCATTTGGCAACATGGGCAAAGAGCTCATGAGAGAGATCAGGCTTAAATATATAGATCCATAGTGTCTTTGAGAACCTCCTATGAGAAGTATAACTTTGCACACTTGTGCTCAGTTGCCCAGTCAAGTCCGACTCTTTGTGACTCCATGGACTGTAGCCTGCCTGACTCCTCTGTTCATGGGATTCTTCAGGCAAGAATACTGGAGTGGGTTGCCATTTCCTCCTCCAAGGGATCTTCCTGACCCAGGGATTGAATCTGTGTCTCCCGCACTGGCAAGCGGATTTTTTTTTTTTTTTAACCACTGAGCCACCTGGGAAGCCCAGTATTACTTCACTCACTCTTAAAAAGATGTGGTTTTATATCCTGACACTTTCTTTTACCATTTGCCTGTCCTGAATGGAAGGCAGGCTCTTAGCTGTGTCTGACTCTGTCATCAGTTCTAAGCTTGCCCTTGGATAGCACCAGCCACTCAACATCTACTATGCTGGTGGACCAGGGTTGTGGAGAAGTTTGTGCTTTGTAAGAATAGATTTTATTTTTCTGGAGTAAGTTGCAGGAAAACTCAAGGTAGGAACAGAAATCACACTGCATGATGTTTACTCACATAAATGTGCCTGGAGGAAAGAAGAGTCTAAAAACGTAGTGAAAAGACAGAGATGTGAAGGATGAATATTTTAACTTAAAAAGCATTTTTTGTTTGTTTGTGTCATGCATAAAGATGGCATTCCTATTTTGATTGCCTGGTGGAAGAAAGTCAGTTGGTTCATTTATCTCATCCGCCCACTGGTGGCTGTACTGATTATAGCCTCCTGGTTGGCACCATTTAAAATTCACTTTGGCTGCCCATGACCTCGGTGCCCAGCAGGTTTCATGAAATTACACAGCAGTGAGCTCTTCTTCTCTGTGTGGCACCATTTTATGTACATTTGACTTCGGAGTAATTTCAGACAATCGCGCTTTGTGTGGTGTGGTTTTTACCATAATCCTCTTGCAGTCTACTTAGAGCAGATCTGGAAATCTGACTCTGATGAGTTTTTAAGATGGTGGAAAATATTGGAGGAGGGACATGTTTTCATTTCTCTATACTTCCCCTGTTTGGCTTGTTAAGCTTGTAAGTTGTGGCAGACTGTTCTTGTAGCGTTACTTGCAGCCTGGGATTAGAATAACAACAGTTTTCCCCATGTGGGATGCTTCAGAATTTTGCATGTGGTCGCATCTCAGAAGAAACTGTTTCTGTAAGACTGTAAGTAAAATAAAATGTTAGTGCCTTTCCCCCGCTTCTATTAGCAGCTTCAAGCGCTGCCTTCTGTTCCTTTGTTTACATTATTCTGTGGCTGTGCGTTGTCTTGTAAAGCAGGATCTGGGCAGCCAGGGTTGAATTCTGCCCCTCAACAGCTTCATGGCCATGGGCAAGCAACTGACTCAGCCTGAGTTCTTTCACCTATTGTTGCTGCTGATGTTCATTCACTAAGTTGTGTCTGACCCTTTGCGACTTCTTCAAGGACTGCAGCACACTAGGCTTCCCTGTCCTTCACTATCTCCTAAAGTTTGATTGAACTCGTGTTCATTGAGTCGGTGATGCCACCCAATCAATTCATCCTCTGTCGCCGCCTTCTCCTCCTGCCCTCAATCTTTCCCAGCATCAGGGTCTTTTCTGATGAGTCACTGCTTCACATCAGGTGGCCAAAGTACTGGAGCTTCAGTGTCAGTCCTTACAATGAATATTCAGGGTTGATTTCCTTTAGGATGGACTGGTTGGATCTCCTTGCTGTTTCAGGGACTCTTAAGAGTCTTCTCCAACACCACAGTTCAAAAGCATGAATTCTTCGGCACTCAGCCTTCTTTATGGTCCAACCCTCACATCTGTTCATGACCACTGGAAAAACCATAGCTTTGACTAGATGGACCTTTGTTGGCAAAGTGATGTCTCTGCTTTTTAGTAATTCTAGCTCAGGGGGTTTCTGCGAGGTGTACATGCAAGTCAGGTAATATCCTGCCTGAAAAGGTAGCGTCCCCATAAATGGTGGCCATTACCAATAGTATATTTGACTCAAAGTTTTACAGTTCGACTTAAATAGTTAATTAGCTTGCTTCATTACACAGATATTTACTGAATCCTGCTCTCTGTTAGGCAGAGTTCTAGCTAGGAGGATAACATAATGAATAGAAGCAGACTGAGAACTGAAAGAAAGACCTTTGATTCCACCGTCCTCCACTTTTAGTTTGCTGTTGCACTCTGCTGTATTTCCCAAAGTAATTTTTGAACTAATAATATTCTTCTTGGCAGGTGACTTATTACTCAGGACCTAGTAAATACACCTTGTCACTAGCTGTATTTGCCCCCCATGGATCATAATTTGGGGTGCAATCTGAATAGGTGTTCTCAGCATCTGCATGGGTGTGTGTGCTTGTTTGAGCTCATCCTTCCGTGTTGTGGGTTTTCTCCATCTTGGTGGTTATTTTTTTAAATATTATCCTTAGGTCCCACGAAGCACCTTCCTTTAAGCCTCCACCTCTCCTCTGATGCATCGCTTGCTTACTGCCCGTCCGTGTTTGTATCCTTTCTGAATAACCACAGAGACTGCCCGAAAGGAAAGTCAGTTCTTCAGCATTCCAAGTCTGCTAACGTTTAGAGTTCCATTCACCTAATATTCAGCTCAGTTCAGTTGCTCAGTCGTGTCTGACTCTTTGCGACCCCATGAATCACAGCACGCCAGGCCTCCCTGTCCATCACCAACTCCCGGAGTTCCCTCAAACTCATGTCCATCGAGTCGGTGATGCCATCCAGCCATCTCATTCTCACCTAATATTAGCTACATTTTAAAACAACTATTGTTTAATTTCTTAAATTGGAGTATAATTGCTTTATTATGTTGTGTTAGTTTCTGCTGTACAGCAGAGGGAATCAGTTATGAAAAGTGAAAGTGTTCGTTGCTCAGTTGTGTCTGACTCTTTGCGATTCCATGGACTGTCTTCCGCCAGGCTCCTCTGTCCATAGACTTCTCCAGGCAAGAATACTGGAGTGGGTAGCCATGCCCTTCTCCAGGGGATCTTCCCGACCCAGGATGAAACCTGGGCCTCCCCCACTGCAGGCAGGTTCTTTACTGTCTGAGCCATCAGGGAAACCCCAGATCAGCTATATGTGTACTTACTTCCCTCCCTTTTGAACCTCTCTCCCCTAACAAACAAATAAACAACAAAAACAAAACAAAACAGGATTTTTGTGGGGTTTTTTTTGGCCATACTGCATGGCATACAGGATCTTAGTTTCCTGACCAGGCATTGAACCCATGCCCTCTGCAGTGGAAGCTTGAAGTCTTAACTCCTGGACTTCCACTGAAGTCCCTAATATTAGCTACTTTGAATATATTATTTTATAATATACAAAACACTCTGGTACAGATTTTCTCATTTAATCTTAAAATCTTGCTGCAGCCTTATGCTGTGGGTGCCATGGGAAACAAAAGAAGTAAATATAATACAGGGTTGTGACCTCAGGGAGTTTATAAATTCAGGGCTTTGGTCACTGGACTCTCCCTCAGAAAGATGTCATTGATATTCCAGCCACAGCCAGCTTCAGTATTGTGTTCTACAGCTAGATCTTTTTTTTTTTTTATCTTCACAAAATGAACCTTGCCAGTGATATTTGCAGTTGTATGTTGCAGTGATGTTCTCTAAGATTAAAGCTCAATTCAGAGCTTGTGGGGTTTTTGTTTCTGATCCTGGGGGGGATTGAGCAAAATAAAAAGAAAATATCTTTGATGCTTGTATATAATTCTTTAAAAACTGTACCAAGTGTGTTCTTAGAGAAAGATAAAATATGTTTTGAAATTGAAGCTAGAGATGGGGCAGAAGAACATGCTGTAAAACAGTCATCTGTTTTGGTATCAGAGGCTGAATCCTGTAGAAGGCTGAGACATCTTACTGCCTTGAATGTACTATGAGCAAGTTTATATAATATGTAACTGTATTGAGACATGTTACTGCAATAGTCATGAGCTCTGAGTGACCATTTAAAAAGCTATTAATTGTGAAAAAGCCATTAATTAAAAAGGCATTAAGTTACATTTCATTGCAGTGTCGTGGTGTCCTGTCACATTGATTTCAAATGTCACCCATACTGAGTGGCCGATGTCTGTCTTTTGCCTGGATTACTTTCCTGCTCACCTGCTTCCCTCTTGTCCATCCGTGTGGTGCCCAAGAGTCATCTTCTTAGCTGGGATCACGGCCCTTCATGCTTCGTGGATAGAGGCTGTTTACAAGGTGCCTCACCTGTGCCATTTATCCTGTCACCATCCACTGTCTTCCTTATGTTGGGTTGTGCTTTGCCCAGCCTGAATGTCACAGTGTTCCCTGTATATTTTTTACCCAGGTCTCACTTCTGTGCCTTGACTGGCCGTGTTCCTCCTCCGCTTGACACAAGCCCGAAGTCCGCTTGCTTTTGAAGGTGTGTTTTGAACGTTGACTTCCCTATAAAGCCTTCTCTGATGGCACAGTTGAAGGAATCTTGCCTTTTGTGTGGTTCCTTGGAACTTGACCGATGTTGGTTATTTCTGGTGGAGGCCTGTGGTAGCAACGCTGTCTCCCATGTGTGACTGCCAGTCCCTCTGCTGCAGACTCTCAGCACAACATTTACATCCACTTGACGGGTGATTTGCTCAAAATCATTCTGGAGAATTTTAAATCTGGGTATTCACGTGGGCCCGATGCTGATTTGGGGCCCATGACATGCTTGGATTGCATTCTGTGTTACACTGTTAATTATCACTCCTCTACTTCCCAATTTTGGTTAGGTCACTTCTTGTGTCCAGTACTGTCATACATGATAACAAAATTTCCTTCCTCTGGAGAAGGAAATGGCAACCCACTCCAGTATTCTTGCCTGGAGAATTCCAAGGACAGAGGAACCTGGTGGGCTACAATCCATAGGGTCGCAAAGAGTCAGACATGACTAAAGTGATTATCACTCACTTCCCGATTTTGGCTAGGTCACTTCTTGTGTCCAATACTATCATACATGATAGCAAAATACAGATATGGTAGAATTTTCGGTAGGGCTTCCCTGATGGCTCTGTGGTAAAGAATCTGCCTGCCAATGCAGAAAACCTGGGTTTGATACCTGGGTTGGGAAGATACCCTACAGAAGGAAATGACAACCCTCTCCAATATTCTTGCCTGGGTAATCCCATGAACAGAGGAGCCTGGCAGGCTATAGCCCATTGGGTCACAAAAACGTCGGACTCGACTTAGCGACTAAACAACAAGCCCTGTGCTTTAAAATGGAGGTCTGTTTAACTGCAGATATTTTTGATGAAATTCATTTTCAAAGATTATCTTCCTTTCAGTTCAGTTCAGTCGCTCAGTTGTGTCCGACTCTTTGTGACCCCATGGACTGCAGTACACCAGGCCTCCCTGTCCATCATCAATTCCCAGAGCTTGTTCAAACTCATGTCCATTGAGTCGGTGATGCTATCCAACCATTTCAACCTCTATCGTCCCCTTCTCCTGCCCTCAATCTTTCCCAGCATCAGGGTCTTTTCCAATGAGTCAGCTCTTCGCATCAGGTGGACAAAGTATTGGAGCTTCAGCATCAACATCGGTCCTTCCAATGAACACCCAGGACTGATCTCCTTTAGGATGGACTGGTTGGATCTCCTTGTAGTCCAAGGGACTCTCAAGAGACTTCTCCAACACCACAGTTCAAACGCATCAATTCTTTGGCGGTCAGCTTTCTTTATAGTCCAGTCCTCACATCCAACTCTCACTACTGGAAAAACCATAGCCTTGACTAGATGGCCTTTGTTGGCAAAGTAATGTCTCTGCTTTTTAATATGTTGTCTAGGTTGGTCATAACTTTCCTTCCAAGGAGTAAGCGTCTATTTCATGACTGCAGTCACCATCTGCAGTGATTTTGGAGCCGCCAAAAATAATGTCTGTCACTGTTTCCACTGTTTTCCCATCTATTTGCCATGAAGTGATGAGACCAGATGCCATGATCTTAGTTTTGTGAATGTTGAGCTTTAAGCCAACTTTTTCACTCTCCTCTTTCACTTTCATCAAGAGGCTCTTTAGTTCTTCTTCAGTTTCTGCCATAAAAAATGGTGTCATCTGCATATCTGAGGTTATTGGTATTTCTCCCAGCAATCTTGATTCCAGCTTGTGCTTCATCCAGCCCAGCGTTTCTTATGATGTACTTGCCATATAAGTTAAATAAGCAGGGTGACAATATACAACCTTGACGTACTCCTTTTCCTATTTGGAACCAGTCTGTTGTTTCATGTCCAGTTCTGAGTTCCTTTACCTGCCCCCATTTTAGTTATGTTTGAACCAGCAGACAGTTAGTGACATAGACAAGAATCGTAAATGTTACTGTGAGATAGTTCCCTTCATACTGATTTAGTCATTTTTATCAGGAGTCTTATGGTAATTCTACTTTCAAGTTTTTAAGGAACCTCTCCATACTGTTCTCCATAGTGGTTGCAACCAGTTTACACTCCTACCAACAATGCCTGAAGGTTCCTTTTTCTCCATACCCTCTGGCATTGATTATTTGTAGATTTTATTTTTTAGGGAGGGATAAGCAAAATTTCACTGAATTTACTTTGTGTGGCTTATCTAAGTTTGCAGCCATGTAAATGTTCTACATATATACTTATATGAGGTTTGAATTCCTGTCCTTCCTGGTTTTGCTTGTGACTTAAGCATATATTCTAATCTTCCATTTCTAGTTAATATTAGTAGTATGAAAGCTTTGCTTCTCTGATTCCTAATGAAATAGCGAGAACAAGTACTTAATACCAGTACCTGTCACACTGCAAATTTGAACTAATGGTTAATTTACCATCTTTGAAGTCAGCCTGAACCAATTTTCTTAGCATAAAATTTAAAGCAGTAAACGCCACCAACCTGAGCAATCTGTTCTCTTTCGCAAGCGCTGGTATGTTACAGACTGCAGCTTGTGTTGCGCCAGTAAATCATGTTGACCCAAATTTAGTCAGTATGAACTCTGGTTAAATGATCTTAAAATTACAGCAGTGACAAATGAGCTTATTTCCTCTTCGGTTTTGGAGACATAGAAACAAGTTCAAAATGGAATTGCCAAAGAGTCACTTGTCCCAAGAAGAGGTAAGAGAAACCTTTATATTTTAAGAAATCCCTGGGGGGTAGGTTTAGTTTACAAGCGAAATTGAATTGTAATAAAGCAGAAGGAAGAGATATGTCCTCCAGGGCCGCTCGCTCAGTACGTAAACCTGAGTGGAAAGTAAATGTTGGCCCTTTTCTGGTCTCTGCATATATAAAAGTAAATTGGTGATTTCTAATCAGATTTGTCAGCAAGGATGAGCCTTCAGTTGGTGAAAGTAAATCTTTAGATGGAGCTGCATTGGTAGCCTCCACCCGGGTTGTCCCATGGCTGGAGGTGAGAGCCATAGGGGGAAACCAGGCACAGGAGACCTACGGGGAGGATCCTGGAGGGAGCGAGGGTCTCCTCCCCGCATCCTCCCTGCCCTGGGGCTTTTGAACTTTCTGAAGGTCACACTGCTACCAGCATCCTTTGCAGCTTCTTACCTTATCCTTTAGTTGATACCTTCATGGCATATCACTTATTACCAAACAGTAGACCTTTTGGAGTTAAAATGATGCAAATGATAAATCTGGCCACTTGTCCCTCTCGCTCCTTGGACATAAAGATTCTGTAGTGCAGGGGGAAGACGTTATGACTAAAGTGATAGGACTGTCTGTGGGTTTTCATAATCATGGTTTTAAATCTAATATCGATAGAGAATGAAATGCTAGTAGCCTGGGGGAAATGTATTTTAAAAGTCATCACTTAACTGTGTGTTAAAGTGTGAAAATGCAAGCAAATGTATTTGCACCTTCGGAAATGAAGCCGTGGGTATTAGCTGGACCACACACCAGAGCTTCTGTTATCTTTCTGCCTCCATATCTCTGCCCTGTGCCTATCTCTACCTTCAGAAGGGGGCTGTAGCTCTGGCACCCATGTATGTGGTCATGATGGTGTTTCCATTTGATGAGGCAGAGCACGGAGGAGGAAGTAAACTGGAAATGTGTTAGACCCACTTCCTCTGCAGGTAAAGGAAGGAATCACATCCTGCCAGTACCCTTTCTCCATGCTTCTAGCCTCTTTTGAGAGTCTCAACTCGTAGGAACCTCAGCGTGTCATCATCCAGTTAAATGCTGATGCCAAGGCCTGCTTGGCAGCGGAGCTGGGAGTACAGATTAAACACACAAAAGTGGATGAAAAATCTAAATAACAGGAATTGTGATCTAGTATATACTCACCATCAGGTGGACATTTTCATTTGTAATCTTTGCTGCATTTTTGTAAGGGAGGGTTGGCCGCATTTCACAGATGAGAAAGCTAAAGTTTAGAGAGGCCAAGAGCATGGAGCAAGCTAGCATGGAGCCTGGCCAACTGGGTATCAGACATGAATCAGGCGAGTCCCCACCTATCCCTCTCTCCTCTGTAACACGGTCCTTCCCTTTCTGTGACACAGAGGGACAAATAAAGCTTATGTCTTCTGTCAGGGTAACAAACCTCAGTTTTCTCTGCAACGATCAGAGCAGATGCCATGGACCCATGTATAGGTTTTGAACTAAGCTTGGAAACACCTATGATTTGGATAGTTAGGAAATAGAGGAAAAATAGTTCAGGTTACCTTAATTTTTTTTTGGTTAATCATTGACTTTTTTGATTGAAGGATAATTGATATACTAATGTTGTATTCATTTCTGTATATAGCAAAGTGATTCAGTTATGTTTATTTACATTATTTTTGAGATTCTTTTCCATTATAGGTTATTGCTGCTGCTAAGTCACTTCAGTCGTGTCCGACTCTGTGCGACCCCATAGATGGCAGCCTACCGGGCTCCACTGTCCCTGGGATTCTCCAGGCAAGAACACTGGAGTGGGTTGCTATTTCCTTCTCCAATGCATGAAAGTGAAGGTGAAGTCGCTCGGTCGTGTCTGACTCTTAGCAACCCCATGGACTGCAGCCCACCAGGCTCCTCCATCCATGGGATTTTCCAGGCAAGAGTACTGGAGTGGGGTGCCATTGCCTTCTCCATTATAGGTTATTACAGGATATTGAATATAGTTCCCCGTGTTATGCTATAGGGCCTTGTGGTTTATCTGTTTTACTTGTAGTAGTGTGTATCTGTTAATTCCAAACTCCCAATTTATCTTTCCCTCATTCCCTTTCCTCTTTCTTAACGAGAAGTTTGTTTTCTATGTTTGTAAGTCTGTTTGTTTTGTAAATAAGTTCATTTGTAACATATTTCAGATTCCACATACAAGGGATATCAAATGATATTTGTGTTTGTCTGGCTTAGTATGATCACCTATAGGCGTACCCATGTTGCTGCAAATGGCATTACTTGATTCTGATCCAACCAGTCCATTCTAAAGGAGATCAATCCTGGGTGTTCATTGGAAGGACTGATGCTAAAGCTGAAACTCCAATACTTTGGCCACCTCATGCAACGAGTTAACTCACTGGAAAAACGTCTGATGCTGGGAAGGATTGGGGGCGGGAGGAGAAGGGGACGACAGAGAATGAGATGGCTGGATGGCATCACCAACTCGATGGACATGAGTTTGAGTGAACTCCGGGAGTTGGTGATGGACAGGGAGGCCTGGTGTGCTGTGATTCATGGGGGTCGCAAAGAGTCGGACACGACTGAACTGAACTGAATATCCCATTGTGAAATAGAATCTTCTTTATCCCTTCATCTGTTGATGGACCTTTAGGTTGTTTCCGTGTCTTGGCTATCGTAAATAGAGCTGCAGTGAACATTGGAGCACATGAGTCTTTTCCAATTAGAGGTTTTGTCTTTTCTGGATATATGCCCATGAGTTGGATTGCCGGGTCACTTTATGACTCTATATTTATTTTTCTGAGGAACCTCTTTACTGTTTTCTATAGTGGCTGCACTAATTTACATTCCCACTAACAGTGTAGGAGTGTTCCCTTTTCTTCACACCCTTTCCAGCATGTGTTATTTGTAGCTTTTTTGATGATGGCCATTCTGACTGGTGTGAGGTGATACCTCACTGTAGTTTTGACTTATGTTTCTCTAATAATTAATGGTGTTGAGCATCTTTTCATGTACCCGTTGGCCATCTGTAAGGTTTTGTTCTAGCTCATTTGGTAAAGAGTCTGCCTGCAATGCAGGAGACCTGGGTTCAATTCCTAGGTCGGGAAGATCTCCTAGAGAAGGAAATGGCAACCCACTCCTGTATTCTTGCCTGGAGAATCCCATGGACAGAGGAGCCTGGCGGGCTACAGTCCATGGGGTCACAAGAGTCAGACACGACTTAGCGACTAAACCACCTAAACCACCACCATTTGAATAACAGGCAATACGTGGAATGTGTAGTGGTTTATTGAGCACAGGACTTGAGCTTCTAATTTAGGACTTCTTATTTCATCATTTGTAGAAGATCTACATCTGACCCAGTGTTTGTGCATATTGTACCCGTTTCTGGAAAAAGGGATCCGATTTTCATCTGATTACCAGTGGGCAGCGTGAAAAACACACACAAAGTCTATAAAACAAACAATCCACTACAATTCTGAGCCTTAGATGAGTAACTCCTAAATTGTTCTGTGTCTTAAATGTTTTATTTAATATTTGATTGTATTAGCTTTCGGATGACTTCCAGATATTTCTGTGAAAACTTGCTATTTTGTTATCTGATTATTACTTACGCAGGATAGAAATACTACTTAGGAATTCCTTGTCCTGTGGTGAAATATCATTGTCCAGTTCATATGATTTCCCTTTAATTATTATGTTTATAACCTTTGGTGTATATGATCATGAACATTCATTTTCAGCCTAATGTATAGGATGAGACATCCATCTATTGATATTTCCTATAAAGAGTAGAATTGGCTAAAATTTAGACTATATGAAATGGTTAGGTTTTTCTTGTTAATACTTTCTATCAAATGGTTGTATGGTTGCCCTAATGGGGATTAAGGATTCATGTTTATTGAATCAGATTGAATAAGAAGATGAAGAGTGTAAACCATGGGTAAAAGAAATTATAGGCTTCTCCCTACTTTAAACATTCCTCTTCCAGAGATAGCCTCATTTATTTTAGGCTTTTGCTTTAAACACTTAAAAGAAAAGCAACACACACACATACACACAGTTGTTACCAGATTGACAGTTGATATTGCTTAAAATGAAACCATCTTAAACCCAACATAGCTTTAATCATGATTAAACTGTTATTGCACACAAATGCTAATTATCTGAATATTTTCTTGCTTAGCTCTTTGATTATCATTCTATCATCTAAGGTTCCGGCTTCATCTCCTCTTTTCCTGCCATGACTTTGATGAATCCTGCTGGATCTTTTAAAATAATATAAATCTTCTCAGAGGTGAAGTTAGATTTCAATTATCTAGATTTTGTGAGTTTGTGGTTTGGAATGTAAAGAAATATGTTTCCTTTGCTTCCAGCCTCCAAAACTTTCCAGGATCCTAGGAGGGAACGGGCGAGGCAAAGCAGAGGAGATTTGCTTGTGTTTATGGCTGGTAGATCCAGATTCAACTCCGTTCCCTGTGTTCCATTGCTAAAGAAGAGCTGGCAAGCACTGTATAGACAGCAGGGGATTTGGTTTAGGAAAGCGAGGAGTCACAGTGCTGTGAGGTTTTCACCCTTATTCTGTGCTATTGAACTCTGTGAGTTTAACTGAAAGAGCAGGTCTTTCTTAGACTGTTTTGGGGAATTTGGGCTTTAACTTGATATGAAGGGGAGTCAGTAAAGGGTTTAAACACTGCAACGTGTGCTTTAGGAAGACTTCCTTTGGTAGAGTAGGTTTATGATTTAAGGGACTAGATCTGATAGATAGAGTGCCTGATGAGCTCTGGACGGAGGTTTGTGACATTGTACAGGAAACAGGGACCAAGACCATCCCCATGGAAATGAAATGCAAAAAAGCAAAATGGCTGTCTGAGGAGGCATTACAAATAGCTGTGAAAAGAAGAGAAGCGAAAAGCAAAGGAGAAAAGGAAAGATATAAGCATCTGAATGCAGAGTTCCAAAGAATAGCTAGGAGAGATAAGAAAGCCTTCCTCAGCGATCAATGCAAAGAAATAGAGGAAAACAACAGAATGGGAAAAACAAGAGATCTTTTCAAGAAAATTAGAGATATCAAGGGAATATTTCATGCAAAGATGGACTCGATAAAGGACAGAAATGGTATGGACCTAAGAGAAGCAGAAGATATTAAGAAGAGGTGGCAAGAATACATAGAAGAACTGTACAAAAAAGATCTAAATGACCAAGATAGTCACGATAACGTGATCACTGACCTAGAGCCAGACATCTTGGAATGTGAAGTCAAGTGGGCCTTAGAGAGCATCACTACGAACAAAGCTAGTAGAGGTGATGGATTTCCAATTGAGCTATTTCAAATCCTGAAAGATGATGCTGTGAAAGTACTGCACTCAATATGCCAGCAAATTTGGAAAACTCAGCAGTGGCCACAGGACTGGAAAAGGTCAGTCTTCATTCCAATCCCAAAGGAAGGCAATGCCAAAGAATGCTCAAACTACCACACAATTGCACTCATCTTACATGCTAGTAAAGTCATGCTCAAAATTCTCCAAGCCAGGCTTCAGCAATATGTGAACCGTGAACTCCCAGATGTTCAAGCAGGTTTTAGAAAAGGCAAAGGCACCAGAGATGAAATTGCCAACCTCCGCTGGATCATGGAGAAAGCAAGAGAGTTCCAGAAAAACATCTATTTCTGCTTCATAGACTATTCCAAGCCTTTGACTGTGTGGATCACAATAAACTGTGGAACATTCTGAAAGAGATGGGAATACCAGATTACCTGACCTGCCTCTTGAGAAACCTGTATGCAGGTCAGGAAGCAACAGTTAGAAATGGCCATGGAACAACAGACTGGTTCCAAATAGGAAAAGGAGTACGTCAAGGCTGTATATTGTCACCCTGTATTTAACTTATATCAGAGTACATCATGAGGAACGCAGGTCTGGAAGAAGCACAAGCTGAAATCAAGATTGCTGGGAGAAATATCAATAACCTCAGATATGCAGATGACACCACCCTTATGGAAGAAAGTGAAGAGGAACTCAAAGACCTCTTGATGAAAGTGAAAGAGGAAAGTGAAAAGTTTGGCTTGAAGCTCAACATTCAGAAAACGAAGATCACAGCATCTGGTCCCATCACTTCATGGGAAATAGATGGGGAAACAGTGGAAACAGTGTCAGACTTTATTTTTTTGGCTCCAAAATCACTGCAGATGCTGATTGCAGCCAGGAAATTAAAAGACACTTACTCCTTGGAAGGAAAGTTATGACCAACCTTGATAGCATATTAAAAAGCATAGACATTACTTTGCCAACAAAGGTCCGTCTAGTCAAGGCTATGGTTTTTCCCATGGTCATGTATGGATGTGAGAGTTGAACTGTGAAGAAAGCTGAGCGTCGAAGAATTGATGCTTTTGAACTGTGGTGCTGGAGAAGACTCTTGAGAGTCCCTTGGACTGCAAGGAGATCCAACCAGTCCATTCTATAGGAGATCGATCCTGGGTGTTTATTGGAAGGACTGATGCTAAAGCTGAAACTCCAATACTTTGGCCACCTCATGCAACGAGTTGATTCACTGGAAAAGACTCTGATGCTGGGAGGGATTGGGAGTGGGAGGAGACGGGGACGACAGAGAATGAGATGGCTGGATGGCATCACTGACTCGATGGACATGAGTTTGAGTGAGCTCCGGGAGTTGGTGATGGACAGGGAGGCCTGGCGTGCTGTGATTCATGGGGTCGCAAAGAGTCGGACACGACTGAGCGATTGAACGGAACTGATGATCATTAGGGGGCTTCCCAGGTGGCACTAGTGGTAAAGAATCCCCCTGCCAATGTAGAAGGTGTAAGAGACCCAGGTTCAATTCCTGGGTCAAGAAGATCCCCTGGAGGAGGGCATGGCAACCCACTCCAGTATTCTTGTCTGGGAAATCCCAGGGACAGAGGAGCCCGGTGAGCTAGTCTGTGGGGTCGCAGAGAGTTAGACACAACTGAATGGACTTAGCATGCACGCACGCATGATCATTAGGAAATGAACGTCCCATCTTGAGAGAGTCAATTCCTAGGCAGGTTGATAAGGAGTCCAGGGTTCCTGAGGAGGAGAAAGGGGTCTAGTGCTCTCAAAGTAGAGACAAGGGTCTGGAATTCTCAAGGAGGAGGAAAGGACAAACATCTTTTTTTCTCTACATTCCTTAGTCTTAGTCACATAAAATGTTTTTTTTCTTTAAGCCTTTCTTTAAGAACTGATGATTACACAACAAACAACTCAGTTTAAACTCTGTACTAGGGATGTATAACAACAATGTATCCTGCTTGAAGACAGTTTCTCTTTCCTGAAAACCTTCTGGCTAATCCTGTTATCTTAAAATGTAAATTATGGGCACCTTGGGACATTGTTTTGATTTATTGCAATAGCTAATTAAAAAGGTATATAACTCCCTTGTGAGGGGAGCACTTTCCACCCCCCTTCTGATGTCTGTGTCAGAAGCATTCTGTGTCCTTTTTTCACTTTAATAAAACTTTGCTACACAAAAGCTCTTGAATGATCAAGTCTGATCCCTGGTCCCAGAGCTAAATCTTCTTCGGAGATCACGAATCTGATATCATTCACTGTAAGCTACCAATCTGCATGAGAAGAGGTAAAAACTAAAAGGACAGTTGAAGTGGAGAAGAAAACTGGGATTTGAATCTATTTAGGAAGTGAAATTATCAGGACCTGGTATTAGGAGTGGATCTGTGGTTGTGTCACTAACTCAAAAATGAGTTCAGAGGGTCAAGGTGTGTTGAGTGTTATGTTGTTGTTGTTTAGTCGTTAAGTCGTGTTGGACTCTTTTATCATCCCATAGACTGTAGCCCGCCAGGCTCCGCATTCATGGGATTCTCCAGGAAAGAATACTGGAGTGGGTTGCCATTTCCCTCTCCAGGGGATCTTCCCGACCCAGGGATCAAACCTGTGTCTCCTGCATTGCAGGCGGATTCTTTACCACTGAGCCTCTAGGGAAGCCCATTGAGTTTATAGATGCTTTCAACTTTGAACATTGTTGACTTGGCTTGGGAGTGGTCTTGCAAGCAGTTGGATATGTGATGCCCACATTTGAGGAGACTTCCTGGCAAGACATAAATTTTGTACTTGCTGTTATATGGTGATGGTAAAGCTATGAGTCAGTGAGATAATTAAGAGAACACGTAGAAACCAGTAGGCCACTAAGTGTAATATAGGCCAAATACAGTATGCCTTGTAAGAGTTACAAACATGGCTTTAACAAAAGCCCAGGAAAGGTCAAGATAAAAAATATTTTCTTGAGGGTAAATGGGCTAAAGAAGAGTTTAAAGGTAGGCCTATAAGACAGACCTTTGAGGGTGAGAATTTTAATAATGGAATCAGTTCAGTTCAGTCGCTTAGTCGTGTCCGACTCTCCTCGACCCCATGAATCACAGCACACCAGGCCTCCCTGTCCATCACCAACTCACGGAGTTCACTCAAACTCATGTCCACAGAGTCGGTGATGCCATCCAGCCATCTCATTCTCGGTCGTCCCCTTCTCCTCCCGCCCCCAACCTTTCCCAGCATCAGAGTCTTTTCCAGGGAATCAACTCATTGCATGAGGTGGCCAAAGTATTGCAGTTTCAGCTTTATCATCAGTCCTTCCAATGAACACCCAGGATTGATCTCCTTTAGAATGGACTGGTTGGATCTCCTTGCAGTCCAAGGGACTCTCAAGAGTCTTCTCCAACACCACAGTTCAAAAGCATCAATTCTTCGGCGCTCAGCTTTCTTCACAGTCCAACTCTCACATCCATACATGACCACGGGAAAAACCATAGCCTTGACTAGACGGACCTTTGTTGGCAAAGTAATGTCTCTGCTTTTTAATATGCTATCAAGGTTGGTCATAACTTTCCTTCCAAGGAGTAAGCGTCCTTTAATTTCATGGCAGCAATCAGCATCTGCAGTGATTTTGGAGCCCAAAAAAATAAAGTCTGACACTGTTTCCACTGTTTTTCCATCTATTTCCCATGAAGTGATGGGACCAGATGCCATGATCTTTGTTTTCTGAATGTTGAGCTTCAAGCCAACCTTTTCACTCTCCTCTTTCACTTTCATCAAGAGGCTTTTGAGTTCCTCTTCACTTTCTGCCATAAGGGTAGTTCATCTTCATATCTGAGGTTATTGATATTTCTCCCAGGAATCTTGATTCCAGCTTGTGCTTCTTCCAGCCCAGCGTTTCTCATGATGTACTCTGCATATAAGTTAAATAAGCAAGGTGACAATATACAGCCTTGACGTACTCCTTTTCCTATTTGGAACCAGTCTGTTGTTCCATGTACAGTTTTGACTGTTGCTTCCTGACCTGCATACAGGTTTCTCAAGAGGCAGATCAGGTGGTCTGGTATTCCCATCTCTTTCAGAATGTTCCACAGTTTATTGTGATCCACACAGTCAAAGGCTTTGGCATAGTGTATGAAGCAGAAATAGATGTTTTTCTGGAACTCTCTTGCTTTCTCCATGATCCAGCGGATGTTGGCAATTTCATCTCTGGTTCCTCTGCCTTTTCTAAAACCTGCTTGAACATCTGGGAGTTCACGGTTCACATATTGCTGAAGTCTGGCTTGGAGAATTTTAAGCATGACTTTACTAGTGTGTGAGATGAGTGCAATTGTGCGGTAGTTTGAGCATTCTTTGGCATTGCCTTTCTTTGGGATTGGAATGAAGACTGACCTTTTCCAGTCCTGTGGCCACTGCTGAGTTTTCCAAATTTGCTGGCATATTGAGTGCAGCACTTTCACAGCATCATCTTTCAATAGCTTGAAATAGCTCAATTGGAATTCCATTACCTCCCCTAGCTTAGTTCATAGTGATGCTTTCTAAGGCCCACTTGACTCCACATTCCAAGATGTCTGGCTCTAGGTCAGTGATCACGTTATCATGACTATCTTGGTTGTGAATAATGGAATAAAGAAGTATAAAAAATAGCCTTAGTTACTTGGTTCCAAGTTGTTTATTTTTTTTGGTTCATTTGGCTGTTGTTAAACATGATAAAAGTTGTCAATTTATTCATGAAACCAGAGTTGGGATAAGAAGACCTCTGGGCATCCATTTGTTTCTGTAAGTGGATGGCACGTATTTTCATAGTTTTTGTAACAACAGAGAATGGGAAATACTGCCTTTTGCAAAATGTTGAAAGAAAACAATATGAAGCTGAAATACCCTGTCTAAACGTTCAGAATAAGATATGCAACATAAACTTAGGCAAGAAAAACACCCCTTTTTGGTATATGAACATTGAGTGAGGCATCCTGGTACTTTAGAAAACAGTTGGTCAGTTACTCAGGACCGTGACCTTCTCAGTTCTGAGAATGTTGTTTCTACCCATCAATTTCAGTTCAGCCTAGAAAAATGCACGTGCGTGTGTGTGCTCAGCCGCTTCAGTCATGTCCAACTCTTTGGGACCCCATGGACTGTAGCCCACCAGTTTCCTCTGTCCAAGGGGTTTTCCAGGCAAGAATGCTGGAGCGGGTTGCAATTTCCTGCTCCAGGGGTTCTTCCCAACCCAAAGACTGAACCCGTGTCTCTTGCATCTCCTGCATTGGCAGGCAGATACTTCACCATTAGTGCCACTTGGTTCGTGGTAAATTGTTTCCTAAAACAATTAAAGTAGCAACATCAATGATAACTGATCAGAGATCACCATAACAAATATAATAATGCTGAAAAAGTTTGAAAGATTGCAAGAAATACCAAAATGTGACCCAGAGACATGAAGTGAGCAGATGCTGTTGGAAATGTGGAGTCAAGAGGCTTGCTTGACACAGTTGCCACAAACCTTTAATTTGTAAACAACGCAGAATCTGTGAAACACAATGAAGACAAGGTATGCGTGCATTGGGAGTCATGGAGATACCATTTCTGTTTTCTGAGGGATGCTTCTGTTCTCAAAGGGATGCTTGGTATGCTGCTGCTGCTGCTGCTAAGTCACTTCAGTCTTGTCCGGCTCTGTGCAACCCCATAGACGCCAGTCCACCAGGCTCCCCTGTCCCTGGGATTCTTCAGGCAAGAACACTGGAGTGGGTTGCTGTTTCCTTCTCCAGTGTATGAAAGTGAAAAGTGAAAGTGAAGTCGCTCAGTCGTGTCTGACTCTTTGCAACCCCATGGACTGCAGCCCACCAGGCTCCTCCGTCCATGGGATTTTCCAGGCAAGAGTACTGGAGTTGGGTGCCATTGCCTTCTCCGGCTTGAAGTATAGCATGGACAAAAATCAGTTGCCTTCTTATTGACCAAAAGAAGGTACTAGAATAGCAGCGGTCAAATGTTTCTTTGTTTGTCTCTCCAGCTACCTACAATTTTGACATTCTTAAAGAGGTGGTGAGCAGTTCCCTTTGAAGACTTCCTCCTTTTTGCTTTCTTGTCTTTCCAGTAAGATAAAACCATTCATTGACTCTTGAACGTGAGAGACATATTCTTGCTATAAAAGATATTTACAGTTTCTCATGTTTCCAGAAAGCTTTGTCTGCATTTGTTTGAGTGTGGGTTTCAGATATATGTTGGGGCATAATAGTTTGAAATTGAGTTAAAATATAAACACAATGGCCTTGTGGCTTCTCTATTGATTGGGCTCTTTTTTATTTGGCAGTAAGCTTTCTCATCACGTTCGTTATTTTCCACAGTACTCCATGAGCTGGTTTGGCGCTGGAATCCCCACAGAGAGTGGGCTGGGAGCCGCAGTTTGGGTGGCCAGGACAGTGTGTCCATAGGACCCAGACTTGCACACTTCAGACTGATAATTCTTATGCAAAGAGTAACAAGAATTTCAAAAGAAGGGCTTGTCAGCCCCCTACTTTCGAATCGACTCTGCCAAGAACTTACAGAGATTTACTAGATCGTACAGATTGTACTTTTATAATGATCAGTTTTCATTCAGAAATAATTAATCCAGACTCAAAAAACCCCCACCATTCCCATCAAAATCCTTTTCAAACCCCCCATCACTTTCCAGCTCTGTTTCTTTGGTCATTTCCTCCTCATTGTTTTCTGCTGTCTCTGCCAGCATTCCAGCTTATTTTAACAACTACATAAATATAAAAACCACGACACCAAAATTATAGTTGGAGTGTCATTTTGCACTATTTAAGAACTGCATTGTCATATGTAATTTGCAGTAAACTTGACCTCAAAATGAAATTAAAAAAAAAACAGCTTTCTTTTTGACTGTAGCATTTAGAAATGAGACTCTCTGACACAAACTGGATTGGAATTGCTTCCTTAAAAGAATACTTTATGGCCCTATGATGGGATGTATTATAATTCGATTTGATTGCTCCCCTTTCTGTTTTTTCTCCCTGGGTTCGTCTTCCCCCTAGATATGGGATGGGCTTGATGGCAAGCTTATTTCAGGACAGTTTGGTTTTTACTCTAGGCAAATGGTGTCTTGGAACAGCATCTATCATTCTGGTCTTCAGAGTGTTCTTGGGACTTTGGAATATAGAAGAATGTTTATGCCTTGAGATTGCTAGTCACCCAGTATGGTTCCTCTATGAGGAAACAATCTTTAATTGATTGCCCTTTGCTTATTATTGAGGGATGCTAGGTCTACAATATCAAGATCTAGTCAGATATGGAATTGGGTTTACAGAACCTTCCCCCATAGGCCTTTTTCTCATTTTGTCACCTGCGAGTTAATACCGTTCCAATTTCCAGATGAGAATTGTTCCCTGGCAGAATATAGAAGTGGTATTCTTAACTCTTTATGCACAAAACCTTTACATTCAAATAAGCAAAGAACCTTTCATCAGCGTTTCTATTTCCTAGGTCCAAACTCAATTTATTTTCCCGTGGTTAGATGCCTTTGACTTGTATATTTCCCACAGGCAACCGAAATAATGTGATATCACAGTGCAGTTTTATGGGAGCCTCATTTGGTGCCGTAGTAATTCTTTTTGAAATAGGGTTCTCCTCTCGGAGGGGAGGTTGCAGGTGATGTAGTACAAGCACGATGGAGGATCATGATTTACGGTTCTTGAGTTTTTACTTAAGAATGGGCCACTTACTGCAGTTTATAAATAGGAAGATGCATAGATATGTGTTGCTCTGATTCAGTCTGGACGATACAGTCTGGATGGATTAAGGACAGACAAACATGCAGATAGATATTTAATGTTCACTTTTTCCTTTGCTGCCTCCATTTGGAGGGAGTCCAAAGAGGTCACCTCATTTAATCCTGGCAGCAGACTTTACCATTTTTATCAAATACTCCTCATTAAGCAGTGTATATTTATAATGGTGTGCTAGGTACTATATTCAGAGTATGCTAAACAGGGTTTATCTGTGGCCTTGGCAATTCATCTGCTGAATTGGCTAAATTTGTACTGTACTTTCTTTGAAAAACAAGCTCTCTGGAGGGAAGCTGCTCAGAATTTCCTGGATTTAATGACTGTCAATGGCAGGAGGCCTTCCAAGGCAGTGACCATACAAGCCCATGTTTACTGAGAGCTCACCGTGGCCCTGCATAGTATTATGAGACGTACGTACTTAAAACACAGTTCTGGTTGCCTCTGGGGAATACACCACACATGTCTGTTCTCTTCCTCAGCATTCCTGGGAAGAGTGTCTGTTAACCTCATTTTACAGGGAAAGAAGCAGGGTCTCTGACGAGCAAAGGAACATGCTATTCTTGAGTCTTCATTTCGTCTCCAATCCCCTGAGTTCGCTGTTATATTTTATGATCTGCAATCGTGACTATAATCTGTTACCCTGGTAGGAATAATAAAATATAGAGACATGACAATGGCTTAATCAAGAACTGATGAGCAGCTAAAGCCTCCAATCACCTTAAGAAATGCTGCTCCCAGGAAACTAGGAGTGCTGTTCCAAGTCCCGTTCCTCCACTTGGCCTGTCTGATTTTTATTAGCCAAGAAGGCATTAAAATATGCAACCGTGCTGCTCTTCAGAATGCCTCTGAACTGCTGACTTGCACACTTTTACCCTCGACGAACACTTGTGGTCCCTTGTCTCATTAGATTAACACCTATATTGAACTGTAGAAGTCACTTAGCAACCCACCGGTCTCATTTATCCTAGTCACTTAGGAGTGTGTCTGCTGTTTGCTTCTACACAAAGATACCTCTCTGTATTTTGTTTCTGTCAGCAGCAGATTTAGTGACTTCAGGAAAAATGGACTAGCACAGGATGGGTTTTCTTATTTGATCCATCCTTCTACTTTTTTTCCCTTTCGTTTTTGCTTTTTCTATGACCTCTGTGATTTAAATTTATTAGAAGTATACCTTCTTTGTATTGTCATTTCATCCTGATTTTTATTTTTAATTTACTTTGCATGCATTTAGAAATGCCATTTTTATTATTGCTGCTCTGTTGGATAATTCGGAGATGCTGTGTGTGTTCTAGTATTGCCCTGTGACCTTTATGGCTCATTTAATGAGGATTTAAAAAAATTATTATTACTCTTACTGCATTCATTACCAGCTAGCAGTCATCAGCTTTCTGCATACAATATTTTTCTTTGAATACCCTCTATTTCCCCTCTGTGAGGAATTTATTCTCCCCTTGGTGCGTGGGGACAAATTACGTTCATAACAGCCATTAATGGTAATGGGGAAAGTGTGTAAATCTTTGATGCATTGAAAACCAGATGGTACCCCAGTGGGTCTTTTTCTCCATCCTGCCTTACCAGAGTTCATTTGGCTGCATGTGCCATAGGTTGTTTCAGGTGCCTGACCGCGTATTTTCCTCTTTGTTGTATGCACACAGTATATACACAGTGTGCACACTCACAGGCGTGGTCTTGGAACACTGAGATGAATGAGATGAATTAAATTCTCATCTGTGATTTTCATTTTTGTAGAGAACCCGACTCTGCCTCTGAGTCCTGGGTCTCTCTTCCTTGTCTCCACCGCACCCTGGACTCCCTGCATGGCACGTCTCATGCTGGGTGAGGGCTGCTCTCTATTTGGGGGTGTCCCCCAGAAGAGCAGGAATGGCTTTGGCAAGACTCTCTGTCTTTGATTCTGAGTACAGTGCATGGCACGCGTGGTGGGTGCTCAGTAAGATTTTACTCTGTAAAGGAGTGAATGAATGAGAGATTGGCTGAGATGGAGGAGCTGAGAGACCCTGAGCTCACCTCCTGTCATGGGCACGTCAAAATCGCAACTGTTTCTAGAACAACCATCGAAGAAAAAGACCAGAGGGTGGACCCTGGTGGTCCAGTCATTAAGACTCTGCACTGCTAAATACAGAGGGCGCTGGCTCAATCCCTGGTCTGAAAACCAAGATCCTGCATTCCATGTCGTGCAGCCACAGAAAACACACAAAAAACAAAGAAAAAGACCAGAACCTACTAGGAAAATCTTCTACAATTAAAGCTATAAGGAAGGAGTGAATGAGTGCATGAATGTGAAAGCAAGTGTTCTACTAACCCTACCTTGGCGATAATCTAATGCTATTGATAAACTAAGTATCTTGTAAATTGGACTCCCCAGGGCCAGCAGTGGTAAAGAATCTGCCTGCCAATGCAGGAGACACAAGAGATGTGGCTTTGATCCCTGGGTCAGGAAGATGCCCTGGAGTAGAAAATGGCAACCCACTCCAGTAATTTTGCCTGGAAAATTCTGTGGACAGAGGAGCCTGGTGGGCTACAGCCCATGGGTCACAGAGAGTTGGACACGACTGAGCTTACATGTATACATCTTGTGAATTACTGGATAAATATTTTTCTTATTTATAATGCATGTGTTATAGAATAGGGAAATGAATATAGTATTAGAAGTTAGATGATTTGGACTTCATCTTGGTAATCAATTGGCCATGTGTTTTAGGAAATTTAAAGTCCCTACTATCAGTTTTCTCATCTGGAACATGAGTGCTATGCTGTGCTTAGTTGCTCAGCTGTGTTCAACTCATTGGGACCCCATGGACTGTAGCCCGCCAGGCTCCTATGTCCATGGGATATTTTAGGCAAGAATACTAGAGTGGGTTGCCTTGCCCTCCTCCAGGGTATCTTCCCAACCCACGGATTGAACCCAGGTCTCCTGCACTACAGGCAGATTCTTTACCATCTGAGCCACCAGGGAAGCCCAAGAATACTGGAGTAGGTAGCCCATCCCTTCTCCTTGGGATCTTCCTAATTAGGAATTGAACCAGGGGTCTCCTGCATTGCAGGCAGATTCTTTACCAGCTGACCTACCAGGGAAGTCTGGAACACTATCTTAGAACACTATCTTCTGCTATCTTAGAAGGTTGTTGTAAGAATCAAATGAAATCACAGACACACTTTGATTCAACAAATATTTCCAGAATTCACTCAGTGCTGGACCCTGTGCTAAGTTCTAAGGATAATAAAACTCCACCACTGTTGTCTTAAAATTCACCGACTGTGAGAGAGATTCTTCTCAAAAGCTGAAGTGCACCCAAGTCAAGGAGCTCTTTGTTAGCGATGCTGATTCTGGTGCTATTGGTTTGGGGAGCACCCGAGATCCCCCAGAGATGTCAGTGCTGCAGGTTCATGGACCACATCTTGATTATTTAAGGCTTTAGGGAGAGGTTGGCAAACAGGTCTTAATGCAAGGTGGTAAGGACTGTAGTCCTGGCATCCCAAAGTATGGTGGGAGCATAAAGAGGGAGCAGTCATGTCACTTAGTGCTCGGGACATGGTAGGAGGCAGGCAGAACTTCCAGGGTGAGCCATCTGGATCCCGAGCTGCTGGTGGGAAAGGCCTTTGGTCAGAAGCAGATGTGGACGCAGGCTGGCTCCAGTGTAGAGAGTAGGAAAGCAGAGGAAGGAGAAGGATGCGAGAGAGGAGTGTAGAATGCTTCACTGGGGCCAGGAAGTGAAGGGTTAGTCTCAGGCTACGAACTCAGGCTCAATGTTGGAGCCAATGTGCAGTCAAGAGGTTTAGCAGAACTCTTACATGATTTGTGTAACACTTTCAGGTCTGAGTGTCAGTGGAGGGGGTGGTATTTGGGGGCTCCCAGGAAGGGCCGGGGAGAAGGCAATGGCAAGCCACTCCAGTACTCTTGCTTGGAGAATCCCATGGATGGAGGAGCCTGGTGGGCTGTAGTCCATGGGGTCGCTAAGGGTCGGACGCGACTGAGCGACTTCACTTTCACTTTTCACTTTCACACATTGGAGAAGGAAATGGCAACCCACTCCAGTGTTCTTGCCTGGAGAATCCCAGGGATGGGGGAGCCTGGTGGGCTTCCATCTGTGGGGTCACACAGAGTCGGACACGACTGAAGTGACTTAGCAGCAGCAGTAGCAGCAGCTCTGGAAATAGTCACCTGCTGTATCATTTTAGGTAATTTGCATAACTTAAAGGAGTGCCCTGGAGTATTCCCAGGTAGTAATGAAAAGATTAAGATCGGAGGTGAGAGTTGGATTTTTTAGATTCTAGTCTTCAGACCCAGACAGCAGGAATTGAATTTTTCCCCCACTATAAGGATTTTACTTCTAGGTAAAGTACGTTGAGAAATATTTATTTGCTTTCTGAATCTTAATTTGCTTATGCAACCCTCTCCAGTATTCTTGCCTGGAGAACCCCAGCGATGGGGGAGCCTGGTGGGCTGCCGTCTATGGGGTCACACAGAGTCGGACACGACTGAAGCGACTTAGCAGCAGCAGCAGCAGAGTAAAGATAATAAAGACTATCTCATGGAATAACTGTGAAGATGACATTTATTTCGTTCATTGAACCACCGTTTGGGGGGCAAAGTATGCAGTTTGGTGTTGATAGGAGGTGTCTGCTAACTTGTAATTATTAATGATGTCAATTTTGAGCTCACATAAACTCCTTCCTAGGATTAACCTAGCAGATTTGGATGGCAGCACTATTGATGGATTTTCAAGTGCCCTTTCTCCTGTGTGGTGTTCTGATGACTTCTTATACCATCTTAGAAGCTCAGTAGGTCTTGGAGGTGGCAAGAATCATCGGTGATAAGATTCCACAATGCTCTGAATTTGGACATTCAGTAAAAGAGTGAGAAGGATTTTCTTAAATGTTTAAAAATAAGAAAGTCAAAGAAACCTTTCTAAGGAAGAGAAGATAGGGGATTGTTCCAGGCCCGAGGATTCAGTTCAACAAAACATATTTCAGTCTGTTTTAGAAGGTTTTTGTGTTGGAAGCAGATCTTGGTTAGCCAGCTTGGCCCGTGTTCTACAGCATGTAGTGACCATCTCCAGCATAACACCGGTTACGTTCTGCCTCCTCCACTGGACTGAGGGCTTCTGGAGGTGGAGACGGTCTTCTTTTTCCTTGATCTCCCACTGCCTGGATCAGGGATGCTTTCAGTGACTTTTTTCATGTTTCACAATTCTTCTATGGAATGTACTATGCTCTCCAGGAAGGAACGACACTGGAGGAGGTGGGGTGAAGGCTCCTTGGAGCTTAACGAATTCTGAAGACCTGCAATGTCTTCTTCAATTAGTTCAGTTCTGGCTTTCTGCGCTAGTTTGGATATTGCTTTTGAGATCCAAGTGCCCCTCTTGAACCCTGTCTGCATCCACATCTTATTTCCTGTTCATTTAGGCCAATCACATTAGAATAAAGACCTCCTCTCCTTCAAAACTCCCCTTCCAGGAAACCCGACACTGTCCCTGAATCCCAGCCTAGGGGATGGGGCTGTGCATGTCAGATGTCACTTTCCTAGGAGGACATCTCTCTTGTTCCTGGAGGAGAGGCCCTGAATGCTCCCATGGTCTTCAACCTCATCTCTCCCTTGCTGCTAAACGTTGCTGAGACTTCCAGCACCTGCCTGTTACCGTCTCCTTAGATGCTGTGTTTGTCTGATAAAAGTGTATAAGTGTTAGTTGCTCAGTCGTGTCTGACTCTTTGCGACACCATGGACTGTAGCCCTCCAGGCCACTGTCCCTGGAACTCTCCATGGAGTGGGTAGCCATTCCCTTCTTCAGAGGATCTTCCGGACCCAGGGATCAAACCCTGATCTCCCCCATTGCAGGCAAATTCTTTACTCTCTGAGCCACCAGGGAAGGCTGGCCCTTGTCTCAGCACCCACAGCAGCATCTCTCCAGTGGGGAGCTCTAGTTCTGGGTTCTGGCTCTTCCTAGCCTGTTTTTTTCCAATTAACCTAGAGTGGACCAAGATCCAAGAACAACTGCACTCAATGAATAGAGACTTTATAGAATGGAATGTTTTATAGAATGTTCCTCATTTCCATTAAGGCTTTTTAAAAGGTCAACTTTGCTTTCATACATGCAAAAAGGATGGCATTTAGAGATCAGAAAATGTAATTTAAGAAAATAACAGGTTCTTCCCTTCCTAAAATAGGGTATCCTGCCTAGTATTGGGGAGAAGTTTAGATCAGGGGTTTCTCTTCTCAGTGGTATTTCTACTAACAAAAGTTATGGTTGTTGTTGGTGGTGGTTTAGTCAATAAGTCGTGTCCGACTCTTGTGACCCCATGGACTGTAGCCTGCCAGGCTCCTCTGTCCATGGGATTCTTCAGGCAAGAATACTGGAGTGGGTCACCATTTCCTTCTCCAGGAAGTTTTGGTTAGATAGACCTTGACTTTATTTCATATGCCAGCTTTGTTGTTGTTTGATTGCAAAGTCATGTCCAACTCTTTGACCCCATGAACTGCAGCACACCAGGCTTCCCTGTCCTTTACTGTCTCCTGGAGTTTGCTCAGATTCATGCAACTTTGGCAAAACTTGTGTCAGACTTGTTTTGATGATAAATTCCTAGTGGCTCTTTTTATGGGGTCATCATCCCACCATCTAATAAACAGAACTTTGAAGCAAGTATTATTGGTGAGAATAAAATATTTCAGCATCATAAAAGAATGTTGAATGAAGGGGAAAAAAACTATTACATAGCTGAGAGGTAACTTCCAATCATGCATTTAATGTGGTCTTAAACTTTCTTGGGGATGGTAGAGAAAGGGAAATTAACATTCACTTAGTATCTCCTGTGTTCTAGGCACTGCATGGACAATATCTCGTTCAATCTTTACAATCTTCAGTGAGGCAGGAATTGACTATCTTTGCTTTAAAGTTAGACATAGAGGTTAGGTAACTTGTTTAGGGCCCCATACATGCATGCATGTATGCTCAGTCCTGTCTGACTCTTTTGTGACCCCATGGACTGTAGCCTGCCAGGCCCCTCTGTCCATGGCATTTCCCAAGCATACTGGAGTGGGTTACCATCTCCTCCTCCAGGGGATCTTCCTGACCCAGGGATCGAACTGATGTCTCCTGTGTCTCCTGCATTGCAGGCAGATTCTTTCCCATAGAGCCACTGGGGAAGTCCCCCTCCACCCCCCATAGCTCATCTACAAAGCCTGTAGTTATTCCACTCTCTGTAAGACCAATATTGTAATATTTACAGTGGTACCTTGATTAGATCATCTATGTAGGAGAGATTGTTCTTATTAACTGAAATTTCTAACTAATGGAAGGTCATGAAAATACTCTATTTTTCACCTTTGTTAAAAATCTTTCAAAATTATATTGGTGTCTTTTGCTTTTTGTCTAATAGGTATATCCTGCATAATTTAGCACAAAAATTTTGTTACTCATCTTGCATTTCCTCGCCTTCATTATCATGAATATCACTTTCAAAAACTGATATTTAATAAGCTCCTTGAAGTTAAGTGTGAAGTTAGTCTCAACCCCTCATGTTACATAAGAAGTGGGGACTCAGAGGAGTTAGAAACTTTTCTCAGGGCCACTGTGTTTCTTTTTAGAGGCAAAATGTGCCTGTGATTACAGAACTCTCTTCTGAATATAATATATGCCAGAAATAGCCATGGCTTAAGTTCTGATATCAACTTATTTTTTTTGTCTCTTTATAGCAGAATGGGAAAAAAAAAGTTTGCATAACAGAGAGTTTTGTTTTTCAAGGTTTTTCTGTATTCAGAAATTATCCTTCACTTATCTTATTCTGCTAAGTATATCAGACAGGCAAGGGTGAGAACAGAAAGAGACAGCACCTCTGGGTCCTGACTCCAGCTGAATTTAACATAATCATAGTTGTCAGTTTCCTGAATGGGGTGAAGTAACTAATGCTGTATTGTGATATTTAAATGTAAAATTGTTAAGGAGTCAAAAGCTAACTTTCTGCTGTACTTAAATTTTCATGTCTTATGTGGAGCAAAGATATTTATTTGACTCACATCTGGATTTGGTTCTTGGCCAGAAAACTACGTTCTCTCTGAAGAGTTCCTCTCTCCTCTGGTACCCCAGGATCTGTAGAATATTGAGTTTAACATAGTAAGCACTGTGCTGGGCATGTGACAGATGCCCTGCTGCCAAAGAATGTACAACCTTCCAGCATTCAACCAAGTATAGATTCAACTGTATGAAAAAATTACCATAATAGAGGCTTATGAGAATTGCTCAGGGTAATGAATAGATTTACCCAACACACTCATAGGGAGGTGTGAGTGGAGGGGAGGGGGTGCATGCCTGTTGCAGACGAGCGGTCACAGAGTTGTCAGGCATTGAGTCAGCTGGTTGGGATCTCAGTGGGTCGAGAAGAGGGGAAGAAGATAACACGTTAAAGGGCACAGAGATATGAAAAAGCGTAGTCCGCTTGGGTGATCATTCTAGCTTGATGTGACTGAGAAGTATGGAGAGGTGCTATCAGTTCAGTTCAGTCGCTCAGTCGTGTCCGACTCTCTGCGACCCCATGAATCACAGCACGCCAGGCCTCCCAGTCCATCACCATGACTGAGAAGTATGGAGAGGTGCTATCGGGAATGACCAAAAGGAAAGATTAGAATTGAATGACAGAGCGTCTTGAATCCATGCTGAACAGTTTGGAACATTCTGTAAGTAACTGAGGGCCATTCAGCTATCTGGGGTGGGGAATGATGTATCTAGACATGCATTTTAGCAAAAGGATGATTTTTAGACGAGTTAATGAACCGATTTGGCTGTGTTGGGTCTAAGTTATGGCACACGGGGCCTTCTTTGCATCACGAGGGATCTTTCGTTCTAGCGCACAGACTCTCTAGTTGTGGCTCAAGGGCTAGTTACTCCACGGTGTATGGGATCTTAGTTCCCCGACCAGGGATCGAGCCCACATCTCCTGCATCACAAGGCGGATTCATAACCACTGGACCACCAGGGAAGTCACCTGTACGATAATGATTTTGATTTAGTAAGAAAATTTCTCTGCTTTAGTGACTGAAGAATGTATTAAAGAAACAAAAGGGTGAGGAAAGGAGAGCTTTTAGAAGACAGATGTTTCTACCCTTCGCAGATAGATATGAGACTCACTTCTGCATTGAAGTTGCTAGACTAAGGGACCGGTGGGAAGTTACAGGAGAGGCAGAGGTCAAAGGAGACTGAGTATTCAGGACTCATAGAACTAGTAGTGGTGATGTTGGTAACTTTGAAAACACAAGGACAGGAAAAGAGAATGGTATAGAATGAAATCCAAGGAACAACTTGAAAAGGTAGGCAGTTATATCAGTTCGCTTGTGGTCCTCGAATTGCATGGCAAAACAACCATGTATTAATTATTCTTATGAATGTATGTGTCATCAGGGTGGTTCATCGGGCTTGGGATGACCTAGGATAATCTCACCTGCTCTCACACATGTGTCTGCAGCTTCAGAGGGATTGGCTGGTGGCTGGTAGAGGGTGGTCTCAGCTGAGACTGCTCTCCCTGTTTCTCATCATCCAGCAGGGTAGCTCAGGCTTGTTTCCGTGACAGCAGGGCAGAATTCCAAGGCAATCCTGGCCTTTTGAGATATCGTCTCAGTACCAGCCTGGTATCAGTTCCACTGCATCTTTTGACCAAAGCAAGTCATGAGATCAGTCCAACTTCAGTGGGTCAAACTGTGAGTTTTCATTTCAAGGAGTATGTTTACAAGGAGGGTTGAAGAATGAGACAGTTATCTTAATCAACTTTACCATGATTCATGGTTATTAAGTGACTATTGAAATAATTTAAAAATTATATTTCATTAATTGTATTTATTTGCTTCCTAGTGAAGACTGTTGTTGTTTCAGTTGCTAAGTCGTGTCTGGCTCTTTACGACCCCATGGACTGTAGCCCGCCAGACTCCTCTGTCCATGGGATTTTCTAGGCAAGAATGGTGGAATGGCTTGCCATTTCCTTCTCCAGGGGATCTTCCCGACCCAGGGATTGAACCTGCGTCTCGTGCAAGTCTCCTGTGTTGCAGGCAGATTCTTTACCGCTGAGCCATCAGGAAAGCCCCAGTGAAGATGAAAATGAATGATGTTCTAATGTGAGTGTAAGAGTGCTGGTGTCTATTTAAATTTCTCACTTTGCTGGAGTCACAGGAATGATTCTGGTTTCCCTTTACTTGGTTGTTGCTGCTTTACATTTCTGCCTTTAACTCTATTCAACAGCATTAATTTTTTTCCCTCTTTTGTTTAAAATTACCCATAGGAAAATAAAATAAAATTACCCATAGGAAAATAATAGTTATACATACAACCAAGCTGGCAAGTGTCAACCCCATTCTCAGTCTCCACCTCCCAAAACAGCCCCCATAAATAATACTTGAGTAAACAAGCGACCGTGTCCTCATTGTCTCAGGGATCCCTTCATTTCACAGGCCTCAAAAACTGCATGGGTTGCTTCTAAGATGTCACCAGTTGACAAGGTGTGCTTTGTCTCTCTAATTCTTCTGTATCCTTCTTACTAATGATGTTTTGCTAGCCCCATGCAGAGCCTTTGAATAACTTTCCCAGAAAGGACCACCCACAGGGAAAATATTAAGCCTATCTGGTGGACTTGAATGCATCCCTTATGAAGTGGAATCTTTATGTAAAATAGACACTCGGGGAGCAATTATTATTAATTGCAGGCCCTTTCAACACAATTTTTGATCCTTACATGCACCGGTGCGCACCACTGTTGTTCCAACTGGTGACAGTGGTATAGCCCAAGGATGGTTTCAAAGCCATTAAGAACAAAGGGACTTTTTGCAGAATATTCAGTTTACCAATTACTGTCACGATCATAGCCTTTGAATGTGGCTGTGTGTGTTCCTCTCAGTTAATGGATTCTACTTATATTAGTGCTGGCCCCTGCCTCTGGACAGTCTTCAAGGGTACATGTTTAAGCTGGCCTTAGATTACCATGTGTACAACTTATTTGGATCAAAAAACCTTGTGAATGAGATAATCACATTACTGTTTCAGATTCATGAAGGGAATGCTACGTGGTTCAGAGGGTACTGATTTTCAAATTTTTATGTCCTTGTGAATTTTTTTCTGATGTTTGTATAATTACCCTGTCCAATAAAAAGACCAGGTCAACTGTATTTAGGTTATTCACATATAATTAAGGAAGTTAGACAAGATATTCTGAGTTATTAAGTAGAAGCTTTTAGGTGCAAAGGGCTATCATTATATCAGTAACGGAAAATTTTAAAATATAGGTTTTATGTTTTATCTGTGTCTCAAGCACATTCCTTAATGTGTCAAGACTTGACTTTGGGGGATGGAATGAGGGATATGCAGGGTTAAAAAGATGCTAGACATAATGTTCAGTTTCTTGAGGTATTATTTACTTGCAGTTACATTCATCTTGCTTGTGTGAATTTTCTTGCTGAGTAGTATACCACTGAAGGAATGGATCACACCATGGTATTATATATACTAGTTACAGGATGTAAGAGCCTCTTGATGAGGGTGAAAGAGGGGAGTGAAAAAGCTGGCTTAAAACTCAGCATTCAAAAAACTAAAATCATGGTATCCGGTCCCATCACTTCATGTCTAATACTGGGGAAAAAGTGGAAACAGCGACAGATTATATTTTCCTGGGCTACAAAATCACTGTGGACGGTGACTGCAGCCATGAAATCTTTTAATGCTTGCTCCTTGGAAGCAAAACTCTAACAAACCCAGACAGCATATTAAAAAGCAGAGACATCACTTTGACAACGAAGGTCTGTCTGGTCAAAGCTATGGTTTTTCCAGTAGTCATGTATGGATGTGAGAGTTGGACGTAAAGAAGACTGCTGAGAGCCCATGAATGGATGCTTTTGAACTGTGGTGCTGGAGAAGACTCATGAGAGTCCCTTGGACAGCACGGAGATCAAACCAATCAACCCTATAGGAAATCAACCCTGAAAATTCTCTGAAAGGACTGATGCTAAAGCTGAAGCTACAATACTTTGTTCACCTAATGCAAAGAGCTGACTCATTTGAGAAAGACCCTGATGCTGGGAAAGACTGAGGGCAAGAGGAGAAGGGGGCAACAGAGGATGAGATGGTTGGATGGCATTGCTAACTCAATGGACATGAGTTTGAGCAAACTCTGGGAGACAGTGAAGGACAGGGAAGCCTGGTGTGCTGCAGTCCATGGGATCCCAAAGAGTCAGACATGACTTAGGGACTGAAAAACAACAGTATGCTTTTTTTTTTTTTTCCTTTTCAGTTTTTAGTGATTGTAAATATAGCTACCCTAAGCATTTGCCTAAACGTTTTGTGTGAACATTGAATTTCCATTTCTTTTGAGTAAATGACTGGGAATCAGATTGCAGGGTTGTGTGGAGGATGTGTGCTTAACTTGACAAGCAGCACTGTTTTCCTAAGCAGTCCATGGGGTCTCTAAGGGTTTGGACATGACTGAGAGACTCTCACTTTCACTTTTCACCAGCAGTGTATGAGCATTCCAGTTGCTCTGCATCCTTGCTGACATTTGGTGTGATCTGTCTTTCTAACTCTAGCCTATTCTCTGATGTGGTGGTATCTCATTGTGGCTTGCAGTTTGTATCTACTAATAAGAAATATTTGCCCAACTTAAAGTCACAAGGATCACTTCTATGTTTTCTTCTAGAAGTTCAAGTGTTTTAGATTTTGTACTTTGGTCTATAGGGCTTCCCTGTGGCTCAGTGGTAAAGCATCTGCCTGCCAATGCAAGAGACACAGGTTCAATCCCTGGGTAGGGAAAATACCCAAAAGGAGGAAATGGCAACTCATTCCAGTATTCTTGCCTGAGAAATCTCATAGACAGAGTAACCTGGCAAGCTATAGTCCATGCGGTCACAAAGAGTTGGACATGACTTAACGACTGAAAAAGAACAGCAATGAATTTGGTCTATTGTGGAAATTAAAGGATTTTTTTTTTTTTTTGGCCATGCCTCGTGCATGTGGGATTTTAGTTCCCCAACCATGGATCAAACTCATGCCCCCTGCATTGGAAGCAGAGTCTTAACCACGAGGTTGTCAGGGAAGTCCGTGTTTGTTTTTCATATGGACATACAATTACTCTAATATCATTTGTTGTAAAGGTTATCTTTTCCCCATCAAACTGCCTTTGCACTTTGGTTGAAAAATCAATTGACCATATGCAATTTCAAGTTGTATTTTCTTATAGATCAGTGAGCATTATTTCATATGCCTGTGCATGTTAAGTCACTTCAGTTGTGTCCTACTCTTTGTGACCCCATGGACTGTAGCCCGCCAGGCTCCTCTGTCCTTTTCCCAGGCAAGAATACTGGAGGGGGTTGCCATTTCCCCTCCAAGGGATCTTCCTGATCCAGGAATGATACCTGCTTCTCCTGCATTGGCAGCTGGGTTCTTTACCATTGAGCCAACTATGAATCCCTGAGTGGGGTGACAGTGGATATGCGTAGACTTGTTTATTTTTTCCAAAACAAAAATGGCCTAAGTGTGCATCAAAGGTAGAAAATCGAATACTGTTCCCTATTCGGGCATTTTGACTTCACTTAACCTATTGATTCTGACAAATGAAATTAGTAATTTATATCAGAATGGCACTTCATTCTCAACAATGTTAGAAAATAAAGGAAGGAATAAGCATTGAAAAAAAGAGCTTGGAAAAGTTCAGTATGTTCTTTGATTCATAAAAAATTTATGATTTCAAAACTGGCTGAACCTTTTGTCCATAGATTTATTCCAGGTTTGGCAGCATCCAGCAGAGAAGTGTCATTTCTGACTAGCTGGTACAGGTCAAGAAGCAAATAATCCCCAACCAGCTATACAGGGGTTTGACAATTTCAAATTCTTTGAAAGGAGGGTAATTTTATTATTTTCTATTAAAATAGGTTTTTCAACCTAGTTTTCCAGAAGAATGCAACTGTTTTATAATTATGATATTAATTGCTAACCCCCAAAACTCAATGTGTTAAAAACTTATTATATTATGTAGATTACATATATCCCTAAGGACCTTATTTCCCATCAAAATATCCTGTGTGTTGGGTTAGGGCAGAGATAAATCTCCCCTCCTCTTGACATAAGTTTACATAAGTGTCAGGGTGTAAATTACTATAGAAATACAACAGTATTTCTAATAATGTATGTATTATGTCCTGGGTGGATACAATACTTAAAAGCAGAAATTTAAAAATAAGTAACATGTTTCTACAAACAACTTTCTAATAAGGCTTAACAATAGTAATTTTTTTCTTGTATCATTTCTAGTTAATTTTAGTGAAGAATTTCCAAATAATACATAGAATTAATTTGAAGATTCTAATGTATTTTTCACAAGTGTGCTACTTTACTGACCAGTTTGAACCATAAAGTATATTACCATGAAAAATGTGGTTCCGTATATAGCTTTGTATTTTATTTCAACTTCTTTTATGACCTTGAAACTTGGCAGGGGCTTCACTCCTCCACCCAAACCGCACTTCTCATTTCCAAAGAATTTATAAGCTATCTTATCTTAACTCTGTGGATTTTTTCCCCTCTAAATTTAAATCATGATTTAGATTTCTTTTTATTAATAGAGAATCTATATAACATGAATTTTCTCTCAGTTTTTACTCATCTCTATGCAACTCTTTTAGGTACTAAGTCTATTCAAATTTCATGACATGCTGTATTCCATAAAAGTTTATGACATGCAGCTTTAATGGCAGAGCACAAAACTGAATAGACTAAAGCATTCCATTATAGGTAAACTCTTAACCGATGGTGCAACTTAATTAACCCTCTAAATATTTGATCTTGACTTCTGTATGTCTAGAGTCATCTTGGTGGGAATCTGAGTTTGTGGGGATCATTCTGGAAGGATCATTCATTTATGAGCATCCAGACAGACAGACAGACACCTCTGTTCCAGTGGGATCTATAACCACTTTGTAAGAGGTGCTGACCTCACCTGTGCAGTGTTCAGGATAATGGAGCCCAGTTTTCCCAGTGGTTTATCCACTGGCAATAGTTACCTTAGACCCATTGGGAACCTGTGTTTACTCTTCCAGACCACTGGGCACGTGTAGCCTTTGTGTATGAAAATATTGATTTGCTGAGTCGCACCAGTGTCCTGAAGACCCAAAAGAGTAAACTGGGTCCCAGTGGTGAAAGGCCCAAAGACTCTCCCACTTATATTTAAAAGCTGGTCCCATGCTAATCAGTTCCAAAGCCAGAGGTCCCTGGTGCATTTGGGACGTAAGAGTCTTCTCAGAGTTAAATTTTCTTCTGACATGGTTTTTTCACTTTATTGGCTAATTGCTTTTGTTTTGTTTTCAAATAAAGTTTCTGAGTCACACGCTGGAGAAAAGACTAGCTGAGTGGGAAAACAACTTGCCAGTTGTCATGGATCTCAAAATGAACAGGAGCTGTGTTTTATACTATGGCCAACCATCTATTTGCAGTGAGCCCAGCATCGATTTTTATTTTTTTTATTTTTTATTTTTTTCCAGCATCCATTTTTAAATGGAGTAGATCAGAGTCAGCAAACGATAACCCACAGACCCCTTGTTGACCCCTTGTTTTTGTAAATAAAGTTTTACTGAAACATAGCCATGCACAGTCATTTATGCATTGGACAGAGGAGCCTGGCAGGCTATAGTCCACTGGGTCACAAAAAGTTGGACACAACTGAACTGAGCACACTTGTGGCTGTTTTTGTGCCAGGACAGTAAAACTGAGTAAATGCAACAGAGTCACAATGGTCTATGAAGCCTGAAATATTTACTGTCTTGCTTTTCACAGAAAATGTTTGCCACTCCCCAGGGTGGATGTATCACCCTATGGTAGATGAATAAATCACATTTTGTGTAGAGAGATTTTAATGTAAATTATAAATATCCTCCCTTTCTGTATCTAATTTCTTCAGTGGATAGCTCAAAGAATAATATTTTCTATGTAACCAGATTAAAATTATTATGTATAACAAAATGGGTAGTAATTCCTTAATGTAATTTGATACCAGCTCATACACAAACTTCAGAATTGTTTCCAAAGTATGATTTACAACTGATTTGTCCTTGCCAAGAGCCAGTCAGGACTGTGTCTTACATCTGATGTCTCTAAGATCTCCTTACTCAAGGTATGTCCCTTTTCTCATGACACTGGCTTCCTGGAAAGGCTATATCACTTGTCCCATAGAATGGCCCACCTTCTGCCATGTTTCTGATTGCTTTTGACAGGTGTCAACTTGTAAGTTCCTGTCTACCCTGAGTTTACCCAAAGCTATGTCTCCACTGAATCCAGGTTAAACATGATAGCCCAGAATCATGAGAAGTGACCCTCAAATCTGCATCAAATCTGAAGAATGGTGCCACCACTGGGGACACTAACATTGACCATCAACTTGGTCTACAAATTATTCTAAAAATGGGGAAAATGGCATGGCATCCAAGAGGTAAAATCACAGTACAAGAAATAAAGAGTTAGAAATGGAACTCTCAACCCCCACATTGATTTCCTCCTTTCTGTACTGTTCCAGGCTGCTGCTCAGCATGGTAACTCAACCTTGACTCTCGTTGCTTTTTTAAGTGATTTTGGGTCTGGAAGATCCCCTGGGGAAGGAAATGGCAACCCACTCAGTATTCTTACCTGGAAAAATCCCACGGACGGAGGAGCCTGAGGGGCTACAGTTCATGGGTCACAAAGAGTTGGACACGAATGAGCAACTTCACTTCATGTTCTAACTCAATCATGTCCTGTAATAATGGTCTAGTAGAATGGGCCCAGACCTGTTTTCCTGGTAACTGTGTCTTGTTTGGGTTCTGAGTTGTTGAGGGTTTTGCTTTTGTTGTATTCCTTTCCTTGTTTTTACGACGTGTGGGAGAAACCCAACAAATTGATTAAAAATTATAAAGATGGATAATGAGACGTGGAGAAAATAAAAAGGAGTTGTGATTCAGACTTAAGATAGAAAAATCCGAGCCCTAAGTTAATAACTGCATTTAGGTAATTACACCCATTGTGTAACATTTGAATGCAGTTTTATAGCAGTGAAATTTCTTCACGTGGAAGTTGTAGAGGCTCCTTCTCTGGCACAAAATAAACTGAAAGTGTATCTGCCTCCAAATAAACTGAAAGGCTGGAACCTGCATACTTAGAAGGTGGACTTTCACTGTGTTAGTCTTAGTTTTCTGTTTTGCCTTGTAGCTGTAATTTCCTTGGTTCATAAACTTGTGTTTCACAGCCTAGATCTAGCATTTTATGTATCTTAGCTGAAGCCACATGGAATTGTTTAGTGTGTGTGTTTAGGACTGTGAATATAGACCTGCCAGTGACCTCACCTGTCCCATTATTTGGAGACAGCAGTGCATTTGTGTACCTTGCAGGAGGAGGGATGGGGTGAGAGGTGGGAAGACGCTGCCGGATAGAGAACAGTGAATGAGCTTGAAAAATTCCCGCAAGCCTTCGAGGGCTCCCGTCAGTAGGAAGCCAGTTAATCAAGATGACAGGTGCGGAGGTACAAGCCTGTTGGAGGGGACGTGCTGCACAGCCTTGTAATGACCTCAGGGGAATGTTGGAGCTGCTTCTGGAGAGCGGATGCATTAGAATAGAGACACGGAGGGGATGGCGAAAGCTCCGGAGTTGGAAAATAAAGAATCACGCTTCCTTCATGGTTTGAGGAAGAGTGACTGCCTCCAAAGAAACCGCCCATCACCCACCCGTGAAGTCTCAAGTAGGCACAAGATAAATCTGAACTGGATTTGATAGTGACTGATTCATTATGATACCAGTTTAAGTAGAATTTTAACTGCATTCAACTGGTCAGACATACAGGAGATCGGAGCTGAGGGGTTTCACCAGTGAGTGATAAGAGGGCAAGGTGGAGAAGGTGACCGAACTGGGCTGGAGAGCTGACACCTGTGAAATGAGAGAGGCAGGAAAAGGGTTGGGTGAAAAGAGCGTCAGACTTCAGCGCACTTCTGAGGGAGTCTCTGAGGACAGGAAGAGCCTGTAATTGGGCAAGAATGGCTAGACTCAGTGTTATGCTCACGCTGCTCAGTCATTGGCTGGGACAACCTTGGGGAGGCGTGGCCTCAGCATCCAGGCTGAGGGACCAAAGATGCGGTGACTGGCCTCTACTCTGCTGCCCCTGCTCCCCTCCGAGTGGTGCAAGCCCACGGCTGCCACAGACAAGACGGTCCACGAAAGCCACCCCGTCCCTCCTACCCCTCTTCATTCTTGGTTTCCTTGCCCTTGTAAGCAATCACTTGGTTGTATAATTCAAAGATAATGATACTTTGCAGTATGTTTTAATATTTTAGAGATTGCTTTTTTTTGATACTGCAAGTTTACTACTTGCTGCTTGCGAGACCTAAGTAGGTAGATCTCTTACCTAATAGGTAGATCTCTTGTTAACTTGAGCGTGGAAAAGACACTGCATAAAGAGAATGGTGAGATGACCATGTCTCATTGTTTCTTTTCCTATGGATTATCAAGTAGAAGACTGAAGTATGTAATCAGTTAATATCAACGAATGCTTTGTGAATGGTTCAGTTCAGTTCATTTCAGTTCAGTCGCTCAGTCGTGTCCGACTCTCCGCGACCCCATGAATCACAGCACGCCAGGCCTCCCTGTCTATCACCAACTCCCGGAGTACACTCAAACTCATGTCCACAGAGTCGGTGATGCCATCCAGCCATCTCATTCTCCGTCGTCCCCTTCTCCTCCCGCCCCCAACCTTTCCCAGCATCAGAGTCTTTTCCAGTGAGTCAACTCGTCGCATGAGGTGGCCAAAGTATTGCAGTTTCAGCTTTAGCATCAGTGCCTCCAATGAACATCCAGGATTGATCTCCTTTAGAATGGACTGGTTGGATCTCCTTGCAGTATAAGGGACTCTCAAGAGTCTTCTCCAACACCACAGTTCAAAAGCATCAGTTCTTCGGCGATCAGCCTTCTTCACAGTCCAACTCTCACATCCATACATGACCATGGGAAAAACCATTGCCTTGACTAGACGGACCTTGGTTGGCAAAGTAATGTCTCTGTTTTTTAATATACTATCAAGGTTGGTCATAACTTTCCTTCCAAGGAGCAAGCGTCTTTTAATTTCATGGCTGCAATCAGCATCTGCAGTGATTTTGGAGCCCAAAAAAACAAAGTCTGACACTGTTTCCACTGTTTTTCCATCTATTTCCCATGAAGTGATGGGACCAGATGCCATGATCTTTGTTTTCTGAATGTTGAGCTTCAAGCCAACCTTTTCACTCTCCTCTTTCACTTTCATCAAGAGGCTTTTGAGTTCCTCTTCACTTTCTGCCATAAGGGTAGTGTCATCTGCATATCTGAGGTTATTGATATTTCTCCCGGCAATCTTGATTCCAGCTTGTGCTTCTTCCAGCCCAGCGTTCCTCATGATGTACTCTGCATGTTAGTTTATTCTCATCTTGATTTCCTTGAGTCCTTTATTTAGAATGCTAATGGTCTCTTCTTAACCCCTTACCCCTTCTTTCTTATGACCTGAGCATAATGGTTTATTACCTGTAATAGCTATAAACTCTCAAAGGAAGAGGTAAAAATCACAGCAGAAGAAAGGCATTTTTTCCCCGTAACAAAATTTTGTTTCTAACAAAGCTTTAATTTCTTATTTGCTTCAATTTAGCTATAAAATTTAGCAGCACATATGTCAATGAGCGTCAGTTTCAACCAGCTAAAAACTACTAGAAAAACAGTATGTGTTCACTACCTCTGAATTTACAGAGCAACCTCATCATGTGCCTGAAATTCTCCTTTAGTAGTGTATAATGACCTTGTTTCCCTATTGTGTGTTAGTCGTTCAGTTGTGTCTGACTCTGCAGTCCCCATGGACTGTAGCCGGTCAAGCTTCTCTGTCCATGGGATTCTTCAGGCAAGAATTCTGGAATGAGTAGCCATTCCCTTCTCCAGGGGATCTTCCCGACCCAGGGATCAAACCTGGCTCTCCTGCATTGCAAGTGGATTCTTTACCATCTGAATCTCCAGGAAAACCCTGTTTCCCTATTAACATAGGTAAAATATATCTGCGCTTCTGTTCTTTTGAACTTTTATTTTGATTTCTGTCACAAAGGGATACATTTACATTTTTACAATGCCAACCAAATCTTTAAAAGGAAGACAAGTGATCATCCAGACACTCTACTGTATTGGACTCCCACCAGAAAGAAGCAACAGAGAAACGAGGTCTATAAAATGTAGTGGATGATCACCTGGATGACATAGTGTTAGGAGCTGAATTGTGTCCTCCAGAAACACGTGTTGAAATCCGAACCCCAGGTACCTGTGAGTGTGATCTTGCTTGGAAAAATAGTGTCTTTACAGATGTAATCAAGTTGCTGTTGTTCAGTCTTTCAGTCATGTCTGACTCTTTGGGACCCTATAGACTCTATCTTGGAGAAGGCAATGGCAAGCCACTCCAGTACTCTTGCCTGGAAAATCCCATGGATGGAGGAGCCTGGTAGGCTGCAGTCCATGGTGTCGCTACTAGTTGGACATGACTGAGCAACTTCACTTTCACTTTTCACTTTCACACATTGGAGAAGGAAATGGCAACCCACTCCAGTGTTCTTGCCTGGAGAATTCCAGGGACGGCGGAGCCTGGTCGGCTGCCGTCTATGGGGTTGCACAGAGTTGGACACGACTGAAGTGACTTAGAAGCAGCAGCAGCAGCAGGAAAATAATAGAGGTACTATTTTAAATGGTAAGAGAGTGGAGGTTGCACTCTATTTTTTCAATGATAAAATATGTAATTATTAATTTTATTTGAATGAATAATGCATGGATACCGCCTCCAGTTATAAAGGTGTGAAACTGTATATAGTAAAAGCATCTCTTGTTACATTTTCCCACACCTACCTAGGTCTCCTCCAGAGGACATCCATTGTTAATACTTTCTTGGGTATCGTTTGAAACGTATGTAATACATGTACAAACATGTACGAATACCTGCTTTCCTTTCCCATCTCCTCTCAACAAATGACAGCATGCAATTTACGTTGTCATTACTAATGACAGTATTTTTGCCTCTGAGTTTTTCATTTACACTGTCTTTTTGAGATCTTTACATATTGACACTTGTAGAGCTACTTTGTAGTTGTGAAAAGTGTTAGTTGCTCAGTTCTGCCCAACTCTTTGAGACCCCATGGACAGCATCCCACCAGGACTGTCCATGGGATTTTCCAGGCAAGGATACTGGAGTGGGTTGCCGTTTCCTTCTCCAGGGGATTTTCTCAACCCAGGATCAAGACCGGGTCTCTTGCACTGCAGGCAGATTCTTTACCGACTGAGCTACCAGGGAAGCCCCACTTTGTAATAAGGAATATTTAAGATTGACATTGGGCTTACCAGAAAGTGCAGTGGTAAAAGAATCTACCTCCCAGTGCAGGAAACACAAGAGACATGAGTTTGACTCCTGGGTCGGGAAGATCCTCTGGAGTAGGAAATGGCAACCCACTCGATTGTTCTTGCCTGGAAAATCCCATGGACAGAAAAGCCTGGAGGGCTACAGTCCAGGGGGTCACTCACAGTTGGACATGACTGAGCACACACACAAAATTGACATAGAATTCTGTTTAAGAAATCCAGTTGTTGTTTCTTCTGCTATTACTGTGTGAGTGAACCACACAAACATAAATGGAATGCTTATTACTACCATCTTTGGAAAACTGCGTGCACTAGGCACTGTGCAGAGTGGTTCAGAGATTTCATTTAACCTATTCTTGGCTGGGAACAGAAGGATTAATAAGAAAGCTTCAATTTCTTTGACCTAAAGAATATTTTTTTTAATGTTTACTATTGAAATAGGATCAAGTCCCATTGGTATTATAGGCTCCTTAAAAGAATAAAAAATGGAAATTTTTATCGGTAGTTCTGATTACTGCCAACTGCCTCAAGATTAGTTTTATGTTAAAAACTTTATCTCTTGTCTTTTACTTGTCATTACTGAAAAACATGATTTCTTTGACGCTGTAAATGTAATTTTTTTTGGCATAGAATTTATTCAAAGCAAACCAGAGCCTGGTTTTGATTTTTCTGAATGTTCTTAACTAGAATCAAAACAAGGGTACATATGTATTTTATACTGAGGACAAGAGTCGATTCAGGTACTGTCAGATGTGCCGCCCTGAAGCTATTGTGACTGTCACTACTGATGTTCAAATATGGATTCTTCATTGGAAACTGGACAGCCGGGAGTTTGAAGGATGAGGGGTGTTGTTTATGGCCACAAAGAAGTAGGCAAGTATCTGTGGCATTATTGTCCTGTTTCAGACTTGGAAGTGTAGAAGTCTTCTTATCTGCTATAGAAACAAGGTAAATAGACTGGTATTCTTTTTTTTTTTTTTAGAGTGGTATTTTTGAAAGCACAGTGGTGCCCCTTATCCATGGGGGATATGTTCTAAGACCCCCAGTGGATGCCTTGAGATCATGAATATTATTGAGCCCTATGTATGCTGTGTTTTGTCCCATATATGCATACCTATGATGAGGTTTAATTTATGAATTAGGCACAGTAAGAGAATGTTCAAACTGCCAGCAGCACTATTTTTGTGCTTTAGGGCTATTATTTAGTACTGTACGGGTTACCTGAACACAAGCACTGTTCTACAGGACAGGCAATCTGATAACCAAGATAGCTATTAATGCCTAGCGTGTGGGATGAGCTGGACAAAGGGAAGCTTCATGCCCTGGGTGGGATGGAACTGGAGGGCATGAGATTTCATCACACTACTGGGAACAGCATGGAATTTTAAATGTATGAATTGTTAATTTCTGGAATGTTACACTGAATATTTTCTGACTGGTTGACTGCAGGCAACTGAAACAGCAGGAAGTGAAACTTCTGATAAGGAAGGACTGATGTACACCAAAATATCTCCATTCTTGCTATGGACTTGAATGATAAGAGAGGATGCCCTTATTTTGATTGGTTTATATTATATCTTTGCCACTGGCTCCATGGTGGCAGAAGTTGATAGTTTTTCATCAGCACTCCAACTAGGGGATTCACATCAGCTTCCTTTGTGGCTAGTAGGGCAGGTAACCAAATTCTGGTCAGTGGGATGCAGATGAAAGTGGTGTGGGGTACCCCAGGCCAGGGCCCTGAAAAGAGTGGGTGTGCTTGCCTTCCTTTCCCGTGTCCTTTACTGCTGTTCAAATATCCATGTGCTGTTGGTGGAGCTGCTATCTTCTGCTCAAGAGGGAATTCACCCCGCCCCCATAGGGTATTCCTCAAAGGGAGAAATAAACCACTGTCTTGTTTAAGCTCCTGTATTAAGGGGGTGTTCTTTGCTTCAGCAGCTTAAATTGTGCCCTAACTGATAACATCCATATGTTCAGATATGGTTAAGAAGGAACTAGACCACTTGCTTCTTTTAACTGCCTTTTAGAATCAAATGTGAATGTACAAATTACTAGTTTCAGAGTAGCCTAAATCCCCAGGATGGTGATTCTCTTGTTTCTTTGATTTAATTTTGTGTTTTAGAAATGGGATGAGACTGGTTAGTATCAAGTTGGTTATAGCAGTATTTTCCAAGCTATTTTTCAGGAATCTCTTATGACTGGGTTATCGATTCAGTACCAGTTCCAACATGAGGGAGGCTTCCCACACATCAAGAAGCGACTCTCCAATACCAGTTGGGGATCCTGTAGTTCAGCTGGATTCTGACACTGTCTATCCGGAGATAGCTTCAGATTCCCCAGGTTAAGGGCTCAGTCCCCCAAGATTGCCCTCAACTTCAGATGTAAATCACAAGCCCAGGTTGTTACCTGTGCTTCTGACCTACTTGCTATAAATCAGATGTTCCTGTGACCCCCAGCCTCCATTCTTGGATTTGACTAATTTGATAGAATGGCCAACAGAACTCAAAAAAACCTGCTTACTTACTAGGTTACCAGTTTTTTTTTGTTGTTGTTTTTTTAACAAAGGTTATTAAAGAAAATGAATCAGCCAGATGAAGAGAGACATAGGGTGAAGTCCTGAACAAAAGAGGTTCTGTCCTAGTGGAATTTGGTGTCAACACGATGGCACATGGAAGCGTTTTGGTTCCCCAGACTGGAGACTCTTCAAACCCCCTCCTTTTGATCTTTTCTAGAGGCTTCGTTACATAGGGTGATTGGTTAAATCAGTGGTTGTTGGTGGGTTGATTCAACCTTCAGTCCTTCTCCCCTCCCTGAAAATCAGGGGGTGGGACTGACAGTTCCATCCCTCTATTCAAGGTTGGGTTTCCCCGGCAACCAGCCCCATCCTTAGGTGCTTCCCACAAGTAACCTCATTAACATAAAGTCAGGGTCTTGTTATGAATAATAAACAATTTCACCTTTATGGCTCTAAAGTGCTTTCAGGGACTGAGACAAAAGACCAAATATAACAGAAGATACCCTCATGTCTCTTATGCTCAGGACATTCCAAAGGTTTGGGGAGCTGTGAGCCAGGAACTATGAAAGAAGATCAAATATGTCTTTATTATAAATCACAGGAGTGTTTTTCTAAAAAAGGTGTAGGGAAGGATTTGAAGACAGCAAGAGTGGAAAGCTATGGGTCAAATAACCAGTTTCTTCAGGGCTATAATGAGAAAGTATCACCACCAGCTGGCAGGTGGGAGATAAGCTGTGTACTGTTTCCAGTATTATTTGACCATGCATCTCTTTCTTTGGAATGTATTAACATTTGTGAAACTAGTGTTTTTTTGAAACATAGTTTGGAATTACAGTGTTACAGGGTTACAGTTGTTTGTATTTTCCTGGTATGTAAACAAATGTCTCTATTACAGAGGACTATATATCTCATCCATCTTGCTTTGATTCAAACTTTGCAGCTCATAGAAGGGAACCACACTTACTTTATTTTCTAGGTCTGGAGGAGTTCTTCACGTTTGCTCCCATGAGTTATAGACATGGTACAATTAAAATGCATTAGTTTTAGTTTGTGTTTTCATAAAAAGGAAATGATATAAATTTGAAATGCATGAATATATGAAATACTTATGTTCTAATTAGAACCCATTTTATCTGCTTTCTATCATTTAGATTGCGTGTAAGATTTTATTAGCAAAAAATGGTGATGCTACAACAAAAATAAGTTGAAAAACTGTTGTTTGTGTTAGGAAAGTTGGTAAACTCATATAATTGGGGTTATATGGTGGAAGGTATGATTTCACACTTCATTTGGTAGGTATTTGGGGGCCACCGAAGGTTTCTGAACAGGACAGTAGGATTAGGGTTTTTTAAAAGAGCAAACTGACATCAGAACAAAAAATGAGTGGTTTGGGGAGGGCAAACACTGCAGGGAAGCCAGGTTATCAGGCAGGAGATGAGATTACTCTGCATTGCAACCATCCAGGGCAGAGGGATGAATGGAGGATGCTTCAGGCATCATTTTTCAGAATTTCTATGTCTCATGCTCCTACATGGAGTTATATTTTGTATAGAGCTGATGTGTGGACTTTTAGAAACATAGATCAATAATAAAAGATCAAAAAGCAGATGCACATGACTACACTGGAATATATAAAAGCCACATCTGTTTCCATAGTTGCCTTTTGACAGCGATTGGTAAAGAACCATTGAATGTATTTTCACAGTCTTTGCTTATGTCATGGAACCTTTGTCCCTAATTCTCCTTTCCTGTGTGTGTCGTGGCAGAAGGGTTGAATTATGAAATTGTGTTCTGTAAAGTATTTGTTCAGCTCTAGTTGTTTGCTCTTTAGTTGAATTTCTTGTGCTCTTCATGGGATGTTTGAACTTCTGTTAGGAGATTTTCAAAGCCTCTAGGCCACCCATATGCATTGTTTGGCAGTTGATGGAGCATAGTGGTACTTGCAACGGATCTACAAGAAGTCTCGCTAGCTTTGGTTGCTTAACACTCTGGGCTCATAAATCCCTAATTTAAATTTGGTACTTCTGTGGGGTACAGTTTTATTTCTAAATTTACATGTCTGTTCCAACACCACAACATGGTTTTGACTTGAGTTGTCTGGAATCTTCCTAGAGCCTCAGAGTCTGTTTTGTACATTTCAACTTTCTCCATTTTGTTTGTTGTTGTTTAGTCGCTAAGTCGTGTCCGATTCTTTGAGACCCCAGGGACTGCAGCACAGCAGGCTTCCCTGCCCTTCACCATCTCCCGGAGTTTGCTCAGACTCACGTCCGTTGTTTCGGTGATGCCGTCCAGCCACCTCCTCCTCTGCTGCCCTCTCTCCTTTTGCCGTCATTTTTTCCCAGCATCAGGGTCTCTTCCAGTGAGCTGGCTCTTCACATCAGGTGGCCCAAGTATTGGAGCTTCAGGTGGCTTTAATATTTTCTTTGTTTTTAAAAGTTTGATGTGTCCAAAGGGGAACAAAATGTAAGCGTGGCTGTCAACACGGAGACAATGAGGTTGATTAATTCGTGCTGTCCTAAAAGCTGTTTCTACCAGGACAGCTTGTTTTTCTATTATAAACTGGAGACAATGTATCCAGAAAACAAAGAATGTTTCCTAATAGTGTGTCACGAGGGGATGGTGACATAGACAAGGTGGTGACATATCTAGATTGCTTTTAATACATGTTTTTAAGTTACGCCAGTAACCTTTCCTCATACAGACCATTGGGAAAAAAGCTACAGTCTGTTCATTAGTTGTAATACATGATCCTGGCGTGAGGTAACTTGCGAATAGTTACTGTGTGAAGTCAATCTGATGATAAAAGGACACAAATTTCAGGATGTTTCTGTGTGACTTATTCAAGTTTATGAATTCTGTTATTTTTCAAATTAATGGTAAACAGCTTGTCTGAATAAGATAGATATTGAAAAGCAATAAAGATGATCTGTTCCATTAGAAAAAGTGCTGAGGCATTAGGTGTATATTGTGTGCAAAACTGTAGATACCACATGAATGGCACCCTTGTTACAGTTTGTAATTTAACTGAATGTCTTCCTGTCTTTAGTGAGCAAGAAACAGTGGTTTCAGATGGAGTCTCTGCTTCATTCTATAATTGGCACTGTGGCTTCCCTGATGGATCAGTGGGTAAAAAATCCACTGGCAATGCAGGAGACTCTGGAGATGTGGGTTCAATCCCTGTGTCAGGAAGATCCCCTGGAGGAGGAAATGACAACCCACTCCAGTATTCTTGCCTGGAGAATCCCATGGACAGAGAAAACTGGTGGGGTACAGTTCGTGGGGTCACAAAGACTCAGACATAACTGGGTGACTAAGCACACACGTGGCTTTGACAGGAAAGGTCCTTTGAAGAACCTCTTTGATGTCATATGGTTGGAAGTTTGGACTCTGGCTGTGATTTTTAGGCTCTTTTCTATGTGGTCCTTCTCCAGATTCAGTCACAGGTCTGCAGTGTCATTTACCTACTTCCATATGCCCAATTCTGGGGTGGGGGGCACTATTCCTATAAATTATTAAGTGGATGGTGCCCTTTGAATTTATGGGATGTGAGCATCCTGATCTTGAGTACCCACACTGTACACATCCCAGTGGTAGATGTCCTGTCATCTCCAGTGGGATTCAGTTCAGGTTCTTAAACACAGGCAGGTACGATGCTCCACAGCACTGGTGCTCCAGGCACCCACCTCCAACACTCCTCTTCACCCTCTTCCAGCTCCCAGCTCTCCCCACTTGATGTTCACCTAAGGAAACCCTACTGACTCATTCAGTAATTCAACAGTCATTTACTGAGCACCTGCTATGCATCCTGCTTTATGTTAAGCACCTAGGAAGTTCTCAGGGATCATCTTGATTTGGGTAAGTTAATCCTTGGAGAAGCCTCAGTGTATGCTTCTCTTGTTTATAACACTTTCCCCGTCTTGGCTCTTCGTGCAAAACTTAAAAAAAAAAAAAGATCACTTTGTTTTCATTTACATTGCGTGGTGCCTGCTTATTGTATCTGTGTATTTTCTCCCTCTGGGCCATAAGTACTTTGAGCACAGGATTGCATTGTTTTTTGTTTACCAACCAATAGCTCAGTAAATTGGAGAAAAGCAAAAATTACAGTAGAATAGATTGAATTTCAATTCTACCTCTTTCTCGCTGGGAAAATTAACTTTCCTAAATGTTAGATTCCTCCTCTGTGCTTTGGAGATAAGAACATCAAGTTAGACCAACTCAAGATTTATTTGTTTTCACTGTCCTCAGACTTTAGATGAGAATGTGTTCATACGTTTCTGGGACAGAGCCTATCACCTTCGTATGAAGATATTAAGGTATCCACCCAGTAGTCCTCTCCATCCTTCTTGTCTGTGACTTTGAGGATAGCGGGATTCATGAAAGTCTATTGAATAAACGACAAAGCACCCAAGGTTTGTGCCATTAACTATGTTTACATAAAAATGGAGAAATTAGCATGAATAGTATATATTATTCCTTGGCAGTGGCATCTCTGCTAATCAGGTACTGGGAAATAGCGACCTTGGCCTCCAGCTGTCTTCAATAGAAGCTAACTGGCACTGCCTTAGGCATCCTTCTCTCTTTTAACAAGAGAGTCATTATTTGGAAAACCTAGTCATATACACTTTTTTCTTCCAAAGAGTCTAGACAACACAATAAATACATGTATTACTCATTCTATGTTAATTCTTCTTGCCAAAGGAGAGAAATGCATTTAAAGGAAATTCCTGGAAGAATATCTGGAGACCTAAAAATAAACCTCATGGTTTTATTTTAAGCTTGTCAACAGAGGTGACAAGTGCAAGAATTGTAGCCCAGATGTACGGGAAGCAGCTCGTAAATTCTCTTTCTTTTTGTGTTTTATCTTGCCTGCCACTTTCCCCTAAAATGGAAATAATTTTTAATATCAGAGAGAGATGGGAAAATTCCACTTTTGTTTGTAAAGGTGACACTGTGGTGAATGAACAGTTACGGGGACACTTGTCTGTGTTAGAGCCTGGCTGCTGGGAAAGAGGGATGCCCTGCCGCCTGACACTCAGGCGTTTCCAGATGCTGCTGGCTTGTCACTACTTTTCTGTCTCCTATTAAGGAAACTAGGAGGTGACCGAGGAGCTGATTAGAAGTCCTTTAATTTCCCTTTCTGGGTCTTCCCTGGTGGCTCAGTGGTAAAGAATCTGCCTGCAATACAGGAAATGCAGATTTGATCCCTGGGTGGGGAAGATCCCCTGAAGGAGGAAATGGCAACCCACTCCAGTATTCCTGCCTGGAGAATCCCATGGACAGGGGAGCCTGGTGGGCTACAGTCCATGGGGTTGCAGAGTCAGACATGACTGGTCGACTAAACAACAACAACCAATTCCTTTTCTAAGTCAGCTTGCACAATGTTCAGAGACCTAGTTCTTTTCATTCGGAGCGGGAGAGGAAAGATTTGTAAGTGGAGAGGTGAGCAGTAGGTATCTCCTGCTCAGAAGCAGGTGAGAAGCAGGTTCAGATGGGTTTTGGGGGACAAATCAGCACAGAACTGGAGAATGTCAATGAGTATAGAGCTGACTGGCCTCTGAGCCCCAGGATGGGAAGTAAGCCAAATAGTGCTTCTGTCTGAGTTCTGGCTTGACTCATAGTGTGGACCCTTGGATCCTTTTCCTTACCCTCAACTGAAGCTATGATGATGACTTTACTTTTATAGGTTCATCTCAGATGGAAGGAGATTCTGGATGATTTAGATGTTGTATTTTAATGCATATATATATATATATGGAATCTAGAAAGATGGTATTGATGACAACCTATTTGCAGGGCAGCAGTGGAGACACAGTGGAGACAGCAATGGGCTTCCCTGGTGGCTCAGAGGGTAAAGCGTCTGCCTGCAGTGCAGGAGACCTGGGTTTGATCCTGGGTCAGGAAGCTCCCCTGGAGAAGGAAATGGCAACCCACTCCAGTACTGTTGTCTGGAAAATCGCATGGATGGAGAAGCCTGGTTGGCTACAGTCCATGGGGTCGCAAAGAGTCAGAAACGACTGAGGGACTTCACTAATGGAGACAGACAGAGAATGGACTTGTGGACACAGTGAGGGAAGGAGAGGGTGGACGAATTGAGAGAGTAGCTTTGAAACATATGTATTACCGTGTGTAAAATAGATAGCCAGTGTGTGACAGCTTGCTGTATGACACAGGGAGTTCAAACCAGCGCTCTGTGACAACCTAGAGGGGTGGAATGGGGTGGGAAGTAGGAGGGAGGTCCAAGAAGAAGGGGACATGTATATACCTATGGCTGATTCATGTTGATGAATCGCAAAAATCAACACAATATTGTAAAGCAATTATCCTCCAATTAAAAGTAGATAAATTAAAAAAACAAAAACCACAGATAACTGCAAAATATTCCAGAGGGTTGAATCAAGGTCTTGTTCTTTTTTTTTTAAGTGAACCACTGAGTCAGGCAATGGTTCCAGCTCTAGATGTGTTCAGTTCCTGCAAATTATGTGATAGGAAATTGTAATGGTTTTTGAAAGGTGTCTTAATAAATGTGGTTTTTATGGGATCACTTAGAATCTCCCTCACCCCCCTAATTTTTTTCCAAGCCCTGCCTGTGAATTGCATCTTTCTTTTAACAACTGCTCATCACACCCTAGTTATTTGAATGGAAATCCAGTCTATACAAAATCAGTATACACTGGATTTTCCTTTGTGTGTGTACTAAGATATTTGTTTAATATTTAATTCTCGAGGCTACAGAGGTATTCCTGTATCCTTTGACTTCTTCCCTTTAAGTGTCTGTTTCATATTTCATACCGTTAGCACATTCTTTACATCGGTCAATTATGGCCTGTTTGTATTTCAGCCGCCCTGAAATACAAGCAAGTCATCAGCCCTTGCTGTTTTATTATCCTTTATTTGTGGGTGTGCCATCTTCCCCTGTCCTTCTCTAATATGATTATTCAAACAATCCTTTCTTTTCCATGTTAAGATAGTGCTAACTCTCCTTTGAAGTTCACCCCTGTATTTATTTTTCTTTATTCTTAAACCTCTGCTCCATTAAGCTTCTCTCTGTTCCTTTCCTCTCATAGATTTTAATACCAGCTTTAATTCTGGAACTTATACTTACTTTTTCATCTTTTGTAAAATAAATGGGCCCTTATGGATAGACCCACTTAGAGAGTGGATCTGCTGTGATAGAAAATACTAGGAAAGTAAATTCCATACCTAGGATTTCTCTCTTGGGCTTTTTATAGTTTTTTACATCACTCCAAGATGTTCTGTAGAATCCAGGGCCATTGCCAAGTTCTCCGGCCAGTTATCTGGATCTTCATGCCTGTTAATGCAGCTTAAGCCTGTGCTAATTAACTCCGTTGTAATATGTCACCTGGTTGGCTGGTTTTGAGTTTCTACAAACCTAAACACTTCATAATAATAATGACAATAGTAACAAGAAACTGCATACTTTCTGTAAAATGAGCACCTTACACATATCAGTTCTAAAATACAGTGAAGTGAAAGTTGCTCAGTCATGTTAGACTCTTTGTGACCCCACAGACTGTGCAGTCCATGGAATTCTCCGGGCCAGAATAGTGGAGTGGGTAGTCTTTTACTTCTCCAGGGGATCTTTCCAACCCAGGGATTGAATCCGGGTCTCCTGCATTGCAAGTGGATGCTTTACCAGCTGAGCCACCAGGGAAGCCCAAGAATAGTGGCGTGGGTAGCCTATCCCTTCTCCACTGGATCTTCCTGACCCAGGAATCAAACCAGGATCTCCTACATTGCAGGCGGATTCTTTACCAGCTGACTACCAGGGAAGCTCAAAATACAAGATTTAGTTATATATTGACTGCTCTGGGTCTTCATTGCTCTGCTGGCTTTTCTCTAGTTGCGGTTTGCGGGCTTCTCATTGTGGTGGCTTCTTGTGTTGCAGAGCATGGGCTCTAGGGCACGTGGGCTTCAGTAGTTGCAGCACGTGGGCTCAGAAGTTGCCACTCCTGGGATCTAGAGCACAGGTTCAGTAGTTGCGGGCCACAAGCTTAGATGCTCCGTGGCATGTGGGATCTTCCCAGATCAGGGATCAAACCTGTGTCTCCTGCATTGGCAGGCGGACTCTTCGCCACTGAGCCACCAGGGAAGCCCATAGAGTATAAGATTGTATGGAGGATTAAATAAAGACTCAAGGTGAGTGTGTACATTGTCCAAGTTGGCATGGATCAAGGCAGTTTTGGTTGTTTTTCTTCTCCGCAAAAGCTCCTGAGCTTGTATTTCTCTCATCCTACATTCTAATGTTGCTGGCTTCATTCAGGTCTTTATACTTATTCAGATGATATTCTGATTATGTTAGTTTCAATCCTTTTTTGAAACTGATTTTGTCTTATCATCAATTTTCTATTCCTGTTACATTTTTTTTTTGTATCTTCCAATGACTTGATAAATACTCCTTCTGTGTCTGCCTGGAAATTGTACACATGACCAAGAACACAGGAGCATTGCCCACCACCAGAAGCTTCCTATCTCAATGTCCATTTCTAAACACATTTTGGAAAGAGTCAAGTAACAACCTGTGACTCCATTTAACCATACTGTCATCCGGCCCCTATTTCTGTATTGTTCATTAGGATTTAGGGCAACTGAAATCAAGAAGAGTGAGACACTATAGGAGGTCCTGTGGAAATGACCCAGTAAACAAAACAGGCTTTTTGTGGTTTGGAAGAAGAGGGAATAGACAAGTACACAGGTGATTATAAGCAAAACAGGATGAATCTCCTCTCAGATGTAGAGAGACCAGGGAGATTTGACTTGGATGAGTGTAAATTTTACAGATCCACTTGTAGGTCTTGTGCTGCAGTCCATGGAGTCGCAAAGAGTGGCTGAATTGAACTGTACATCTTGTAGAGAGAAGGCTACGTCTCAAGAGTCAGATGCCAGCTGAATCTTAAAGGGGATGCAGAGGTCTGTGCAGGATGAGAGGATATTGCCTGTGCATGTGCAGATGGACAGCGCAGGCCATGTGTGTGAAACAGTTAAGCCGTCTGCTTTGACTTGTGGGGCGTGGGGTGCATAGTAGGTGCATTGTGCAGTTGTGTTGAAGGCTTCGGTCATGGACTTCTACCATGCTAACGAGCTTGGACTTGGCCATGCCGACCACAGTGTATTGATTACGAACACAGACTCCAGAGTCAGACTTCTTGGGCATGAATTCTGTTGTGTTCCATACTAGCTGTGTGCATGCTCAGTCCCTAAGTCATTTAATCTGACTCTTTGTGACACCATGGACTGCAGGCCGCCAAGCTCTCTGTCCATGGGATTTCCCAGGCACGAATACTAGAGTAGGTTGCCATTTCCTCCTCCAGGGGATCTTCCCAACCCAGGGATCGAACGCATATTTCTTGCATCTCCTGCACTGGTGGGTGGATTCTTTACCACTGCACCACCTGGGAAGCCCTGCTAGCTGTGTAATCTTAGGTAATTTACTAAAACCTTCTGTGCCTCAGTTTCTCTGTCTGCAAAATGAAGTTAAAACATCAACCTCTTTGTAAGTTTTTTGTGTGAGGATCAACCGAGTTAACATTTATTAAGTCCTTACCCAATGCCTGCCAAACAGTAAATGCGAAGTGCTTGTTAAAGAGGAGAGATTTTTTTGTCTGGAGGAAGAAAATCACATAACAAAAGTTGGATGGTAAAATGCTTACACTGGTAGCTGTGAGAATTATGGGCTAGGTAGAGGTTGTGTATGTGTATGGGGGTGGGGGTGAGTAAGAAACAATGAGAAAGTCAATGGGATGGGTAAGACATAATGAGGGAGGGTCTAAAGGAGAGTATCACGAGGACCACTTCGTTCAGTATTCCATTAATTTTCCCTTCCCTAATTGACCTGTCCTTGTTGGCTGGTCAGATTTAAATCTCAGTGCATGAGCTCCCTTTTTGTTCTTTTCCATCTTCTGAGAAGTCATCAGCAAAGCAAGTCTACAGTTGAGAATCTTTTAGCTGCTCTGCAGCGAGTGCTGTTAGACATGTTGTCAATACTTGGATAGATGATGCCTCTTTATCATGACTACATTTTACCTCTGTAATGTGCGGAGAGCATCTACTTCATCGCTCTGCATCAGTGTGGTTAATAAACAGCAAACATACATAACAACCCCCAGCACACCGTATATCTTATCAGCAGTCCGGTTGCTACGTAAAATCCTGCGTCTTTGCCTCTGACCAAATGATAAAAACCTGATAATCAAGCCCGACGTTCTTCATGTACAATAGAAGAAATGTGATTCTCACTTTTTAACCTCTGATCTCCTTTTCATCACTTGAAATGTACATGAAACACACATCCAGCAAGTGATAGTTAGCAGTAGAACCCGACTATATGTAATAAGGGGTATTTTTGGACACTCTGAAATTCAGCTTTCTAAGATTCAATTCAAGATAAAAGGATCACAAAAATAAAATAAGATCATATAAGTATTGTAGCAAGCCACCATGGTTATGGAGGTCATTTAAAAATAGAGAATCTTTACTTCCCACTTGGAGGAAATATTGATTGAAGCCCGAACTGGGGTCTTTGTTTCTGCCTCTCATTTGTCGAAATGATCTTTCTAAAAGGCTGCAGATATCTTATGCTACCTGAAACCTGTGAAGGTAAGGACATTGTTAAAAGAAAGGAACAAAATCAGTGTCTGTGTAGGTACAGGTTTAGGATTATATAGAATTCGATTATGGATTATATGTTGCTGTTGCTTTTGAGTCCAGTGCCTTTTGCCCACAGCTTGGGCTACATATGACCCAGTGGTCACCCTTTCCCAGTCCTGCGGTCATTCTCCATCCTAGCTACACAATGAAATCATCCTGAGCACTGAATATATACAGTTCCCAGCCCCATGCCCAGAGTTTGATGTGATTAGATTGACCGCAGAGATTCTCATAGACATCAGGGTTGGGAATCCCCGCATTAGAGACCACTTACCCCTCGGGCAGGGGGATCTAAAGAGTTTACGGGGAACATGCTTCCGCTTGGCATCACCGTGGTATTTGCTGCTGTCTGGCCTTGATATGGCTACTCTTTTGGAAGCTGGTTTCTCTTTGTGCCTCAAAGACCCCAGTCTTCCCTTTGACCCCGGTTCTGATGACTGGAGTTCAGCTTTCTTTCCCTGTGGCTGAGTTCATGACTCGTTAACTGCCTGCTTCCTCACAGTCTTTGGAAGCCCGGAACTCTTCATTTTTTAATTTTATTTTTTTTGCTCTTGGGAAATTGCCCGTAGAATCTGCTAGAGCTAACTAGCTGTTCTTACAGAGCGCTACTCCTGAATGCCGCCTTTCAGCACACTCTCTCCCAGGTCACTCTTGCTCTTGTTGGGTGTCCCTGACATGACCGCTGTGGGGTGGGGGGCACCATGGTCTCAGAGAGCCTCGTGCTGGAGTGATTTGACCGGATGCACCTGAAGCTGTGTCTGGTCTCGCTTCGCTCAGAGTTTGTTCTGGTGGAGAAGCTGGGTTTCATTCTTGATTCCTGCCCCTTTCTGTTCTAACTGTAGGTCCCTGTATGTTACCTCGCCCTTTTCGTGGTGAAAGGCGCTGGTTCAGATGAACCCATTGTGAAGACCAGGCTGCTGGGTGATGTGCTCCCAGACAGAGAGGTTGGCCAGAAACTTTGGGAGATACCGATGCATCCCGCTTTCCACTGAGATCAGTGACTCACCAAGCTCGGAAGCCTGTCTAGCGTGGACCTTTCCTCTGAATCTCTCCGGTGGTTGGGGCATCGCCTGGGGCACCACACAGCAACAGGGTGGCTTGAATTTCCGCCATGTTTGCTTTGGGCAGGTCTCCCCGCATTTCAGTCCTCATCTGTGTTAATATCCAGGGTGCTTCATTTGCTACTCTATCTATCGTGCAGAAATTGAGGTATGAAGGTTTGCAGACGCCCAGTCTCTTATGGACACAGGAAGAGGAAGGATGCGGCTCTCACACACTTGTGTACACTACTGCGTGTGTGCAGTGGCGTGCTTACTGCGGTCTTAGTGTGAGTAGACTTAGCTTTAGGATCATGGAAAATCTGACTAATTCGGATAGTGTGAAGCAATATTATCAGAAATAAGCCCCAGTCTTAAAATATTTACATGTTTTTCATAGTTTCTCACATATCTGGGCTCTGATTTTCCCGGCAGCTACTCTGCTTACCACCTGGTTTATTAATTTACTTTCACACTGAAGCCAAGTAGGCTTTGGTTCTGCTGTTTTGTCGGTTCCCTGGGTGTTCCATCTGGGACTGAATATTAGTCGTCACTGCCTGTCTTCAGGGAGCATCAGTGGATACACCTGTTTGGGCCTCATCTCTGGAAATTCTGCATTATTAAGTCAGGTGGGGTTCCTGAGCATCTGTATTTTTTTAAATTTATTTTTAATTGGAGGATAATCGATTTACAATATTGTGCTAGTTTCTGCTGTACAACAACATGGATCAGCTGTATGGATACATATATCCCCTCCCTCTTGAGCCTCCCTCCTATGACCTCTACTCCCATCCCACAACTCTAGGTCATTACAATGAGCCTGGAGCTGAGCTGAGCCATGGTACGTGGTAGTGTATATACATGGTAGAGTATATATGTTAATGCTGTTTCTCTCTTAATTCATCCCACCCTTTCTTTCCCCATTCTCCCCATGAGCATCTATATTTTTGCAAAGCCCCCCAGGTAATTTTGATGTATCCTAAAGCTGAGAAATACAATCATAGAAGGACTGAAATAAATACCAGACAGGCATGGTCTTTAGGGATATTTCCAGCCTTGAGATTTCATGTAGGTTGGTTCAGTGTGAGGTGTCAGAAAGTTTTAGAAAAATTTAGAAAAAACTATGAAAATGAGAAGTTAATGAATAAAAAATTATACATTGTAAGAAAATCTTTTATCATTCAGAAGGATTTTCTTCAGGGCTGTTTCAAATAGAGAGCTTCTCCAGTACATTCAAAAGATAAGTTGGTACAAAAATAGGAAAAGACTGAGACACAGCTTTTTGAAACAGCTCCTGGGAACAGAAACCAGATTGTCCCAGATCTCCTGTCTTTTACCTGAAAAGAAGCTGTTCAGGACCTGGTCGGTTGGTTCTCCAACAGTTTGGGATTTGGGAAAATGAATTCTAAGTTTTTGCATTATTATTATTAATAGAGCAACCATACTGCTCTTGCCACATTGCTAACTTTAATGTTAAAAAAAAAAAAAAACTCACTCAGATTTCCTAGTGACTCACAAGTGCTTGTGAAATGAGACACCATGAGCCCTGTCATCTAAAAGGTACCATATAAAGTGCTTTTGTTTCTTCTCTTTTTATTTAGTGCTAAAAAGAGAGCCAAGTGAATTTGGATACTCTGCTGCCCTTTGGTCTGTAGCTCACGGAATAGGGTTTGAGAGTTGAGAGTAAGGACTCTGCCACAGTATTCAGGGAGGAGCTAAGAAAAGGACCACTGTATTCTAGAACATGAAGGACAAAGGGTACTACTTTGCAGGGCAAGGAATAAGTGAACCCCCTTTAACAAAAACGAGTCGAGCAGTAACTTCAAATTATACTTATTTATATATATGTTTATATTACATATACACATACATATATATATATATTTAGGCTTCCCTGGTGGCTCAGTGGTAAAGATTCTGCCTGTTAATGCAGGAGATGCAGGAGACATGGGTTCGATCCTTGGGTCAAGAAGATCCCCTGGAGGAGGAAAATGGCACCCCACTCCAGTATTCTTGCCTGGAGAAGCCCATGGATAGAGGAGCCTGGCGGGCTATAGTCCATGAGGTCACAAAAAGTCAGACATGACTCAGTGACTGAACTACAACAGCATAGTGATGAAAGCTGACACCTGGATCATTTGATGTTACTTCAGATTTTGAATAAAGAAAAGGGAGCTAAGATCTCTCTTTGTAAAATCAGAGCAAAGAAGCATTTTTGTCATCTTATCCTCTTGAAAATCTTCACTGCTCGGAGCAAGCAAACAGGGTTGTTGTTTTCTTTATATTTTTCCCCCTCCCATACCATGAACATTCACTGGATTCACAAGTGGTCTCTTCATTTATCCTCTTTGAACTTCATTATCTTTTTTCCTTTCCAATCAGCAAAGTGCATGTTAAATAGTCTTGGGTACTCAGGAGCTAATTATATAATTTAGAAGTGTAAAAGTTCTCATTACCCCCCTATAGTCTGCAGTCTTTTCCTTCTGAATCCATAGAGCAATTAATTGGCAAGAGTTTCTCTTTAACACTATGGTAGGGTTTCTTTAAAGCAGTTTCTAGGAAAAGGTATTATTTTGGAATCACATAGGGATATCAGAGGAGAAGGCAATGGCAAGCCACTCCAGTACTCTTGCCTAGAAAATCCCATGGATGGAGGAGCCTGGTAGGCTGCAGTCGTGGGGTCGCTAAGGGTCGGACACGACTGAGCGACTTCACTTTCACTTTTCACTTTCACACATTGGAGAAGGAAATGGCAACCCACTCCAGTGTTCTTGCCTGGAGAATCCCAGGGATGGGGGAGCCTGGTGGGCTGCCATCTGTGGGGTCACACAGAGTCGAACATGACTGAAGCGACTTAGCAGCAGCAGCAGCAGGGAGATCAGAAATAAAAAACAAAACAAAACACCCTTCTCTCCTTAAAATGACACAGCGCACTCTGTTTCCAACGTGAAAGATTTAAATTGCTCAGTCAGGTCATGTGCTTTCCATTAAGACAACACCCACAGGCTGATTTAAGAGACTTAGTGTAACCAGTTGAACAATTGATGTGATACAACTCCCTTCTGTGTTGGTACTTTTGAAGTTGGTTTCCTGTTTTGACAGTTGCCTTTGGGATCGTAAATTACTACAGAAAGTTTATCTGAGTAAATTAAATTCCACATCTGATTTTCTTCAAGATTTTGGTTTCATTTGGTTTTACTGTTCAGCACATTGAGGCTTACAGAGGTCAAGTGCCTTGGCCAGGGTCATCGAGGGAGTCGATGTCTTAGCACAGGTGAGTTTTAAGTCACCTCATGCGACGAGTTGACTCACTGGAAAAGACTCTGATGCTGGGAAAGGTTGGGGGCGGGAGGAGAAGGGGACGACAGAGAATGAGATGGCCGGATGGCATCACCGACTCGATGGACATGAGTTTGAGTGAACTCCGGGAGTTGGTGATGGACAGGGAGGCCTGGCGTGCTGTGGTTCATGGGGTCATGGAGAGTCGGACACGACTGAGCGACTGAACTGAACTGAACTGATGTCTGCATTCTATGTTCATCAATCTGTTCATTGACCGCCAGCGCACCCTTGTTGGTTGGTCTCCTTATGAACTGGCTGTGTTTAAGGACCTTCCACACCAGTGGGACTTGATGGGAAGCCTGCGTGTTCAAGGGCTATCTTTATATGCAAATGAGAAACATACAGAGATCAGTTAGAATCATCGTTTGCATGCAGCTCTCTAAGGATTTCTTCCCCCATGCCAGCAAAATCAGGCTCAGGTTCACCACTTGGATGCTTGTGTGGGGCGGGATGCTAGTCATGTGCTGTCTGGTATTTGAGGCTGGCATGATGGAAGGCAGGATGGCCTGCAAATAGATGACTTCATTTCAGGGGCATGGAGCCTTTGCCAGGAGAGAAATGTTTTGCATTCATTTCCTAGAGGCTGCTGCAAGTGCGGCATAGCTGCTAGATTTTTGTGGCTGCCCCTGTAGGGTTTTGTCTGCTCCAATCTCAAAAGTGAAGCTTGCAGGAATGCAGCTAGACTGTATCAGAAGCATTAGAAAATAGGAACCCATAATTAGCCTGCACGGTCTCGAGCCTTCTAGGATATGCTAGAATGCAAAACATTTTGAAAAAAATGCCTAGGTTGAAATTTAGTTTAAACATATTAAGTGAGTAGCATGAATAGAGAGCCAAGGCATACTGTAATTACATGTAACTTTTGAGGTCTGAATTCATCGAAAACTGTATTCAAGCTCCCATTTTGTCTCTCCTGTGGAATACCCAGAGTAATTTTTGTTTTTTAATGAAAGCAGACGTTTTTTATTATTGGTTTCCCCACTCAGTTAATAATGCTTTTTATTTTAGCAGTTTCTTCAATTTGGATCTCTCCCCACTTTCCCTCACCAGCATGCACATTTAGGGGTGGTTGGGAAGGCATTGTTGATGCTAATATAGGGCTAATCAGTGAGCCACTCAATCGCCTACCTCGGCACACATAGCTTTGCTGTCAGCCAGAGATAAATTAGTAAAGGAGAAAGATGATTTAAAGAAGTGCCTGAAAATGATTATCGCACAAAGGCCAGCATTTAGGAAGCTGTTGAGCCACAGAGAAATTCCCAGGGAGGCTGAGGCGACAGCCTTTATCTTGCAATAAGGGCAAATGGTGAAAATCAAGTGTCGGCCCAGGCACGTTTTATGTCCATTTGAGTGACTAAAGGCCAGTTTGGCTCAGCACGTGTTTGGATCATGTGCTGTAAACCCTTTGACCTTGTTTCCTATTGCTGATTTATCGCTTTTGTGTGCTTCAAGCTTTCTGGGGGAAGAAAAAAAATCCTCGACCCTTGATGGGGAAGTGGGTCAAGCCGGGAGTGGACGCAGGAGTTGTGCTGTGCCTCACTTCACTTCTGGAAGGCAGCTGGCGGAATCATCCCTGGCTTGGAATGCTTTGGGTCTGGGGCTCATGGGCAGGGACAGTGTTTTGTCAGAGAAGTCACCAGGTGTAAAACAGAATAAGAGTCTTTGCGGGCCAAGTAGGCAGAGCCGTTAGAAGTGCAGCCACTCCATTTAAAGGGGATTCAGGTCTTATCAGGATCAAATGAATGCAGTTCAACAGCAGTGGCTCAGAAGGCTCTCCGGGGAATGACTAGGACCCATTTGCTAGTTATTGATTGATCCGCTCTATTCCTGCCAATGCCCTGAAAACTCAACATGTTGCTCGTACACAGTCTTTGAGCTTGTTTCTAAGATGTGGCTGGAGAAGGAAGTGGCAGCCCACTCCAGTTTTCTTGCCTGGAGAATCCTGTGGATGGAGGAGCCTGGTGGGCTGCTGTCCATAGGGTTGCACAGAGTCGGACACAACTGAGGCAACTTAGCATGCATGCATGCATTGGAGAAGGAACTGGCAACCTACTCCAGTATTCTTGTTTGGAGAATCCCAGGGACAGAGGTGCCGGGTGGACTGCCGTCTATGGGGTTGCACGAAGTTGGACACGACTGAAGTGACTTAGCAGCAGCAGCAGCAGCAGCTAAGATGTGGCATTATTATATGGGAATTAGGACTCTTTGACCATGTCACAGTTTTTCTTTCGGTTTTCGGCTGGATGGAGTTAAATTTTTTACATCAGTCAGTTGTGTCCTGGGTTGGCTTCTTCAGCCTTGGGGATATTCAATTCTTTCCTTTCCGTAAGTGCAGACACACATCTTACATTTTGAGTCCTGCACTTTGCTGCTGGTTTGGGAGCCCTGCTGAATTAATGAGGGGTGTGCCTTCCATCCATCCATCCCTTGGCACTCACTTAACCCCGGCTGAATAATAATGAGATACACAGGTGGGTTTTGCGGCTCACATTTCTTTGGTAAATTTTATTTTCTCCTGTAGCATGTGCTTTTCCCGCTTTGATTATTGTGGTCCCCATTTGTAACAGGATCACCACGGTAACCTGCTTTTCAGAGCAGGTATGAACATAGTGCCAAGGGGCTAGTGTTGATGCCAAACCCCTCTTCCTCTGTGGGCTGTAAACTGGGAGCAGACTGGTCAGACTTCAGAAGGATTGACTAATCACTGTCCCTCTGAGCCACAGGTGCAGAGAGGGGGTGAGTCTCTCATTCTGTGCTTTCGGAAGAGACCCTTGCTTGCAAGAGCTTTGTCACTTGTGGCTCCAGCCCTCCTTTTATCCATTTTTTTTTTTAGTTCATTCCTAACCAGGGGAGTCAGAGTGAATTACAGAGTACTTGCTGGAGCTTGATGGGACATTAGAAGTCATCTTTCCAATTATTCAATTCACAGATGAAGGAAGTGAACCCAGTTACATTAATTCAACCAGTTTAAACGCTCAGTGCCTGAGCCCGGGCCAGAATGTGGGTCTCCTGACCTTCAGCTGAAAACATTCTTCATTCATCAGTCAGCTTCCCGTCAAAATGGATGTCATGACTGGGAGTAGGGATTACAAAGATTAATTGTTGGATTTCGAGAATCGAGTTGGAAAGAGTAGGGTCAGGATGGGCTCATCAGTTTTCTTGACTGGTCCTCAGAGTTGGAAAGAGGGCAGAATTCCTCAAATACTTCGTAGGGATCTAGCTATTAGTCTCTGTAAAACCTGTTCAGTTTCACTCAGAGAAATCTGACCTCTTGCATTCGTGATGAGTCAGGAGACACACAGCTATTCCTGGACAAGCCACTGATTTTTCACTGGCCTCAGCTTCCTCATGTGTAAAATCAGAGTAATAGTCCTCATCACCCCGGGTGAGAGATGATGCAAGTCATCCCCTGTGTCCTAAGTTTCTTATGAAGGAGGCTGGTCATCTTGGGGTAATCTAAACCAGTGTTTGTTACAGTGTGGTCCCCACACCATCTCCAGCATCGCTGGGAACCTTGTTAGAAAGGTAAATCCTTGGGCCCATCTCTGAACTACTCTGTATCACAATTGTAGGGTAGAGCCTAGCAATCTGTTTTTTAATGAGGCTTCCAAGTGATTCTAATGCACAGCAAAGTTTGAGACCCAATGATCTAAACAATTCTTTCTGGCTTTCTTATACCCTAGACTGTAGCCATGGAACTGAGGAAGTTTAAAGGGAAACATTTATATGAGACTAGACTGATGTTCGCCCACTCCAGTGTTCTTGCCTGGAGAATCCCCGGGACGGCGGAGCCTGGTGGGCTACCGTCTGTGGGGTTGCACAGAGTCGGACACGACTGAAGTGACTTAGCAGCAGCAGCAGCAGACTGATGCTCATAGATAACTGAGTATCGCTTCAACTTCAGGAGGGAGAAACAAATGTTCTGTAGCTCTGTTCTGTGCCTTTATTATTAACTGTTTTGGAGGATGGGGGAATGTGAGAGTCTGTATCCAGCTATAAGCTCTGCAGGGCTGGAGCCACACCCGGCATATTCCCTGTTACTTTCCCCAGCATCTGTCACAGTCTCTGGAATAACTTGGAACTTAATATTTCTTAAAGAATGAACAAATGAATGCTGAGAATGCTTTGGATGGCCCCAGAGGTTATCATACTAAGTGAAGAAAGTCAGAGAAAGACAAATGTCTTATGATGTTGCTTATATGTGGAATCTAAAACAGTGATACAAACAAACTTATTTTACAAAACAAAAGCAGACTCAGAGACATAAAAAAAACATACTAATGGCTTCCAAAGGGGAAAGATTGGAGGGGAGGGATAAATTAGGAGTTTGGGATGAACAGATTCATACTACTGTATATAAAATAGATAAGCAACTATATATATATAGTTAATGCGTTAATGTATGCATATGCATATATATATCTCACAGGCAGCTGTATTCAGTGTCTTTTTTGTTGTTGTTACCGGTTTGTTTTTAATTGGAGGAGAATCGGTTTACAATATTGTGTTGGTTTCTGCCGTACGTCAACATGTTAAACCTCCCTTCCTCCTCCAGCTGCATCCCACCTCTCAAAGTAGTCACAGGGCACTGAGCGCAGAGAACTAACCGAGTCCCCGAATCATACAGCGAGTTCCCACTAGCCGTCTGTTTTACTTATGGAAACGCGTGTGCTTCAGCGCCACTCTCTCAATCCGTCCCACCCTCTCCTTCCCTCACTGTGTCCCCAAGTCGGCTCTCTATGTCTGCGTCTCCGCGGTTGCCCTGCGAAAAGGATCGTCTGTACTGTCTTTCTAGATTCCATGTATATATACGTTAGTATGACATTTGTTTTTCTCTTTCTGACTTACTTCACTCATCCCACTTTAGGACTGAGAGACTAAAGGTCTTGCTAGGTGGTCTCGGGGGGAGGATTGTGAACCACTTGTCTGGAGAAGGAAACTTTTCTGAGAACCCACAGGCACTGGCTGGTCTGGGAGAGAATTCTGACAGGTAGGTGCTCCAAAGAGTGCTGGGGAACACTGAGGGAAAGACAGGAAGTTACACGGGCAAGTGCAGGAAGGGACCCTGCGTCGATGTTATTATGAAGCATTTCTCAAGGACAGCTCTGCGTGTGTTCTTGTTCCATAAGACAGATACCCGACAGCCCACAAAATCTTACTGTGGAGCACCAGAAAACAGATAGCAAATAACCTTTTCAGTGTAACTTTGCTCCAGAGAAAAATAGACTTCAAATTGGTGATTGAGTCCAAGCTATTACTAAAATGCAGAGGAAAAAAAGTTTTTCATTGTTCTCCCAGCCTTTGCCCTTTCTTTAAATGCTGTGGATATTTCTCAAAAAGAAGATAGTGTGGTTTGACAGTGTTCATTTTTCATAAAGCAAAATGTCTGTACTCATTTATAAAGTCAAGTTAATTGATCTAGAAAGTTCAATTTTCCCCATCTCTGTGTTAAACCCTCTGCTTTGCTCCTCCCATGCATTTGTCAGGGATGGTGTTTATATTTCCTTTCTTCTTGAACTAGTTTTAATCAGTCAATAAAGGTTGGGGGCAAAGAGGGCCGTGATTGATTACTGAAGACTATGGAAAATTGCCTGTGGGAGGAAGTAGTTAAATATGTTTTGCAGTTTATTCTCATTTGTAAATTTTTAGTCAAGAACAACTTTGTTATAATGTGTTATTTTAAGAAGCAGACAAGTTTGATGAAATGTTATGATTTGGTAAATCAAGACGGGGGTACAGAAATGTTCACTATACTAATCTATGACTTTCTGTATATTTGAAATATTTCATGAGAAAATATTTTTAAAATATTAATAATAATCACAGATGCTAGTTACAGTGATTTAATTGAGCGTTTAAATTGCATTATTTCAAGTTGTCATTTTTCTTTTTGACTGTTTTGTTTTGTTTTACTTAGCTTTTCTAATAAGGAAGCAAAGTGATCCATTTCTGTTAAGAATACTTACTTGCAACTAATTTCTATTTTGATACTTTCTTCCACATTCTTTCCCTCTTCCCTTTTTTCCTTCTGGAAAGTTGCATGATGGACTCTTGATTAACATAGGGTTTGAATTTTAGATCTAATGATTTCAGACCTACTTAAAAAATACAGTTTCCCATTAACCCACCATTACCAGGTTTCAATGCTAAAAATAAAATCCTGGGGCAGCACAAGAAACAGTTGTTTCCTGATTTTCGGTTTCTAGTGACCTACTCTCTTGTGGCTCAGCTGGTAAAGAATCCGCCTGCAAGGTGGGTGACCTGGGTTTGATCCCTGGGTTGGGAAGATCCTCTGGAGAAGGGAGCGGCTACCCACTCCAGTATTCTGGCCTGGAGAATTCCATGGACTGTATAGTCCACGGGGTCGCAGAGAGTTGGACCCAACTGAGTGACTTTCACTTTCACTCCTGGGAAAGATTGAAGGCAAGAAGAGCAGGAGGCGACAGAGGATGAGATGGTTAGATATCATTCCTGACTCAGTGGTCATGCACTGGAACAAACTCCAGGAGATAGTGGAGGACAGAGGAGCCTGGCGTGCTGCAGTCCTTGGGGTTGCAAAGAATCAGACATGACTGAGCGTCTGAACAAGACTCAACAACTCCAGGAAAGGGACAAAGCAGCCCTCTCTATAGTCACTACAGACATCTCTACCCCACTCGCCTCAGGGCAAAAGTGGCTCTTCTGGAAAACTCTGTAACTGGGGGCAGGAAGACAAAGATAGAGGAAAGGAGAGGAATGTTACTTATAAACCAGCCCTGCTCAGGGTTTATGACTTGATAGGCTGAGCTCTGTCTTTAGTGGGTGATGCTATTTTTACCTAGTTTTTCCATCTCCAATGTGATTATGGTTGAAAAGACTAACTGTACTTGCGAAGTCATTTCAGTCATGTCCGACTCTGTGCGACCCCATAGACGGAAGCCCACCAGGCTCCCCCGTCCTTGGGCTTCTCCAAGGAAGAACACTGGAGTGGGCTGCCATTTCCTTCTCCAATGCGTGAAAGTGAAAAGTGAAAGTGAAGTCGCTCAGTCGTGTCTGACTCTTAGCGACCCCATGGACTGCAGCCCACCAGGCTCCTCCGTCCATGGGATTTTCCAGGCAAGAGTACTGGAGTGGGTTGCCATTGCCTTCTCCAAACTGTACTTAGTGTTAGCAACTAAACAACAACTACATGTTAATAAGGATGTGGATGAACTAAAACATTCACACTGCTGACAGCCATATGAAATGGTACAACTCAACTGCTTCAAAAAACAACTTGGTTGCTTCTTTTAAAAAAAAAATTATTGATTTATTATTTTTATTTTTTTTAAATTTTGCGCTGTGCTGGATCTTCATTGCACTGCTGGGACTTCTCACTGCGGTGGCTCCTCCAGTTGCAGAGTATGGGCTTTAGGCGTGCGTGCCCAGGAGTTGTGGTGCCCGGGATTAGTTGCCCGCGGCATGTGGGATCTTCCTGGACCAGGGATCAAACTCATGTCCCCTGCATTGGCAGGCGGGTTCTTAACCATTTGACCTCCAGGGAAGTCCTGGAAGCTTCTTAAAGAAGTAAAACAGACACATACCATGTTACCCAGCCATTCCACTCCTAGGAATTTACCAAATAGAAATGTACGAATGTTCATGGCCTCTGTAGTTATAATCATCCCAGCTTAGACACAGTCCAGATGTTCATCAACAGGTGAATGGATGAGCAAACAGTGATCTAACCAGTCATTAGAATATTATTCTGCAATAAGAAGGAATGGCTTTTTGATACATGTGACAGCCTGGATGAATCTAAAAATAATTATGATGAGTGAAAGACGTCAGACAAAAAAAGAGTATGATTCCACTTATATAAAATTCTCGAAAATTCAAACTATTCTATAGTGAAAGAAAGCAGGTTAAGGGTTATCTGGTATGGCAGAGTGGGAAGTGGAGGGGGAGAGGAATTACAGAAAATCAGGAGGAAACTTGATGGAATAATGGGTACCTGTGTTAATTATGGTCGTGTTTTTTACTTTTATTTACACATCAAAATTTATCAAATTGTACACTTCAAGTAAGTTCAGCTTATTATGTCAGTTATCCCTCAAGAAAGCTGTCAATAGGCTTCCCTGGCAGCTCAGGTGGTAAAGAATCCTCCTGCAATGTGGGAAACCTGGGTTTGATCTCTGGAGAAGGGAATGGCAACCCACTCCAGTATTCTTGCCTGGAGAATCCCATGGACAGAGGAGCCTGGTTGGCTACAGGCCATGGGATCACAAAGAGTCGGACATGATTGAATGGCAAACACTTTGATTTTGACTTTGAAAGCTGTTTAAAAGAAGGGGAAGAAAAAGAGGAGAGAAAGGAAAGGGAAGGAAGGACAAAGAGATAGAAAAGGGTGAAGGGAGGGAGGGAGAAAAGGGTCTGGAGACCTGAGTTGGGGTCTTGGAACTGTCATTTATTTGCTCTGTTTCTGTGGGTGAATTGCATTTTCTATTATTTGAATATTATAGAGATAATTAATATTCAAATATTATATATTTGAATTGCATTCTGTGAGGTTCGGTTTCTTTTCTATAAAATGAGGTTAATAACATCCACCTCATATGTAGATAATGTGTAACAATATTTTGCCAAATGAAAAATGTCCTTATAAGTATTAGGCATTATTATGAAAGTTATTTACAGTATTTATCAAGCAGATGCAAACTGTAGCCACTGGGGCATTTTCCTCTAACTTTGGGAGAAATGTCGGAGTGGAGGGGATGTTTAAGTGGGTATATTACCAGAAGTGGGGTCTGGCTGCTCACTGCTCTAAAGCCAACAAAGAGGCCAGTTTGGTGGAAAGGAAAGTTTGCTTTATTTTGGAAGCTGGCAACCAGGGGGGCAGAGAGCTGGACTCTTGTCTAAAGGCCAGCTGCCCACCACTGACAACTAATGGACAAGAACTTTTATCAGAGAGAAGGGGCTCCTTGCAGAAACAGTACAATCAGCTCTGACAGTCATCTTAAAATTGGTCATCAGTGCTCTAACCAGCGTCGTCATAATTGTTCTAAGTATCTTCAGTTCCAGGGTCAGTTTGTTCCCATTCCTTGAGGCCAGTTCTTAGAACTGTGGCAGCATATGTCATGGCTACAGCCTGGTCATCATGTAGTTAACTTCTTCCACTTGGTGGGGGTTTCAGTATCTACCAGGCAGCTCACAGGACGTGGCTCAGAATATTATCTATAGCCCTCGAGGAGGAAGTAAAGGTCCTTGACTTTGCTTAACGACTGAACTTGATTATCTAGTCTTGTTGGACTGCCTTCCTTTGCTTCCGCGTTTTCTCACTTCTCTGATTAAACTTAGTCTTTGGCTAAAGTTTCTCTGCAGACAAAAGGCAGGTGGAGGACGTAGGGGGAAAGGGAGAGAGACCATGGGGTCCTGCCTCATTTCTGATATGGGGAGGAAAGGAGTAGCAGTGGTGTTTGTCTTTTGCTATGAGATGGAAAATAAAACCTGGAACGTATTGAACCTCTCATCGCATGGAAAATGTACTATAGCTGCCATCCTGTTGGCCGTCTGCAGGTCCCAGCATGCAATGGTCCAGTGCAATGTGGGCCACCGAGATCTGCTTGTAAGGATGCATGGTTTCTGTGGGCTGTCCCCTGTAAAGAGGAATTGAAGCAGAAACTGGCAATAAATTCTTAATGCATTGCACACATTATGCATCATGCTATTTTTAAGCAAAAGCCTACCATGCATTTTCCCTGTAAGTCAGAATACATTTATGCTCACCAAATAGTGCCCAACTACTGCTTAGATAACATTAAAAGCTTTTATCAACCTAAAAAGGTTGATGAAAAGACTGTGTGTTTAGCAACATGCATATGCTCTCCTCAAACATTGCAGTTTCTTTCTTTTTTTTTTAATTAAACATCGATTCCTTGAGTGGGGAAGTAAAGATGCAAAGCCCTAAGCCATTTAAAATCGAAATCAGACTTTAATAAGGGAATGTCATGTTTCATTTAAAAGCTTCTCTTCACCTCCTTTTCTTCTGCTGTCAAGTGAAAGAAAAGCTAGCTTTATAATTACATGGCTGCCTCAGCTTTAGATTGCATGTGAGATCTCACATTATTTTTTCACACCTTCCTCTCTCTTTCAGCCCTTAGCCACCGTCTGCCTTCCTTCTCTGCCCACCCCTCCCCGACCCCAGCTTTCTCCGCCAGCCCCCAACCCCTGCCCCCGCCCCAACTTCCTTCTTCTCAAGGAGCTGACAAGATGATGGAGTTCTGTTGATTAAGCTGCTGAACGGCGGTGGTCCTGATTAATTTAGGGGTGACAAGCGAAAAATAAAATAAAGTAAATGAGGAGCATGAAATGTTTCTCACTGTGGATGATCGTCCCAGCAGAAATTAAGTGATTTTGCTTTCTACTGCTCAGCAAAGTGTGAAGTCAGATGGAACTTGACTCTGACAGATGTTTACTCCCCTCTGTTCCGTGTCCCTCCCCTTGTCCCTGTGCCTCTGGGGTCCTTTCTCACAGTTGATCAAATTGATCACTGCATTTGCCACTGAACATTCAGATCCTCATTTCTTGTTAAATGCCTGGCAAATATATTAGCAGTGTAACAACAGGTCTGTTTTCATGCATATTTTTGTGTATATTTTGTTTTTGTCCAGAATCACAATTAACTACCCTGTTGGTCATGGAATAGGAGTATTGGAAACCTTTACAATGTTCCCTCGAAAATTCTATTGTAATGAAGATGACTAAGAAGATCGTGGTGTAGAATGAAGCTCTATTTTTGTTTGTTTTGCCACTTGAACGTTAAACTGACACCCAAGACAATCAAAATCTCCCATATTCAGTATCCCACTATTTTCTGGTTGCATCAAAAAATAACAACCAGCAAATGATATCATCTCTTTAAAAAAAAAAAGACATTTAGAGCAACAACATGAATGAACCTAGAGATTGTCATACTGAGTGATGTCAGACAGAGAAAGACAAATATCATATGATATCACTTATATGTGGCAAGACGTTGTGGAGTAATTCCTTTCTGATCGTAAGGCAATGCAACCTTGAATAGATGGTACTGTCTTTACTTATGCTGTAGACAAAATATTATTATTTAGACAATGCATGAAGGTAGGTAGATATTGTCATTCACCGGAAACCTTTAGAGGGAATGAACATGATGGTAGAGTCTCAGATTTGGAAGGAACCGAGGAAGTTTATTCTCTAGCTGACACGAATCCCTCCAGAGCAGGCATGACCCTTAGTCTTAATAGTTAGGGAGAGGGGCTCACTGACCCCATGACTTCTGTTGGACAGTTCTCTCTTTTAGCCAAAGTCAGGGTTTGAACCAGTTGATCAGACTGTATTGGGGTGCCTCTGAGAATAAGTGGAATTCTGCTGCTGCCTGAGAGCTGTCGCGCCCTTTGGCGGTTCTCAGAGCGCCACTGAATCTTTCATCCACCAAGTTAAAAACCAGCTCACTTCTTTCTGTAGTGTGTCACTCACTCTCCCTTAGGATCTGGCGCAATCCTCTAGCCAAAGGGGCCTTCTGGCAAGGTTTGACTTGACAGAATGCTGACACCAGGTCTCTTCTGAATTCCACTGACAACGGTATTCCGTTCAGATTCCGCCCTGTGCAACGTGGAAATAGCTGTGATTCCTAGGATGCTTCGAGGATGATCACATCTCTGCCTGGTTGATTTTAAACCATTCAGTTAACCTCACATTTCCTCCTGAGTTGGTTGCTTCATCCTGCCTGAGATAGATGTTCCTTTTAAATTGGCACCTAGGATTTTAGGAGAAATAGGCCTGTCTGTGTAGACCAATCTGAAATGAAATATCTAGGAAGAAAGCCTGAGTTTTGAGGAAAGCAAGTTTTTTATTCTCTTGAGTTGATGAGACCAGCTTGAGATCTTAACTGCAGTTAAATCAATTTTAATTCATTAATTGACATTAATATCCAGTCTGTTTCTATTCATGTTAAACAGGCCAGGGGCATTGAATGTGAAATTGTATATTTTTATCTTAGTTTTGGCTGCATATATGGAAGCAGGTAAAAGTGTAAATTAATATGCTTATTCCTGCATGTGTCTTAGGCATTAGACTTAAGAATGTGGATATTATGGACTTAATTGTGTCTCCTCCAAATTCATATATTGAAGCCCTACCCTCAATACTTCAGCATGTGACTGTGTTTGGAAATGGGTTTTTAAAGAAATAATTAAGTACAAATGAGGTCATTAGAGTGGGTCTTAACTCAGTATGACTGTGTCCTTTAAAGAAGAGGCAGTTAGGACACAGAGCCACACAGGAAAGTTAGTATGAAGACACAGAAAGAAAACAGCTTTCTACAAGCCAATAAGGGAGTCTGCTAAAGAAAGCAAGCCTGCCAACTCCTTGACCTTGGGCTTTTAGCTTCCAGAGTCACAAGAAAATACATTTCTCTTGTTTGAGCTACCCAGTCTGTGATACTTTGTATGGTCATCCTGGCAAACTAATGGGGCATGCTTATAGCATAAATTGTGAAACGTGAAGCCAAACTAAGATTAAAGAATATTTAAGACCTACTGATCGTGTTCTCTGAAATGATTCATCTGAAGTAAAACCAGTCCTTTCCTCTTAACAGTTTTGAAAGGAAAATTCACCAAACATGATGATTAAACTGAACATTTTAAAACCTTACTTTGCTGTAACTAAATTAATACAATTTGAGACAGGTTACTATCCTTCCGGATGACTCACTGATGCATTGCTTACTTGCATTCATGTTTATTATATGAATATTCATATTTATTACAACTTTACACCTTCAAAGCTGAGTTAGCATTTTGCTGAACATACGATTATATGCCAGAACTTCTAATCTGATTATTTTATCATCTTTCTCATTTGCACATGTTCTATCACCACTTATAGTTGTTACCCTTTGTAGGGAGCTCTTTGTATGTGACTGGTTAAGCGACACCTTGTGAGAAATTGGTCTAATGACTTAAGTAAGAACCCAGCAAATTGTTGGCAAAGAAGCAACAGGAGTTTAATTATGTCAGTGTTTTTCAAACTGTTGGGTGACCAACTAATGAGTTGCAGCCAACACTTTAATAAGATGAATTAGAAGAGAATTGGATGGACTGTATCTGAGTCCATTGACATAGTTAGGTGTAGTATTGTTGGATGAAATCTTGGTTCAGTTATATTCATGAGCGTAGCATATATTTATTAAGCACCTACTGCATACCAGGCACTGCCCTAGGTACTTGGCCTATATCAGTAGACAAAGATCTCTGATATTGTGGAGCTGATTCTGTAGCAAGTAAACAGTAGGCATATCATATTACATGGTATGTTAGAAGGTATATATATACATATGCCTTGGTACAGCGGTCCTCAACCTTTTTGACAACAGGGGACCTACTTCACGGAAGATGATTTTTCCACGGACTGGGGTGGTTTTGAGATGATTCAAGTGCATTATATTTATTGTGCACTTTATTTCTATTATTATTACATCAGCTCCACTTCAGATCACCAAACATTAGATCCAGGAGGTTGGGGACCCCTGCCTTAGAGTAAGTATGTAAGGTATGTATATACTATTGTTTTTTAGTCGCTCAGTTATGTCTGACTCTTTAGCAACCCCACAGACTGTAGCCTGCCAGACTCCTCTGTCCGTGGAATTTTCCAGGCAAGAATACTGGAGTGGGTTGCCATTTCCTTTTCCAGGAGATCTTCCTGACAAGTGGCGGTTAGTTTAGGGGATTAGGAGTCACGGGAGTCGAGAATGGTTGAACGTTATATGGGATGATTAGGGCAGACTTTATGGAGCTGGTGTTTGAGTGGAGACTCACAGGAGGTGAGGGAGTTGGCCACGTGGATCTCTCAGGGAAGGATGTTCTAGGCAGAGGCAACGGCTCGAACGGAGGTCCAGGTTGAGAACTGGAGTGCTTCTGGGATGGCAAGGGACTGTGTGTCTAGGAACGAGTGAGTGAAAGAGCGAGGGTTTCCCAGAGGGAAGAGTGAGATCGTGGAGCCCTGGCAGGCCATTGTAAGGACTCCGGCCATGATGCTGAGCGAAATTGGAAACCACTCAAGGTTCTGGGCAGAGGATTGACACGGATATGGATTACGATAGAAATGAGTTTATTACTCTGAGTCTCTGAAGAAAAGACTGGAGGAGACTGACAAGCCATGAAATCCGTAAGACTCCTGCAAACTGGAGTTTCTGTTTTCAATTTCTTGGGCGTAAATAGAAAGTCCCATAGATGCAGCTGGCTTAGCCAACTTAAGGAAAAATAAGAATCACTTGGAGCTTTTTAAAGATCCTATTTCTCAGCCTCACTCCAGATCTCCTGACTTAAAAAGTGTATTTTTAATAAGCTGCACAGGGGATTCTTTAATGATCAGGGTCCTTTGCAAATCACAGACTTTTTGAACGATCTGAGTCCAGTTCCTGCCACTGACTAACAATGAGGCATCAGACAAGTCACAGAACTTGGAACCCCAGTGCCTGCATTGCAGAGTGGGTTTGGGATGTTCATGGGCCACCTGCAACACACGAGAAATACTCAGGACACGGGAGCTATATGTGTCTTGCAACTGTTCTTAAGTATAGCACTCCAGGATGCGAATAACTGATCAAGGATTCACAAAGGAGTGATTTACAAGAAAACAAAGTCTGCCTGTGGACAATTAGCCATACTGGAAGCTTACAGGACTATTTGTTAACTGTCCTCAGAGAGTCACAGGGCTAATGAATTCTGTAAGCCCAGGTCCCCTTTGATCTGGCTAATTACAGTGAAGCATGAAAAAAAAAAAATTAATTGCTTGACTCCTGGCTCCTATTTTCCTTAGCATCCTGCTTCTCTGCCCTGGCTCTCTCTGGGCCAGCCCCTTGTCAAGTTTTTGAATATGTGGTGGATGCCTCTTCTGAAACTCCATGACTATGTGAAGAGGAAGCTCCTGGCCTACACACGTCATGGGGTAAATGAAAGAGAGCAGGGAACAATGGATCTTATTTTCCTCTTGTTTTTGTGAAATGGCGTCAATAGTCATCTTCCATGGTGGTGATACGGTTGAGAATTCCATTCAATTGGGATAGACCCTATGGGAAACCTCAATTTATTTTGTAGAAAAATCATTACTAATTGTCAGGGGGAAAGGAAGTGGGGCTATTTCAGACCAAATGTTTTCCTGGTTCTAATGCACAGACTTTGTGAAAATTGAGTTTTAACTAAATTAGGCTAAAGGAGAAAAGCACATTCTGTCACAGAAGGAAAATATTCTGGGCTGATCAAAGATAATTTCGAACCTTCTAGTAAAAGAGAATAATAGAATGAGATATGAGGCCGGATAATAGTATAGGCTGGCATTATAATGAAAGATATATTCACATAAGAGATGAAGTGGCTGAATTAAAAGAATCCTGGTCAGGAAATTGGAACACCGTTGACTTCCTGTTGCTGACAGCAATGATAGCACCACTAGGAATAGCAGCTGGAGAAGGCAATGGCACCCCACTCCAGTACTCTTCCCTGGAAAATCCCATGGATGGAGGAGCCTGGTGGGCTGCAGTCCATGGGGTCACTAGGGGTCGGACACGACTGAGCGACTTCACTTTCACTTTTCACTTTCACACATTGGAGAAGGAAATGGCAACCCACTCCAGTGTTCTTGCCTGGAGAATCCCAGGGACGGGAGAGCCTGGTGGGCTTCCGTCTATGGGGTCACACAGAGTCGGACACGACTGAAGTGACTTAGCAGCAGCAGGAATAGCAGCATTTACTGGGCACTTACTGTATGCTGAGTATGGTGAGAAGCACTCCACTTTCAACCCTTATCTGTGAGATAAGCACCTTTGTTTTTGCTCATGCTGCACAGGAGGAAGAGGAAAGACTCCTAATTTATCCCCTCCCTGCTTCCCTGGTGGCTCAGATGGTAAAGAATCTACCTGCAATGCGGGAGACCTTGGTTTGATCCCTGGGTCAGGAAGATCCCCAGGAGAAGGAAATGGCAACCCACTCCAGTATTCTCGCCTGGAAAATTCCATGGACAGAGGAGCCTGGCAGGCTGCAGTCCATGGGGTCAGAAAGAGTCAGACACGACTGAGTGACTAACACTTTCACTTTCCCCTGGTAACCATGAGTTTGTTTACTGTGTCTGTGACTCTGTTTCTGTCTTGTAAATGTGTCCATTTACATCATTATTTATATACTCCACATACAAGTGATATCATATGACATTTGTCTTTCTGTCTGACTTACTTCACTGATACGATAATCTCTAGGTCCCTCCACGTTGCTGCAGCTGACATTATTTTATTATTTTTTATAGCCAAGTTGTGTATATATACCACATCTTTATTCACTCATTTCAGACTGTAGAGGCAGAGATGGGGTTTGGTGATGCAATCAATTCTTGATTGGACATTGTAGAACTCCGCTCTTGGGAAAGTCACTTGTCCTCTAGGTCTTCAGCAGGAACCAAATCATTTACCTTTTGTGGAATGGTTTAGGGAGAATCCCGTAAAACAGAGTGAAACATCTGGAAACTAAAGTGATGATTTAACGTTAAATACATCATGGGGCAATCCAGGTTTAGAGAGAAATAGAAATGTTTAGTGGTTTTTAGTCTTAAAACTGATAGGGACTCTCATTGGGGTTGATTTATCGTGATTCACTGAAGAAGTTTTGTAACTAAGAAGAGTGAAGCTCTTTAAGTGTGTACTAGCGCTAAAATCAGACAGTGTCTTCATTAGAGTGTTAATCGTGGCAGAAGTGGGAATTAAACTTGGCAACATGACAGGGAAGCTGACATCAGAGTTATTAATTTTAAAAGATTGCTACTCAAATCAGATAAGGCCATTAACATCATCTCTGGTATGGTTAACACTTTAAAGGAAGTGGAGAAAATAAACCCTAAGTTAAACATCTATGCGTCTCTCCCCCCATCTTTGGGATTGCTGTCATAATACCAGAAGATTAAATACGAAATCAAAGCAGGAAGATTTATCACTGATGGACTCCTATACAAGAAGTAAAAATTCATTAGTTCCAAACTGATTTTTCCTACAACTGTAAAAAAGTAAGAAAACAACTTTCTCTTGAAAAAGAGGAGTAGATTACACTGGTAAAATTGAACCACATATTTTAAAAATGCACACTTTGCTCTTCTAGGTCCCACATGCCTCTGTCGCATGAGAGCATCTCAAGGGATGACACGAAATTCCTACTGGGAATTGGGTAGAGATCCTATAAATTAGAGTTCATCTTTCATTTCTCTCCCTCCATCATGTGACGTTAATGACACAGAGCCCGTGAATCAAGAATAAAATCAGCTCTTTGAGACCTCTTTCACTTTGACCTTCCCCTCCCGCAGTGTTCGAAGTCAGTGCCAGTAACTAGCCCCTGTGGTTTAGTGATCACCCAATTTCCTATCTTACTTTTGCTTAGCATTACCATAAAACCTGACATCATGCCCCAGTCTGCCTCTTGCAGAGACTGCAATAAGTGGGGGTTTGGCCGAAAGCCCGTTGGTAGCTTCAGAAAGCAGTTTACTTGCCCAGGATGATGAATGAAATGATCTATCACTAAGTCCCGATTCCCTACTGAAGTCTAATTGCTCAATTTTCTTTTTCGGCTCCACAGTTTTTTTAGCCAGGAATTAGATTTGAGATGGGCTTCTGCATTTTGGATTGAGGTGGGTTAGGATTTCGGGTAATGAAGAGGTTTCACGCAGCCACCTGCTACCTGCATTGCAGTGATGCTGCCAGTGCTGTGGCCGTGGCCTCTGGGCCTCATGCTGTACGTGGGGTTTCCTGGAAAGTAATGACTGGTGCATCATGCCTGGGCCGGACACTGGAAACACTTAGGGCAGGAGTGACCTCTGGATCTCCGACGTGACCAGCTGGGCAGTTGTTTTCTAAAATGGGATGTCATTAGCCTTTTCACTGATGACAGATTGCTTGCCTTCCTGTGGTGACTGTATCCAGTCTGCTGCACGCTTCTTTGTAGCTCTGTGCTGCTGATGGCAACCCACTCCAGGACTTGCCTAGAGAATCCCATGGACAGAGGAGCCTGTCAGGCTACAGTCTATGGGGTTGGAAAGAGTCAGACACAACTGAAGCGACTTCTCATGCTGGCTGCTGAGTTACTAGTCTTGTGTGCAGGAGGGGTATCTTTCTTTGGCTCTCAAGCATTTGGTCCTTCTCTGCATTTGGGAGGTATAAACGCGACTGCATGTGTGCAGTTTTGAAGTGCTGGGCTTTGAATGAGTCTTCTTTAGGATCTGTTGCATCCCATTTCGTAACACCAGACTCATCGAGGTATCAAGAGATGGAGTTGGCTGAGCGCTGCATGTTTTCCTTCCTCTTCCTCTCATCTCCCCTTTCCATAGGGTTACTTTTAATTGAATACATATCTTGTGCTAGACACTTTAAATATTAGATTATCTCATTTTCCCTAGATGTTTGCTCTGAGAGATTGTTTGCATTGGCTTTAGATGAAGCAACTGAAGCTTGGAAAGGTAAAATAACTCCCAAGTTCACGTGATTGGTAAGCAGTTGAGCCAGAATTTCAACTCCAGGTCATGTGGGTTCCTGAAGGCTGAACTCTTTTCCTTCACACTACTGGTGCCAACTTTGTCTGGACAATAGCATAAACTGGGGATTATTTATACAACAAATCCTTGAGTTAACATCCCAAGTTCTTCATCTCTGCAGCCCCAAGCTCAGTGTCTGGCACTTCATAGGCACATAATCAATATTAATTTGATGCCCTGCAGGTTTGGACAGGTAGTTAGACCCAGATGAGGAATCTGCCTGCCACTGCAGGAGATGCGAAGACAAGGGTTTGATCCCTGGGTCAGGAAGATCCCCCAGGGAGGAAATGGCAACCCACTCCAGCATTCTTGCCTGGGAAATACTATGGGCAGAGGAGCCTGGCAGGCTACACAGTCCGTGGGGTCGCAAAGAGTCAGACGTGACTGAGGATGCACAAGGCAGTCTGTAAGGTCTGAGTCATGGAATGACCATATACTTATAAACAAATCCCAATATGGTTGTTGGAGGGAAATGTGTTCATTCTCAATATGGGGGCACAACTCTTGTCTTTTCACTGTAAAATGGGCCTCATTTCTCTCTATGTTTGTCACTGCAGTGTTATGAGCACTCAATGAATGCTTTGAGAACTGTGATTACAGTATACATGAAAGGTATTATCATAAAGCGAGTGATAAGAGGAATTCCGTACCTGATTGATCAGATTCACTGAGTCCTATGAAATGAAATTAGAGGTCAGAGTAGAAGAGGTGTTAAACTGGGAATTGATAGTAAAAGTCCTGGGACCCCGACAGCCTGAAATCTGAACAAATCCATTGACTCCAGATGTATTTTCCTGTTAATAAAATGTATTACACGGTCCTGAGCCAATGTACAGTGAATGGACTTGGAAACTGGACTTGTCCCTGTTTGATCTACAGTGTCTGTTTCTGAATGTCTATTTTCTCTTTTGGCCCAGAAGGTGATTGAGTTCAGCTGTTTTCCATCCTTCCCTTCCACCAACTATAAGTTCCCTTTCACCAGATATGAGTGTGGAGAGCACAGACAATTTGAGGTAGGAGAACAGGGTACCGTCCTTTCATGTTCGAGCTAAATGCCTGAGGATGACACATGGAATATAGTGGCCTAAAGGTACAGCAGTTCATAGCCACACAGTCACTTTCTTGCTTCCAGCTCTTGAAATCAGTGATACAATTGGTTAATAAACATGGAGAATTCTGAACTAACTCATTAGAAAAATAACATACAGAATCTCAGTCAGAGAAAAATGTCTTTTGGCATTGCGCACTTCTATTCTCCTATGAATACTACAGTCTAGTAAGTTTGGCAAATTTTATTCCAATTAAATCTTAAATGACGATGGAACCCATTTCAAATGGAGTACTCCAGAAAATCTATAATTTAGTGAGCTCTAACTGTAGAAAGGGGTTTTGTTGAATTATTTTCTCTTTCAGTTTGATGCTGTTTGGGTAATTGTTCACATTAGCTAGAAATGTTTTGCATATTAATATAGATAAGTATAAAACCTTTATGCTAAATATGCAAATAAGGTTCAGAGCAGAGGTTAAAAGCATGGTAAAGCTGATGGGGATGAGAGAGGACTTGGAAGAGTCAGGCTCTGGAGCCAGACTCTGGAGTGGGATGAAAGTTCACTTTGGAGGCTTCTTAAAATAAGAGATCTCTGAGGCCATTTCTTATTCTGTCTATCCTTCAGTTTTCCTATATATAGAATAAGAGAAATTAACAAGCTATTAATTAATGTTTCCTCATCTGCCACTGGGCTTCCCCGATACCTCAGTTGGTAAAGAATCCGCCTGCAATGCAGGAGACCCCAGTTTGATTCCTGGGTCGGAAAGATCCACTGGAGAAGAGATACCCACTCCAGTGTTTTTGGGCTTCCTTTGTGGTTCAGCTGGTAAAGAATCCGCCTGCAATGCAGGATACCTGGGTTCGATCCCTGGGTTGGGAAGATCCCCTGGGGAAGGGAATGGCTACCCACTCCAGTATTCTGGCCTGGAGAGTTCCATGGACTGTATGGTCCATGGCGTCGCAAAGAGTTGGACACAACTGAGCGACTTTCACTCATTCACTCATCTGCCAAAGGAGGAAATGAATGGTTAAAAAATAATGTGAACTGCTTAGCCTAGTGGCTCAATTGCTTTGGTCATGTCCAACTCTTTTAGACCCCATGGACTATAGCCTACAAGGCTCCTCTTTCCATGGGATTCTCCAGGCAAGAATACTGGAGTGGGCTGCCATTTCCTCCTCTAGGGGATCTTCCCAACCCAGGGATTGAACCCGTGTCTCCTGCATTGGCAGGCAGATCCTTTATACCACTGAGCTACCTGGGAAGCCCCAGCGGCTTTCTGTAAGGCAGCCCTAACAGACAGCAATAGTCCTGCAAGTGATAACAACAGCATTTGAGGCCAGCATGCTTTAGCTGTGCTTATGTGGATGGTTGTTTCAGCATGGTGGTTTCTAAACACACACCAGCTGCCTGGTATATCTGGGGCACCATTAGCAGAATCCCCTGAGGGGGCTGCAGGGCTCTGACAGGGTCACACAATGCTTTTCCTTTATAATGGGAAGTGGATGAAATTAACATTCAATGACTGTTGCCTCAAGTTTTAAGTAAGGTCACCACATCCGTGTGCCCTTCTCTGAAGAGGCATGAACACACTCACCCTGTTCAGACTCCCTGTTAAGTCTCTGCTTGCTTAGAAATCCTGCTCACCTGCTTTTCTGCATAGGAATATGGAGAAACTTGTCTCATGGCGTCCTTAAGACGGCACCGTGGGCCGTGATGTATCATCTTCCCGGACGACGTTAATGACAGCATCAGGGCACCCTGTGGTCTTGACCACAGCGCTCTGTGGACTCCTTCAGAGAAAATTGTTTCTATCATAGAACTTTTATTATGTGGAAACATTGGTAGTGGAAGCAAATAGAGTTGCTTTCTAGTCTCTCGGTCAAGGACAAGCATTGCTAATACAGGCAGGCCTTATTTTACTGTGCTTTGTTTTACTGAGCTTCAGAGATACTGTGGGGTTTTTTGTTGTTTGTTTTTTTACAAACTGAATGTTCATGGCAACCCTGAGCCAAGCAAGTCTACTGTTGCCAGTTTTCAACATTTGTCATTTCATGTCTCTCCATCATATTTTGATAATTCTCACAATATTGTGAATTTTCATCTGTATTATATTTGTTATGGTGATCTGTGGTCAGTGATCTTTGCTGACACGACCACAGTCCACTGAAGGCCTAGATGCCACTTAGCACTTGTAGCAATAAAGTATTTTTTAATTAAGATATGGGGCTTCCCAGGTGGCTCTAGTGGTAAAGAACTCGCCTGCCAATGCAGGAGAAATAAGAGACTCAGGTTTGATCCCTGGGTAGGGAAGATCCCCTGAAGCAGGGCACATGGCAACCCACTCCAGTATTCTTGCCTGGAGAATGCAATGGACAGAAGAGCCTGGCAGGCTACAGTCCAGGGGGTCGCAAAGAGTCAAACAGGACTGAGGGACTAATATACACACACAGTTAAGATATGTACATTATTCTCACCCCCCTTTATGTATACATTTTGTTTTAAAAACTGGTACTTACTTTACCTATGTAATTTGATATTATATGGGTTTTTTGTTTACTTTTATATTTTCTGCCTTGCATTTTTTTAAACAACTCTTACAAGTTTTATAGTATTCATTTTAACATAATTTGTATTATTTGATATTGAAATCTTTTAGCAATCTTACATTATTTTTGTATTTATTTAGCTATTTATCTGGCTGGGTTGGGTGTTAGTTGAGGCATGCAGGATCTTTGTTGTGTCATGTGGAATCTTTCCCTGTGGCTCTTAGACTCTGTAGTTGAGGCCTGTGGGCTTAGTTGCTGTGGGATTTTAGTTCCCTGACCAGGGATCAAACCTTCGTCCCCCGAAATGCAACACAGATTCTTAACCACCGGATCAACTGAGAAGTCCCAGTCTTATACTCTTATAAATAATTTTTTGTGCCCATTTTTTCTTTTCCTTAAGACATTTTCCTAGAAGTGGAGTAACAAGTCAAGGCTGTAGATATTTTAAGTCTCAATATAAATTTCCAAATGGTATTCTGGAAGACTGGAAACAATGTGTGTGATCAACAGTAAAGGCATACCATGGCATTTTCACTTGATGGAATGTTATGTGGCTATGGAAATTATTTAGAAGAATGTTGACATAATTCATGGTATGATGATTTACTTTTTGTGGAGAAAAGGTTTATGTATATGTGTAAACACACATACATATACAGAAAAAAAGACAAATATAATAATAAAAATGTGTCCCCCTAAAACCAAGTTCCTATGCCAAGTTTATGATTAACTTCTCTGTCCAAAACTTTATTTCCTTTCTTGTTCTGTACCTGTTCCTCCTCAAGATTGAAGAGTATCAGATAAAAGGGGAGATTGTAATGAGCAGAACTGAGTGATGTTTCCTTGGGACAGACTGCCCCATGTTCTGCACCTGCCTCTTGTTTGTAGAGAAACTAGTCTTCTAGGAGTTCCAAAGAACAGATTTAATCATAGAAGCAAGAAAATGCAGAAGCAAAGGAAAACAGTCAAGCAAGACAAAATAATAATAGTTTAGTTATCAAACCAAGTCAAGAACCTTTAGTTCCTCCTCAAAGGCTATAGATAACCTGAGCTATATGCTTGAGCTATTATGCAGATATTGAAACCCACCAGCTGGAAAAATATAATTGTATGCTGACCACCAGCATGTAGACCCCAAGCCGGTTGGAACCAGAAGGTTGATAATGTTGAATTCCAATTACCTCACAACCAGTCAATCAGAGGAACGTCCACAAGCTGATCACACACTTTAAAACTCTCTCCCTCACCCTGTCTTAATGAGATTTATTTATACTGGTTTTGTTTTGACCAGGTGCATGCATGCGTGCATGCACAGTTGCTTCAATCATGTCTGACTCTTTGCGACCCTATGGACTGTAGCCTGCCAGGCTTCCCTGTCCATGGGATTCTCCAGGCAAGAATACTGGAGTGGGTTGCCGTGGCCTTCTCCAGGGGATCTTCTGGACCCAGGGATCGAACCTGTGTCTCTTACATCTCCTGTATTGGTAGGCAGGTTCTTTACCACTAGTACCACTTGGGAAGCCCCAGTGGCTCAGCAGTAAAGAATCTGGCTGCAATGCATAAGACGAGGGTCAGGAGAATCCCCTGGAGGAGGAAATGGCAACCCACTCCAGTATTCTTGCCTGGAGAATCCCATGAACAGGGTAGCCTTGCAGGCTGCTGTCCATGGGATCTCAAAAGAGTCAGACAGGGCTTAGTGACTGAGCCCAAAAGGCATGACCGATCAGGAATTGAACTGGTTCCCCCTTCAGTAGAAGCTCAGAGTCTTAACCACTGGACCACCAGAAAGTCCTGCCCCTCATCCTGTCTTTAAAAACCTGTCCCTGAAAGTCATCAAGGAGCTGGGATCTTTTGAGCACAAGCTGGCCAAACTTGCTTGGTACCCTGAAGTAAATGTTGCACTTTCCTTCACCACGATCCTGTGTCAGTATATTAGGTTTGCTGAGAGCAGGTGAGCAAACCTATGTTTGGTTTGCTAACAATGATACCTCAGCAGTGAGTGCCTCTGGTTTTAGAATTGTAGATAATTTTATTTTTTCCTTTATTATGTGAATATATTTGAGTCTCTATAAGAAATACATATTGCTTTAAGAAGCAGAAAGTAGCTTTCTAAAATCATTATGCATGATGCTGTTATAAATGCATGATGCTGTTCAGTTTCCATCATTCATATGAATTCTTTTGGCTTGGTAAAACTCTTGAGAAAAGTAACAATACCAATTTTGCTAAAAAAAAATGAAATTTCAGTTCTCCAGATGTTTCTGTCCATATACTCTAGAATCTTGAGTTTTAGAGCAATCAAGGAATGAAGCTATAGAAATAGCCCATACTTGGTATCCTTCACCCTTTAAGCATTTGCCTAATGTCTTAATGCACTCAGCTCTTTGAATGGTGAACTCTAACCTGCATGCATGTAGTGTGTTCACTCATGAACTCATTCATGTATTCATTCAGAGTTGTTTATTGAGTACTTCCAGTGCTCAGGTCTGTACTAAGGACTAGGAGACAGAAAGATGAAAAGAAAACTATTCTTGCTTTCAAAAAGGTCACAGCTCAATGTATTTGAACAAGTACTTGACTCAGATCGACATTTGGGGGAACTTACAAAAAGTGTGTAAATTTCTGCCTCCTGTTACTTAAACATTTTTAATACTATTTCTCTTTGTTTTTGATATCTTACTGTGCAACATTTATTGCTTGAGAACTGTGCTGTTGAATACAGTAGTCACGAGATGCATGTGGAATGTGGAAGTTGCTCAGTCATGTCCGACTCTTTGCGACCCCATGGACTATACATTCATGGAATTCTCCAGGCCGGAAGACTGGAGTGGGTAGCCTTTCTCTTCTCCAGGGGATCATCCCAACCCAATACATTTAAAATTCAGTTTCTGTCACACCAAAGTGTGAAGTGTGAGTCTCTCAGTCGTGTCCGACTCTTTGCGACCCCATATACTATGGCCTGCCAGCCAAGAGTACTGGAGTGGGTTGCCATTTCCTTCTGCAGAGGATCTTCTCGCCCCAGAGATAGAGTCCAGGTATCCTGCATTGTAGGGGGATTCTTTACCATCTGAGCCAGCAGGGAAACCCACACTGACATACTCTTACACTAATCACATTGCAGATCTTGACTGGGCAGGTGTGATTGTGGCAACCACAGTGAAGAGGGCAGGTGCAGAGTGTTTGCATCATCACGGAAACTTGTATTGGACCGACCCATGCTGGGAGGAAGCGTCTTGCTCTTCTTTCCCATCATCTCCGTGCCACATCCTCACCAAGTTCTTCTTAGACTGTTTATTATTGTGGTTGGGAAGGTCTCCAGGAGAAGAGCATGGCTACCCACTCCAGTATTCTGGCCTGGAGAGTCCCATGGACAGAGGAACCCGGCAGACTATAGTCCAAGGGGTTGCAGAGAGACGGACACGACTGAGCGACTAACATTTTCCTTCCCCCTCCACCAAGTGAACGCCAGAGAGTTCCTTCAGAATTGACCCTGCCAATGATTATGGGACAGATAATCCTTAAAGGATCATGATCAACTGTGGCTCCCCAATTTTAAAATGTTTACGACTTACTTCTTGACTTCCAAGTAAAATCCAGACTCTTTGAATCAGCCCCCAATACAACCCATCCTCCACCTCCCTTTCTGGTTTATATCTATGACTTCAGCTGTTTGCAGCCATTCCCCATATCTCCCAAGCTCCCTCTGCTCTTCTTGTCCGTCTGAGTTACCCTTCATGTTCACCCAGCTGTCAGAAATGTCACTTTCCCTCTTTACCCAGGCTAAGAATGACTTCAAATGCCACCTCTGCCCTAAGCCTTTCTTTGATCTCCAATCAGAAGTCACCCCTTCACCCTGCTTACTTAGGGCTCAAAATTTGTAACACCTCCACGGCATTATTGCAGAGCAGACTGTATTGTATCTGTTGCTCATTCCTTTTCCTCTTCTTGACTGTAAAGTTTAAGGGTAGCTCAGATGTGCATGGGAAGACTCACAAATGTTTGTCGACTACATTTAGAAGCACACAGCAGTCACTGTCTTTATTTTAATTGCACTATTTAAGTGCATTAAATACCAAAGTGGGTCCTTATTCTAGTGAAGTTGGAGTTGATTGTCTGTTTTAGAGAGCTAACAATTTACCCACATGCCTGATGTAATTGGAAATACAGGGATTGAACACAAATTTTTTTTTTTTTTTGGTAAGACTTCCAGGAAAATCAGGGCTCATTAAATACAGTAGAGGATCACATGAACAATAGAAAAATTTCAAGAATCAAGTAAGTAGGAATGAGTATAAAAAGCTGGATCTTTAGCAGCTGTCTTCTCCAGCTTTACTTTCCAAATTAAATGAATAATTAAAGCTTCTTTGAGGCTTTGTGGTGTTATTGTTTTAATTGTTAGTGTTATCAGTTCACAGATCGTCATTGCAATTTTGTGACAAATGCTGAGCTTTCCAGCTAATTACATGGCCACAGATGTAGCTGTAATTCCAGTATTAGTGACTGCTTATTTGCTGTAGTCCTTTTCTTTTCCTAAACACTCCAGCACATCAGTATTCATTGCGTCTTTTCTTCCAGAGTGGAGATGGAATGAACATGGAGACTGATACACCTAAGGAATACCCTACCACTGGCAAAACTAGAATAGTCCTTCTTTGGAATATTTTGTAAGGCTGGTTCATCCATCCAACCCTTTAGATTCTCTGATTTTGCCCACCTGGTATCTTTCCCTTTCAAGCTTGTATGGACTTATTTCCCTCTTGGTTTATACTTGTATTCCAGCTCTATTCAGGACATAAAAAATGCCTAAACAGTTCCTGTGTCTTTGAGGATCAATGAATAGGAAGAAGAGAGGTGGAAGGAGAGGCTGAGTTCCCCCACCGGATCCTCTGTATTCTGTTACGTTATCTATTATGTTAGCTGTTATTCTTTTGTTGTTTTTAACTTCTATATAGGAATAGTAGTTTGAATTTTATTTCAATTGTTGGTTTGCTTTCAATTTCATATCTGTTACCTTTTCTTTTTTATGTGAACTGTTTTTTGGATTTTTTTTTTTTTTGGTGGATTCTAAACAGAAGTTTATACTTTAGCTCTTCAAAGGTTGTATAGAAAATCAGGATCAGTCATAAAAAAATAAACAAACCAGCAGTTTTATCCATTCCTTTCAGTTCAGTTCAGTTCAGTTCAGTCGCTCAGTCGTGTCCGACTCTCTGCGACCCCATGAATCACAGCACGCCAGGCCTCCCTGTCCATCACCAACTCCCGGAGTTCACTCAAACTCATGTCCATTCCTTTAGCGTATCTTAAAAAACCATATTTATGAGAAGTCATAGGATCATGTTATATATATATATGCACACACATACACACATATTCTAAAATAATATGGAGCTGAAAGATCATCAAGTTTAACTTTTTTAAAGAAATTTTCATTTTATATTGGATAGTTGATAGCAATATTGTGTTAGTTTCAGGTGACATATACACACCACTATATATAAAATAGATAACCAACAAGGACCTACTGTATAGCACAAGTTCAAATTGTGGTGGTAGGAATGTTGGTGGCTTAGGGAACTGAAGTACTTTGTCCAAGGTCCTGCTTCTGCTCAGGATTAACCCTGGGACTAGAACCCAGGTGCCTGTCTTCTGGGTCAGTGGCCCATCAAGGAGACTCTTTAACACTAGAGACAGAAGCAGCCTCGGCCTTACAAAGCAGTTCCTCAGGGTGCGCAGCAGGGCCCTAGACCTCCCAGCGCTTCGTGTTTAGGTTCGATGCTGTTAGGCTCACTCATTGTCATGCAATGACTCTTGCAAACCGGTTGCAGTGTGAGCACCAATCACAACCACTTGAAGAGGTGCCACAGAACCCTCCAAGCCAAAAAAAAACAAACCAAAACACCAGGACTGAACAGTTTGTTGGCAGGTCTCTCTTTATCAGAGGATGAGATGGTTGGATGGCGTCTCCGATTCCATGAACATGAACTTGGGCAAACTCCAGGAGATGGTGAGGGACAGGAAGCCTGGCATGCTGCAGTCCACGGGGTCTCGACGAGTCAAACACAACTTGGCTACTGAACAACAAAAGAACGGCTGTCTTTATAGGAAAGGAAAGATGGGAGTGTTTAAATGATATCAGTCAGGAGAGGAGGGGAAAGAACAGCAACCCAAGAGATAGAAAGAAGGCACAGGAGCCACGTAAACTGAGGACGTTTCCATCAAGGAAGTTTTTATTCATCCCTTCCACATTCGTGATGAAGCACGCAGAATCTAAAGTGATATCTGTAGTCACACATATTGAGGCCAAGTAGCGTGTACTGATGATGTATTTTTGAAACCTTGCATTATAATAAATATCTAAGCACTGTTTTAAAATTAATAAGCACCATTCATGGCCACAGAACACAGGAGCATTGTACTTGATCAGTGTTAGTCTTTTGGGAGGCAAGAGCCCAAGGCTTAGCAACTACACTGGCAATCTAATAGGGATCATATATCGGCTTAAAGTTCATTACGATTAACATGTATTACATCACCTAACAAAATAATTATGACTTCATTTGATAGTTAAGATTTTCCCCACGTGGCCAGGCTGATAGATGCAGGGTTTATCTAACCTGAGAAATCTGCTTCAGAGACTTCATCTTTGATGGGAGAGAAGGACAGGTTATGGTGGAGCATGAGAGAAGAGGTCATCGTGATTGTGTTAAGGGCAGGATTGAAAAGGGGAGTAAATTGCTGGCATGAAATGGAGCATCACCTCACAGCTATCCATTATTTCTTTTCAGAACTTGATTTAAAACTGTCAGAGTCTCATGGTTTACTTAGACAGTCATAATTCTCACTGAACTGGATCCGATGTTTTAAAATTGCTTTTCTTCCTGGTCCTCCCTGGGATAAACAGCAAAAGCAGGTAAAGAGCATATCTCTTTTTTAGTATTATTACTGGAAAAGACTCTGATGCTGGGAAGGATTGGGGGTGAGAGGAGAAGGGGACGACAGAGAATGAGATGGCTGGATGGCATCACCGACTCAATGGACATGAGTTTGAGTGAACTCCGGGAGTTGGTGATGGACAGGGAGGCCTGGCATGCTGTCGCAAAGAGTCGGACACGACTGAGCGACTGAACTGAACTGAACTGAAAGCTTTACTTACCTACTAAACAACCTGCAAAGCTGTTCACCGCACAGGGCCTCTGATGAAGTCCTGTGGACCATGTATGTTACATTAACGTGGGAATTCGCGAAGTGTTAGGTGCTTTTACAGCATGAAAGCACTTTCCAAGCCCGGTATGTTTAATTCATAGAAGCCTTCAGTGAGGTATGCAGGTCCTGAGCTTTATTATTGTTGTTGTCATTATCTTTCTTATTTCACAGTTGGACACACTAAACTGCAAGACGGTTAAGTGCTTTTTACCCAGAGTCTCTGAGGGAGCCAGTGGTACTGGAGCAGGACAGGAGAGCTCCCGTCCAAAGCACGTCCTTTGTCTACTGAAAATGGAGAGATTGCTCTTTTGCCTACTAAAAATCAAGTCCCAAAGGCACTGAGGAGTGTCTATTCCATCTCCATTTGTTTCTTGAATAATGTAGGAAACACATATAGTTTGGTCCAAATTGACCGATGGTCCGTTTATCATTTTTAGCAATTTTTGGAAGAAAGACTTTTTGGAGTGACTGGTTTTATCTATATGATAGTTCCTCAAAGCTTCCAAGATTATATGCTTAGTTTCTCAGAAAGATTTCAAATTTCATCATTATCCTTTGGATGAAAAGGGCATATACCCATCTATAGAGTTGAGTGGTGACCCCTGTGGAAGCAGTGACTGCCTCAGAAGGTGGCACTGTTTGTATTGCAGTCTTCCCTGGTAACACCTATTGTAAATAATCTACCTGCAATGCAACGGACCTGGGTTCGATCCCTGGGTCAAGAGGATCCCCCAGAGAAGGGAATGGCAACTCACTCCCATATTCTTGCCTGGAGAATCCCATGGTCAGAGGAGCCTGGTGGGCTACAGTCCATAGAGTTGCAAAGAGTCGGACACGACTGAGTGACTAACACTTTCACTTTGCTGGTTAAGTACTATTGAATGAGCGAACAAGAATATTCAAACAACTTTTAGTGATTTTTCTGAAGCAGAGACACAATTTCAGTCTTTTATTTAGGACTACCCAGTTGTTTAAAATCACTGAAGCAGAGCCATCCATCGAGGAGCTCTGCTGTTTTTTTCTCTTTTGAAATGAGACACCCTGATATGGCAGCATTTCTTTCTGTTCTATAAAAGGGGCTCAGAATGACCCCTGCTTTTCAGGAGATTACACATCCATGAATAGTGACAGGTTGAGGTGTCTCTCTTCCTGACAAATCTATCTTTAGAGTGGAGCGAGGCACCCTGACCGCCCTCATCAAACTGGCGGTGATACTTAGTTACTGCTGGGATGAGGCAGTCTGTCCCCTGCTTCTGCTCCTGGTGGGCGCTGCGATGGATTGGTATGTGTATTACTTGTCTATTACTGATAGCAGCACAGGGTTGTGTACATGTTTAAAATGATTAAATTAGCCAACACAATCTGTACCATTGGTAGCAAAATCGCTGCTCTCCCCATACAGAGCAGCTGCGTTGTTGCATCTGACTTTTCTGTAGAGACAAAAATGACACCAAATCAAATAAAACTTCTCCGACCCAGATGGAGCCACAATCAGTAGTGCTTACTGAGCACTGCCCAGGTGAGAATGAATGATGCAAAGATATGGAACCTCTAGTTCCGTGTCCTACGAGGGATTCCAACACCACCCTCCATCAGGTGCTTATAGTCTCGTTGTTGCTGTTGTTGAGTCACTAAGTTGCGTCCAACTCTTTGCCGTTGTTAGGAAGGAGATTAAGACCTGTAACCGGTTCCCCTGCCGTGTATAGAGAGGGTTTGTGGGTCAACCATTCTCTGGTCAAGCCCTTATGCCACTACTGACCCAAGGGACTTTGATGGCCTTGAGCAGGTTACTTAGCCTTGAACTTTTGCTTTTTTACCGGTAAAGTTGAAACAATAATACTTGTCTTCCAGGATTGTTGTCAGCATTAGAAACATTGTTTGAAAGGTGCCTGACATAGCCTAGAACTTTGTAGATCAGTATTATTACTAACAACAGTAATGGCACAAGCCAGTGTGTGCCCAGTGCCAAATTTGTGATGCTGGTGTAAATGCTGTAAGAGGTCAAAGCAAATTAATTGCTTTCACTTCAACTTCTAGATTTTGAAAAGTTGGAGCTATTCATCATTTTCCTTTAGTTCTATCCTCATTTCTTTTGTTCCTTGAAATGTACCAAATTTCCTTGCTGCCTTCATATTAGCTGCTGCTGCTGCTGCTGCTAAGTCACTTCAGTCGTGTCCGACTCTGTGTGACCCCATAGACGGAAGCTCACCAGGCTCCCCGGTCCCTGGGATTCTCCAGGCAAGAACACTGGAGTGGGTTGCCATTTCCTTCTCCATCATGTTAGCTAGTTTTTGATTATTCATAGTGGCAGAAGCCAAGGAATACATAAAAATAATTGAAATTCCAAGGTAGAACATGGGGAAGTCTTATTTTAGTCTACCTTCTAGTCTGGACTTGAATTTATCAGCATTCTTCCAGAAATCTATTAAGTAGCAACCTGAACTGCTTTTTAACTTTCTTTCCTTATTTCCTTCCCATCACCTCATGGTGTAACGGATAAAAGATGACTATCAGGTGACAAAAGAACAGATTTTCTTTGAATCACTTATAAATTAGATAATTAATTGTAAAACACTTGAAAAATAGCCAAATCCATTTCTCTGAATCTGATATGTATGTAAAGGAAATTTTCAGTTTTCAAATGCCTGTAAGGCATTGTTCATTTAGAAAGTGGTGGGGTTGATAATACAGAAGATGATATATTCCAAAAACATTCCTGTTTGTGCTTTGTATGTACTGTGATTTTTCCTGCCAATTTATCTTCCTTCGTAGTTTGCTTAACCTGTTATTAAATGTCATTGGTATTCCCTGAGCAGTAACTGACTAATGAAGGGAAAATAACCCTGAAGGATAGAAGTTATCAGGAGAAACCTTTTGGAATTGAAAATTGGCCATGGAAAATCCACAGGCTTACAAGTGGATAATTGTAAATTGACTCAAGATGAAAACTGCCAGGTTTGGTCATTTGTTTTCATCACTGTAAATATCAGTAAGTTCTCTCTTGTGATCCAGGAAAGGGAAGAAGAAACATCCCATCAGTCATTCTGAAGGTTAGAGTGATGGTAGGCAGTCACAAATACAAATCTCTAGGGAGCTTGCCTACCACACACAGATCTACACCTCCTCATGTTGATATTCACCCCTTCTGCATATAATGAAAGATATTCCCTAAAATAGTTTATTGCAAAGTGGGTGAGATGAAGGCTGGTATTTAAAACACTCATAACTGGCCTCAACCTCCTTCTGTGTTGCTTGAATCTTCTAGGAGAAATTCAGGTTAATTGGAAAGAATCCAAAAAGGAAAATAAGTCATTTCAGTACAGGAAGGGAGGGAGGAAAAGAATAGGAAGGAGTGGAAGACAAAAGGCAGAAGGGGTCTGAATTTTCCATCAGTGGCTGATTTTCCCCAAGAGAATCCACCCGGTTTATTCTTCAAGATCTTGGGTTCATTGAAGACATGATTTTTCTGACCAGGCACAGTTTTCTCTCGTTAAATTTCCTTACAACTACATCAAACTAAAGCAAAATTTAGAAAACTACCTTTGGAGAGTAGAAATGAAAAGAACCTGTGTAAGTGTACTCCATCAAGTGAATCTTTTTAAACTGAGAAAAATAATGTATTATTTGACTAAGGAGGTAACTGATAATTCTTGTGGCTATGATCAGTGATATCCTTCTAAGTGTTAATCGCTCATCTGTGTCCAGTTCTTTTGCAACCCCATGGACTGTAGCCTGCCAGGCTCCTCTATCCATGGAACGCCCCAAGTGAAAATACTAGAGTGGATAACCATTCCCTTCTCCAAGGGATCTTGCCAATCCTGAACCCAGGTCTCCTGCATTGCAGGCAGATTCTTCACCATCTCAGCCACCAGGGAGATTTTAAATTACCTTAGACATCATCTCACAGATTTTAAAGGCCAACTGGGCTCAGTGTCTGAAGCCCTTCTCTTCCGTGGTGGGAATAGGGTGACAGGTACCTGCAAGTGATGGCTGAATATCTTCAGCCACTTCCTGCTTCTCGGTCAGTAAGCTTTCTCCCTTAATAGTTCCGTCTTCTTCCTTGCTACATTGATTTTTGGTGATTTTGTAAAACCCAAATGGGACCTACATGGACTCTGAAGCCAACGAAGAGAACTGCATCAATATTTCATGTCAAAAAATTAAAAGGAAATAGAATCCATACCAATAAGCTGTGTATTTCATGACATCATAAAATGCTTTTGCCAGAGGCAGAATTAAATGGAAAGCAGCAGGATGTAGTTTTGTTAAAAACCTGTGACCAGACAGACAGGAATTTGGGATAATCTAGATTTATTGTTTTTGTGTTTGTGACATTTTTATGTTAGACTTGAGTTAGGGGCAAAGTTCCATTTTCTGGTTGAGTTCCAAAATCACATTATTGGTACAGCTGTGGGAACCATGGTCCCAATCACAACCCCTGGAAGGAAACAGACAGGATGGGGAAGTATTTTTGACAGCGGGAGAGCTGGAATGGGGCACATTATGCCACAAAAAGTTGCTCTCCTTTTAATGCATGTTCCAGTAAATCTCCTGTGTAACATTACAGTTTTAAAGTTTTCAAATGTTTCCAGTGTTTGTAAATTTCATTCAATATTTGGTTTATTGTGATCATTTTATAATGTATGAAATTATCAAATCACTGTTATGTACTTGACATGTATATAATATTGTATGTCAATTATACCTCAGTTTAAAAATTAATCAAGTTAAACTAAGAAGTCGTTTCTCAGTTTATAAATAATGTGTGTTTCTGTTGTGAGTGTAGTATATGTTCATTATAGACACTTTGGAAAATTCAAAAAAGGTGTAACACTAAAGTAAAATTCACCAATAATCTTGCCCATTAGAGATATTACCGTTAAAACTGGAAAGCTGACTTTGGAAGCACCCCCCCATCCTCCCCAACGTTTGCCAGGCTATCTGCTTGTGACCTATATTGTCTGCCCCTTGTTTGTTACGGTGATGTAGGATGACCTTCTGCTTGAGTCCTGTGTCTCATCCATCCTCTTTCACTTAGCCTTTGAGCCACCCTTCTTAAATGAAGCTCTCCATTACCTTCCATGTACTACGGCTTTGGCAGCTTTCACACAATTTCGTTTTCTATATTTGCTGCTTTACAATACTCATTAATTATTTGCACATAATTATCTGCATATGGACATACAAATATATAATACATTAGATTAAAATATTCATGCTAGGAAATATAATAGCTAAAGAATGCTTTGTCCCTATGGCTATGTCATAATTCATTCATTACTTGTGAATATTCAGTTAATTCCACTTTTTCCATACTAAAATAGCATTGCAACATGTACTTTTTTCAGACCTTTAGAAATAATTTCAAATTCTATGATTCCAGAATTTGTTCTTTCAGTGATATTGGTAAGAAGTAAGCTTGTATTCTTTTTGTGTTTGCATAGTCACCGCATTCTGCTTTGACTTACCACCTCCAGATCTAATCTTACTGCAGGGATTTTTGCCTAATGAAAAAGACTGGGCCCTTAAACTAAGGAGTCCGTGTGAGAGGAAACGTCTCGAGTGGTCCACACACAGATGTTTTTGTTGTGGTAGTTTGTCTAAGACCTATTCACAAGCTACTAATTAAGACAAATCCTTTTGGGGGTCATAGTAAACGGCCTTCCTCTCAGGAGGTTCACCTTGATATCATTACTTGTTAATAGTACCACAAGGGACCTTTTATCTTGGACCCCAGAGAACAAATGACAGAGCCAGTTGCAAGAATTATAGTAAAACAATGTATTATATTGATATAAATAGATAGATATAAAAGTTTCCATATCAGGATCCTAGGCTTCCCAGGTGGCTCAGTGGTAAAGAATCCGGCTGCCAAGCAGGAGATACAGGTTCGGTCCCTGGGTCAGGAAAACCCCCTGGAGGAGGAAATGGCAACCCACTCCAGTATTCTTGCCTGGAGAATCCCATGGACAGAGGAGCCTGGGAGGCTGTAGTTCATGGGGTCACAAAAAGTTGTATACAACTTAGTGACTAAACCACCACCACCACCATATCAAGATGCTAGTATAAAATTTGGATGAGGTTATCATATTTTGGGTGATGAGCACTTTCATCTAAATATGCATAAAAAATCTTTATTCTGAGGGTTAACGTTACATATCTCATAGTCCAAACCCAGATTCAGATTTTCTCCGTCTTGTTCTTGACTAACACTCTTGACTTTCTCAAGAAAGAAAAAAAAAACAACCTTATGATTGACACCTTTGAAAGAATCAGTGCCAAAATATTAATGGGAATTTCCTGTGCCTGTGAAGTTTCTTCTTATCTGTATTTTCTAGTTTGTCAAATCAACTCATTTTCAGAGTTTGTGATAACACGGGGAAAAGATTAATTTCATAGCGTAAGTAAATCAGACCATGAAGTAGGACATAAATGTGCTTGGATCCATGTTGATGGGTCTTTGGCCCTGTCTCACCCTGGCACTTGCATCTCAAGTGTGTTCATGTCAGTCATGGGGGATTTTCAATGTCAATATGCCCTTAAAGCATGTTTTCTGACTCAGCTGCACAGAATGCTGATTACTGTTGATGATGTCTCCGTTATTTATTCCTACTTTGTCCTTCCTTTTAATTTGTCTCTGTCTTTCTATTTCAAATTGTGATCACACAATATTGTCATCACATAGTAGCTTTGCAGTGACCCTGAGACAGCCCTGGAAACTGCAGTCCTTGCCTGGCTTCGTGGCTGATTAAACTCCTCTTGGGAGGGGATCAGAGACCTCTTCTATGAATTGAGATGAAGTACATCTGCCAAGACTTTCCCCAGTACTCATAAGATGTTTTCTGAATTGTTCCTGTCTCTCAATCCAAAAAGGCATTGGTGTCATCTTTCTCTTCCTCTATTCATGACCGCTCTCGTGGATTCATCTGAAAATCTAGACAATGGAGCTAGATTCAAAAGACCAAATATCCCTACAAGGTACACGTAGTGTGCCCTTAGTATACAGGTAAGGCTTGTGCATTCACAGGTCTAGTTCCTTTCTAGTCCTGAGTTCTTTCAGTTGTTACTTATTCATTAATACATTTCCAGCGTTTGCCATGGTGTCTGGAGCCCCACAGAGACTCAGAAAAAATGTTTACAGTTTTGTTCTGGTTTCCCAAAGAAAAACCCAATAAATACCCAGGGACTCCACAGAGTCTTCTGTGGGTACTCTATACTCCATTCAGATATCTCTTCTCAGAACTTCTTTTAATCACAGGGTGAAGCAAACCCACACCTGGGAGGCTGGGGACACTCACTCACTTCTTGGAAGCCTTCTTTCCTATTCCCCCTTAGAATGGTACTTGGTAGACAGTAAGTGCTCAATAAACACTGACCATGCTTTAGTTTGATTGTGTAAATGGGATGACTGTCCTCATTTGAAAACATTTTCTTAGTTTAATTCCCCTCAAAATTGGACATTGGTTTCCAACTCTATGCTGTTGATTGATTGATTGGTATTGATTCGTTGTTGCTTCATGCGTCCATCCATTTCCTTTTTGGATAAGTTTATCCATGACTGACTTTTTAAGGGAAATCAATAGACAGATGATTCATGCTCCGTGCGACCATCATTATTTATTAGCTACATGTGGACCATGACTTCCTGCTAAGAGACTTCCCGTTGTTGTTCAGTTGCTGTCACGTCTGACTCTTCGCACCCCATGGACTGCAGCACGCCTGGCATCCTTGCCCTTCACTATCTCCCGGAGTTTCCTCACATTCATATCCGTTGAGTCAGTGATGCCATTCAACCATCTCATCCTCTGCTGACCCTTCTCCTCCTGCCCTCAATCCTTCCCAGCATCAGGATCTTTTCCAGTGAGTCAGCTCTTTGCATCAGGTGGCCAAAGTATTGGAACTTCTCATAAATCATGAGAAAAGCTAGAACTAGAACCAGGAAACCCTTGGATCTTTTCTTCCCCCTCTTGAAAGTCACACTTTCTTCCCACTTAACTAAAGAGCAGATATATCAGCAAACAAGAGACAACATGTTTCATCTAAGGATGGGACTCCCATATGCTATGAACAAACGTGCCCTTGGTTTGTAAAGAGGAGACTCTTCTCCTTCTTGACAGCATTCTACGGTATGGAGCTGGGGGGATTCAGTAACAGAAGCGTGTTCCTCTTCAGAAATCCTCTGGATACAAGGAGCTCACTTGCAGATCAAGTTTTATTGCTCAATGTGGTATTCTATAGTTCCCATGGTAGAGATGCTAAAGAAAAAGTGAAGTTGCTCAGTCGTGTTCAATTCTTTAAGATCCCATGGACTGTAGTGTACCAGGCTTCTCCATCCATGGGATTTTCCAGGCAAGAATACTGGGGTGGGTTGCCATTTCCTTCTCCAGGGGATCTTCCCGACCCAGGGATTGAACCCGGGTCTCCTGCATTGTAGGCAGATGCTTTTTCATCTGAGCCACCAGGGTAGTCTTAGAGATGCTAACAGAATTCTAAAAACACTTGCGAGTAAGTTCCTTTTTGTGAAACCTACTCAGGGAGGCAGAAGCACATGAAGAGCTATGATAAACTAAGCGAGGTGGTGCTGACTGGTGTATATAGCTGTGCTCCAGGGAAAGGAGAGGGTCTGACTGACATGGAACAGAAGAGCCTCAGGGTCATGGGGGAGGAATCTGGGCGTAATGAGTGTCTGAAACTAAGATGCCGGCGCTGGGACAGCGGGGACCTGGTGGTGGTGACGTCAGGGGAGGTGGGGGAGAGTTGGGTGGGCTGTCCAGTGGAAGACCAGGTCTGAAAGCATAAAGTGGATGTTGAGGAGCAAAAGGAAATGAGAGTGAAGTTTTAAGTGTCAAAGCTTCTCTTTTACTAACCTCGTTTGGTTGGTGTCTATTTGCAGATATTGTCAACAGCTTATCAGACATTCAGTGTATGTAACCGCAAAGACCATATGGAACACCCTCCTTTGCATTGGAGCAGGGGTCTCAAACTTAATGAGGCTCAGAGATTGTGTATTTCATTAAATATGAGAGACACCACTTCTAAGCTTTGGAGTATTTGTTGGCCATCATCTTGGAGGGAAGAGGCTCCTCACAGGTTCTGGAATATTGAGTACATCCATTATTAATTGTTATTGTTGGTGCCACTGTAAATGTGGTTTGCAGATTCTTCACACTTGAAATATGTTAAATATTTTTAACCAGACATTTCTCTAGTGATGCTATCAGTTCAGTTAAGTCGCTCAGTCATGTCCGACCCTTTGTGACCCCATGAATCACAGCACTCCAGGCCTCCCTGTCCATCACCAACTCCCGGAGTTCACTCAAACTCATGTCCATCGAATCGGTGATGCCATCCAGCCGTCTCATTTTCTGTCATCCCCTTCTCCTCCTGTCCCCAATCCCTCCCAGCATCAGAGTCTTTTCCAGTGAGTCAACTCTTCTCATGAGGTGGCCAGACTATTGGAGTTTCAGCTTTAGCATCAGTCCTTCCAATGAACACCCAGGATTGATCTCCTTTAGAATGGACTGGTTGGATCTCCTTGCAGTCCAAGGAACTCTCAGGAGTCTTCTCCAATACCACACTTCAATAGCATCAATTCTTCAGCACTCAGCTTTCTTCACAGTCCAACTCTCACATCCATACATGACCACTGGAAAAAGCATAGCCTTGATAGGACGGACCTTTGTTGGCAAAGCAGTATCTCTGCTTTTTAATATGCTATCTAGGTTGGTCATAACTTTCCTTCCAAGGAGTAAGCATTTTTTAATTTCATGGCTGCAATCAGCATCTGCAGAGATTTTGGAGTCCCAAAAAATAAAGTCTGACACTGTTTCCACTGTTTTTCCATCTATTTCCCATGAAGTGATGGGACCAGATGCCATGATCTTCGTTTTCTGAATTTTGAGCTTCAAGCCAACATTTTCACTCTCCTCTTTCACTTTCATCAAGAGGCTTCTTAGTTCCTCTTCACTTTCTGCCATAAGGGTAGTGTCATCTGCATATCTGAGGTTATTGATATTTCTCCCAGCAATCTTGATTCCAGCTTGTGCTTCTTCCAGTCCAGCGTTCCTCATGATGTACTCTGCATATAAGTTAAATAAGCAGGGTGACAATATACAACCTTGGCGTACTCCTTTTCCTATTTGGAACCAGTCTATTGTTCCATGTCCAGTTCCAACTGTTGCTTCCTGACCTGCATACAGGTTTCTCAAGAGGCAGGTCAGGTGGTCTGGTATTCCCATCTCTTTTAGAATTTTCCACAGTTTATTGTGATCCATACATTCAAAGGCTTTGGCATAGTCAATGAAGCAGAAATAGATGTTTTTCTAAAACTCTCTTGCTTTCTCCATGAACCAGCGGATGTTGGCAATTTGATCTCTGGTGCCTCTGCCTTTTCTAAAACCAGCTTGAATATCTGGAAGTTCACGGTTCACATATTGCTGAATCCTGGCTTAGAGAATTTTGAGCATGACTTTACTAGCGTGTGAGATGAGTGCAATTGTGCAGTAGTTTGAGCATTCTTTGGCATTCCCTTTCTTTGGGATTGGAATGAAAACTGACCTTTTCCAGTCCTGTGGCCACTGCTGAGTTTTCCAAATTTGCTGGCATATTGAGTGCAGCACTTTCACAGCATCATCTTTCAGGATTTGAAATAGCTCAACTGGAATTCCATCACCTCCACTAGCTTTGTTCGTTGTGATGCTTTCTAAGGCCCACTTGACTTCACATTCCAGGATGTCTGGCTCTAGTGATGCTATCAGTTCAGTTCAGTTCAGTTGCTCAGTCATGTCCGACTCTCTGCGACCCCATGAATCACAGCACTCCAGGCCTCCCTGTCCATCACCAAATCCTGGAGTTCACTCAAACTCATGTCCACTGAGTCGGTGATGCCATCCAGCCATCTCATTCTCTGTCGTCCCCGTCTCCTCCAGCCACCTACCCCGCCCAGCATCAGAGTCTTTTCCAGTGAGTCAACTCGTCGCATGAGGTGGCCAAACTATTGGAGTTTCAGCTTTAGCATCAGTCCTTCCAATGAACACCCAGGATTGATCTCCTTTAGATTGGACTGGTTGAATCTCCTTGCAGTCCAAGGAACTCTCAAGAGTCTTCTCCTGCAGCACAGTTCAAAAGCATCAATTCTTCGGTGGTCAGCTGTCTTCACAGTCTAACTCTCACATCCATACATGACCACGGGAAAAACCATAGCCTTGACTGGACGGACCTTGGTTGACAAAGTAACCAAGGTCCGTCTGCTTTTTAACATGCTATCTAGGTTGGTCATAACTTTCCTTCCAAGGAGCAAGCGTCTTTTAATTTCATGGCTGCAATCACCATCTGAAGTGATTTTGGAGCCCCAAAAATTAAAGTCTGACACTTTCCACTGTTTCCCCATCTATTTCCCATGAAGTGATGGTACCAGATGCCATGATCTTTGTTTTCTGAATGTTGAGCTTCAAGCCAACCTTTTCAGTCTCCTCTTTCACTTTCATCAAGAGGCCTTTGAGTTCCTCTTCACTTTCTGCCATAAGGGTGGTGTCATCTGCATATTGAGGTTATTGATATTTCTCCTGGCAATCTTGATTCCAGCTTGTGCTTCTTCCAGTTGATACAAATTATATTGGAAACTTGAAAAAACATAATAAGAGTGCACTTTGCCCTCAGTTCAGTTTTCATTAAAATTTTTACCTGCTTTCAGCAGAATCTCATTAGGCTCAGCTTTTTTGCCAAATTCTTACTATATCTTTAGTAAGAATTTAGAAGTTTTGCCAAGGACCAAATACCTCTTTAGAATATAGTATCTTATTTTGGTTGCAAGCTTTTATTCAAATAGTATCTTTCTAATTGAACTTGTTTTACATTTTAAACATTTGTTTACCTGTCTACACCAGGTCTTAGGTGTTCTGCTTATAGGATCTTTAGTTGCAGCATGTGAACTCTTCGTTGCAAAATGTGGAATCTAGTTCCCTGATGAGGGATTGAACCCGGGCTTCCTGCATTAGGAGTGTGGAGGCAGCCACTGGATCACCAGGCTAGTCCCCCTATCTAATTGACTGTAAAATAGAGTTTATTTATTTATTTTTTTAGTTCAGATTTTTGTTTTTCATTAATATAAGTTTAATGTTCTTATACAGGAAGAAGCCAGGATATATTCTCCATTAGGTTAAATACAATATTAATCACGTGTTTTTGCCGTATTTCATTAGTAGGAATAGTAAATAATCAGTTTATGGGAAAGGGTAATTTTTTTTTTTTTTTAGTTTGGATGAAATAGTTTTAAAAATCACTGGTGATATATAGTCAGGACACAGATATAAGCACATTCTGTCACCCGCATGCTTTTTCATTTCCTGTCTTGTGGGATGCTTTTTTATGAGGTAACTGTTTTATTCGAGGGTGCCGTGAACTCAGCCCCTTATTCCGGGCATCACTGCCACTTGTCATTGTCTGAGTGGCGTGAGAATGGGTCCTCTGAGTTTTTTATTGGACCAGTGACTGGTGCTGCTTTATTTACACTCTGATCAAGATAGCCTGTTGCTTGCTCTTTGATGGGTGAGGGCTCCCCTGTGATGTTAACTGATAGATCCAAGCCACTCGTGTTCCCCTCTGGGATGCAGGGCCATCTCAGAATATGTCATGGTGCCAACCGGAAAATGGGCATGGTCCCAGAAGCCCCCTTGTGTGTGGCTGTGGATGGTATCTGGAGCAGCATGGGCCACCTGGCATCATCTGTTAGGCGATGTGCTGCCAGCCCCCCAAAATCTCATGGGCACATGAAACCGCTGTATTCTGACATTAATGTCTGTGTGAAAAACGACGGCAGAAAAGGCATTTCTCATTTTTTTTCACAGCTTTAAAAAATGGATCAACTAATCAAATTGAAAAAATTGATTCTAGGCTCTGTGACTATTATTAAATTTATTGAGCACATCTGTTCTTAGTTCTCATTTTATTAACACTGAAATGGATTCTCCTCCAGCACATTCAAGATCAAGTTCAGGTAATTCCACTTGGCAAGCAAGTCCTCCATGATTGCTCAGTCGCTCAGTGGCCACCACATTGCCTCACCTGTAGTCTCACAGACGGGTCCTCCCGCCTGGTCTGCCACCCCACCCACACTCCCTGCCCCCTGCCCCCATCTGTCTACTTTGTGGTTCTCCAAGGGTGGTCCTGGGAACCACATGCATCATGATCAGATGGGAAGCTTATCACAAGCCCAGATTCCTGGGTCAGAGCTGAGAGGTTTTGTGTAGGATTCTCTGGGAGAGCAGAGTTGGAGTCTTTTGTTTTTGGTATTTATGTATTTTTTTGTTTGGCTGTGTTGGGTCTTAGTCGCACCATGCAGGATCTTTCGTTGTGTTGTGCAGCCTCAGTAGTTGTGGCTCACGGATTTGGTTGCCCCACGGCATGTGGGATCTTAGCTCTCCTACCAGGGATCGAACCCATGTCCCCTGCATTAGGAGGCAGACTTCCTGAAGCACCAAGAAAGTCCCTTAAGTCTGTTTTCAACAAGTTCAGCCTAAAATATGAGCACCATTGATCTATGAAACAAATTCCTTCTTGGAAGACTGCGTTTCACCATCATCCAACTAGGAGGACAAGACCCTTTACTTGTTGGGGGTCTCTCCTGCTTGAGTTTCCTCCTCTCCACCTGCTCCAGTAGGCTTGCTGTTTGTGTGATGCTTCATTATGTTCAGTGCTTGCCGGGCCCTGCCCCTGGTCTGTCCTCATGGACTGGGACACATTCTGACAGCTCCCTTTGTTGGGTACTTAGCACCAGCACAGTTTAACAAGTGCTATTTATTTGTTCCCTGCCAGGTCAGGATTAGCGTGCGGTGGTATTAAATTAACCTAAGAGTATCCTTTAAATTCATTTCACACTGACTTGTTAATTTGACTCCAGAAGAGTAAGAAAGAAGGTGGAAAAACATTCTTCTCTTCTTTTTTTTGAGAGATCCCGTTTGAACAAATGAGGGGGAAAATAATAATATTTTAAATTATGAGATAAAGACCAAGTATAAATAAGTCACCAAGTCATTACCAATGTGTCTTGCCCAGTTTAACATCAAAAATTGAAACACTGACTCAGACCAAGAAAAATGGAAAAAGAAAGACAAGGGAACTTCTCTCCATGAAACTGAAAAATAATTTGTATTGTTATTTCAAACAAACCCATAAAACAGAAAAGCTGTATTGTTACAAGGAGACAATTTGTTCCTTTTCTTTCTAAAGTGATATTACTTAAACCTTTTTTATTACATTTTCTCAGACCACAAGATGCAGAATGTTTAATACAGGTCATAAAGAAGGCATACCCATAAAATATCTGTAAGCAGAGGCTTGTGGCAGAATACCTCTGATGTTGCAATTGCAGTTTTATTCAGGAATATAAACTATCCACTCTTGCTCTGGAATCAATGATGGGGAATTGAATATTTACCCTTCCTCCAAACTCTGCCTTAACATATTGAGGACATTTTGTGTAACTGGAAATCTACTTTATGGTCATCAAGTTTGGGAAAGTTGTTTTTCTCCCCATTTCTCTTTTTGTTTCTACCAAAGAAATTGGATTTAACTACTCCTCAGTCATACAGAAAGGACTCAAAAGAGATTCTGAAGTAGCACTAATGGTTTTATTAAGCTTTGATCTTTGGGACTTCCTTGGTGGTCCAGTGGCTAAGACTTTGCCCTCCCAATACAGGGGCCCTGGGTTCAATCCCTAGTCAGGGAACTAGATCCCACATGTGGAAACTAAAGATCCAGCATGCTGCAACGAAGATCAAAGATCTCATGTGCAGCAACTGACCCATCGCAGACAAATAAAGAAATATTCTTCAAAAATAAATAAAGTCGCTCTTTGCCAGGGTGCTAAGTTGGGCTTCCCAGGTGGCGCTAGTGGTAAAGAACCCACTTGTCAATGTAGGAGATGGGAATTTGATCTTTGCATCTGGAAGATCCCTGGAGGAAGGCATAGCAACCCACTCCAGTATTCTTGTCTGGAGAATCCCATGGACAGAGAAACTTGACAGGCTACAATCCATAAGGTCGCAAAGAGTTGAACACAACTGAAGCAACTTACTACACAAGTTGGATGTCCAATTATAAATTTGTGAGAATATGTGTCAGCAAACTGGTCAAGGAGTTGCCTGTTGATATTTACCTCCTCAGGTAAATACCACTTCCATGTGGAACCACCCTATTAATTCAATGTGAATGCTTGCCCTTGGAGTTTTTAATCATTCAGTGTTTTGTTTTTTCTTTTTGGAGCCAACCATAACTTGTGAAGAGATTCCAGTTTTGATACAATGTCAATGGCGTTTATGCTGTAAATACTACATTAGTATTCGGCTCTCATAAACTCTAGGTAATATAACTGTTTTGTGTCTTACTTTCTACTCCCATCCACCAAGAGGTCGTTTCCTACTGAATATTAGCGTGTGACAGGTTCACGAAAAGTGATCCAAGAAGGACTTCTGTGGATGACATTACAGGGGAGATTGCTGGCAATGCCCTTGAAAGAAAGAAGACTGCAGGGAGCTCAACTCTGTAAAATCTTGTAGAATAATCTAGTAGACAAAGTGAAGTTGAACACATTTATACTGGAAGAAATTAAAAAGTTTTGAATAGCATTGTAGGGGGATCGAAAATGCCTCATCCTTCACCTGAATTCACATTGACTTTCATTCTCTCACTCTGAGTTTCTAAGGATCTCAGTTATTACCTGCAAGATTAGTAATATATGTCTCAGTGTGGCATTCTGTGCTCAATTTGTGTGTGTGTGTGTGAGTCTGTGAATATTTGATCTTGTCCTGTCGTTATTGTAGAGTTGGGCATTTTCCCAGAGACCTTTAGTTCTTAAAGCACACCAGTTTGAAGGAGACAGGTAAGGTGGTGTCAAAAACCTTGCTGGTGTGGATACAGAGAAGATGTTGGAGAGGAGAACTCGGTGAAAACCTTTGTTGCTCACTCACACGCCACTCTCTGCCTTTGGCTGTCCCCTTCACTCTGTAATTACCACTAGCATAATGAGAAGTTGTCGCTGGAGTGCCAGTACCTTGAAGGGACTTTAGCTGCAGATGCCGAAAAGAGCTGCACGGCAGTGGGGACTACAGTTAATAATGAAGAGAAGAAACCTTTCAAGTTCATTAAGAGAAGGAAAAAAAGTTCCTGCTCTCACTGCTGAGCCTTGGCATATTCCCCGGGAAATAAATACAAGTGGAGCCGTGTGGTATTTATGACTTTAAAGCCGGAGTCCTGGAACAATGAAGATGCCAGGAGAGTGAGAAAGAGAGAAGGCTTGTTTCTGCCTGGGGGACTCTCACAGTCTTTCTTACACACATCTGGGGTGAGCCGGGGAGGGGGAGGCCTGCATTCAGCAAAGCGAGGTGGAAGCTGTAAGGATGCTGCTAACTGAAGAGGGGATGGTGTTTTACATTAGATGAAACGTACCAGCAATTTTAGGGCTTCCCAGGTGGCACTCGTGGTAAAGAACCCGCCTGCCAATGCAGGAGACACAAGAGACATGAGTTCGATCCCTGGGTCAGGAAGATCCCCAGGAGAAGGGAATGGCTACCTACTCTAGTATTCTTGCCTGGAGAATTCCATGGACAGCAGAGCCTGGTGGGGTACAGTTCTTAGGGTCGCAAAAAGTCAGACACAACTGAGCGACTTTGCATGCATGTAATAAAATCCCATGGACGGAGGAGCCTGGTGGGCTACAGTCCGTGGGGTCACTAAGGGTCAGACACGACTGAGCGACTTCACTTTCACTTTTCACTTTCACACATTGGAGAAGGAAATGGCAACCCACTCCAGTGTTCTTGCCTGGAGAATTCCAGGGACGGGGGAGCCTGGTGGGCTTCCGTCTATGGGGTCACACAGAGTTGGACACGACTGAAGTGACTTAGCAGCAGCAGCAGCAATCAGCAATTTTAGTTTCTGTAGTCTGGTTCTTTTTTCCAATGACTGACTATAGTATATTTGAAAAAGGATGCACTCAGTCTCAGAGAGAAGACATGTTTATAAACTACTAAAAGTCCAGGGTCAGTGAGATGAATTGAAAGAAAAATGGATTGAAAACTAGAAGCCCTGAGAGTTGGGTTTTGGTCCTGCCCGGTCACCAGTTTGCTGAGTGGTTTGTGAGTACCACCTCACCTGTCTGGAATATTTATTCTCTTCCTGTGAGACCATATGGAAAATAATAAATGCCTTCCACGTGTCTCATCATGCCATAAAGATAAGGATCATTTGATGATGCATTGCTGAAAAAGTTTTTAGATTAGTACCTTTTACTGGAAAAGCTTTGTATTTTTCTAGGATAACCATGAGTGAGAATGATAATTATGTTTAGATTACAGTTTTGTGCCATAAGATTTTTTCTAATGCCTTAAAAATGAATTATAGTGGCTTGTTGATTTCCCTCTAAGGTTGAGCATCCTAGTCTCCCTGTGACATATATAATACACGTGGTACAACACATGTATAAGTAACAATATGTAACATAAAACCAACTAAAATCCAACTTAACAGCAGATCAATATGTGCTCTTGATGAATTTGTTGGCGGGAGTGAGGGAGGGCAGTTAGAGCTGAAGCTTGGAGGCACAGAGGCTTGACAGAGTTTCTAAGACACCAGAACTATCTCATGACCACTTTTTAAGAAACTCTGGTTGTTCTGTGTATGGTTAATGGGCTGTATGGCAGTGTTGTCTGCCGTGGTCAAGTGACAGCCCTCTTCCTTCTGCCCAACTTAATCGTGGCACCAAAAGCCTCCAGGAAATGTGTGTATTAATGTCCTTTGGGAGAAAATGCTGAGGATTTGAAACAAAGCAGTGACAGTCAGAATGGAGAGGAAGGAACAGATTTCAGTGATGTTTTTAAGGTGGAAAAGTGGAAACGATAGAAATTCCTGCATTCTTTGCCTGGAATAGCCTTCTCTTTCCCTTCTGGCTAACTCTTCCTCATCCCCCAGTCTTTCAAAATTCAGCACAGAGATCAATACCCCTAGAAGACCTTCTTCCTCACTCTGATTGGACGACTGCCAGCATTCAGCCTCTACTTGTACCAAACCTGCACTATGGTTGTTGGTGTGTGTGTGTGTGTGTGTGTGTGTGTGTGTCTCCCTGGCTGGTCTCTAAGTCCTTCTAGGAGAAAGTGAAAATGAAAGTGGCTCAGTCCTGTCTGACTCTTTGTGACTCCACGGACTATACAGTCCATGGAATTCTCCAGGCCAGAATAACGGAGTGGGTAGCTGTTCCCTTCTCCAGGGGATCTTCCCAACCCAGGGATTGAACCCAGGTCTCCCACATTACAGGTGGATTCTCTACCAGCTGAGCCACAAGGGAAGCCCAAGAATACTGGAGTGGGTAGCCTGTCCCTTCTCCAGGGGATTGTCCCGACCCAGTAATCAAACTGGGGTCTCCTACATTGCAGGTGGATTCTTTAGCAGCTGAGCGTCCAGGGACGACTCTCTTCTTTCATTCATAGATCATCATCAAAGCCTGGAATAGAGCTTTGCTCATTGTAGACACGTGATGGGTATTTATTGAGCAGATGTCTGAAGGTCTGAAGCAGAGAGTGAGAGAGAAGCTGAAATGATGATCAGACTCCTGTTTTGGACCCGAACTGAAATGTTTACTGTTCTTATGTAATAGCATTTTATACATTGAAAAACATTATCTAAAACCTGAGTAATTATTACACTTCTTTTCAAAACAGCCTTTTTTCACTCAGGTGCTTTTAGAAGTTAGACTTCATGTTTGGAAAATTGTTGAACTAAGCATCAGATTTTTTTGTATCATTTATCGTGTCTATCTTTTTAACTATTTATTATAAAATCCATATCATGGAGCATGAATTTGTGGGTGCACCCGTTCCTCCACTTAGTTAGAAACGTGTGCAGCTGAAATGCAATCTGTTAAAAACCAAAAGAAAAGAAATTTTCATTTTGATTTATTGGCATTTCTTAAAGTCTGTGTTTGTAATTAAAAGAAGTTTCCTTTTCAGCTTAGTCCTTAGCAGCCAATGTTTAATTTTCATAGAAAACAACTGACACATAATGGTGATTAAAAAGTTGACAGTGTGAAAAAATAAAATTTAAACAATAAATTGCAAAACATTAAACTGAATTGAAATTGACACTTGATAGTCTCTAAATTTGACAGGAGCTTTCTTAATAAATTAAACATAGTAGATGGTTTTCCTTTGCATTTCTTCTAATGGGCCTGGCAAATAACATATTTGATATGTGGTATTGAAGAAGAGTTTATCTTGCCCATTTAGTTTCATCACATTTTACAAAAGGAATATTTCATTTTAGCGAGCCTGTTTTGACTTGGATCATGTATTTTCAAAAGTGAGTCAGGCGATGAAATGGTTAGCTTGATTCTTCAACCCAAAATGCCATTTTTACGCTAAGTCTGGGAGATAAATATTGCCTCTTGCAGTATTTTCCTAATCTTCCCTTGACTTTTTTCTGGGGGCATGATTAATTGTTGGCTCTAATAGTGCTTTGCATGTGTTTCTGTTGTAGTAACGAGGCCATCGCCATGTGATTGTGAGTCTCTGTGTCTGAGACCACAACTGGTTATAAGAACCTTGCAGAAAGAGATGTTGTGTGGAATTTTCAACTTTGATTTCCCTAGAGCCTAGGACATCCCAGATATCCAGCACATGCTTTGTAGAGATAACTTTGATCATACTTTGATTCTGTTTCACTTTGGTGAGGAGGTAGATGGAGTTCCCTGGGCCCATCAGAAACCACAGATGTCTAGTTCAAGTTCACTCCATTAACCCATGTGGTCTTACAAAGACAGGGCTTCTTAGATTCCTTTTTTTGAAATTAATTTTTATTGGTGTAGAGTTGCTTTACAGTGTTGTTAGTTTCCTGCTGCACAGCAGAGTGAATCAGTCAAACGTAGACGTTAGATTCTTTTGCAAACTTTCTTCTGATTTATTTTTCATCCCGAGCACTTACCCATTGGCTGGCTCCCAAGGCTAACAAGGCAACAAGGACATTGTAGGGGCCCTTGGGGTTATTCCCAACTGTAGACAAGCATCCTGAGAACCTCCTATGTCCCACATCTCGTATGAGTGAGACACAGTGAAGACAGACATTAGTTGTGTTGAAGAAGGAAAGAGTCAGAGGACAGAGTGGTGGGCCACGGTTTGCATCTGTTAGAGAATGGGCGGGCTGGGACTGCTAGGGACCCAGTGACCCTGAGAAGCTGATTCCCAGGAGTATTTTGAACACTCAGGGACTCCCTGGCTGCTGGTAGCACTAGAGAGGAGGGAGTTGAGAGCCTGGTGGGGAGAAGCGGGGAGGGAGCTGTCCTAAGGCCAGGAGACAAAAGACAGCATCCAATTTGAAGTGCTTTGAGGATGATTCTCCTGGCAAGAGAGCTGAGAAATGTCTGTGGCAGTGACTAGTACCCTAGCGTTAAATCTTTATAAATATGATTTTTCTCCTAGAATAGCTACTGCTGCCCTAGGCTTTACAGGGGGATGCTAGCCCAAGGCAGACAAAAGTAGTTAAAACATGTCTAGCATAGCAAGCAATGCTTGGGCATTTACTTGGAGAGAATGTTGAATTTTGACCCTGTTACTGGCAGATCTTGGCATTTCCCCATGGTATGAATAGTGAAAAGAAAATGTGAATCATAACATGAATTCCCTTATGAAATCAATATTGAGTTTTTGATGGAAGAAACCAGAATTTAACACTCGGCTTCCTCTGAGAATTTTTTATCATGCGTAAAGAAGCCCCACATAGTGAGTAATGGGAATGTAAAAGGGTAATGTCGGATATTTTTGATCGGGAAGCTATATTCGTATAATTTCCTGCAGACTGTGAATAATCCTGATGAACTTCAGAATGCAAACCATGACATTATATTTAGGACATAGCCAAGGATGAAGAGATATCAGTTCAGTTCAGTTCAGTTCAGTCGCTCAGTCGTGTCCGACTCTCCGCGACCCCATGAATCACAGCACGCCAGGCCTCCCTGGCCATCACCAACTCCCGGAGTTCACTCAAACTCATGTCCACAGAGTCGGTGATGCCATCCAGCCATCTCATTCTCTGTCGTCCCCTTCTCCTCCCGCCCCCAACCTTACCCAGCATCAGAGTCTTTTCCAGTGAGTCAACTCGTCGCATGAGGTGGCCAAAGTATTGCAGTTTCAGCTTTAGCATCAGTCCTTCCAATGAACACCCAGGATAGAAGAATTATGCTGGTGACAAAAATGTCAGTATATTGCATGAATCTTGGCCCAGTTCAAGAAACCAACCAGTATTTTTTTCTTTTTTCAAGAACCACTCGATATTAGGTAGCCCATCTGATGACAAGAGCAAAGCCCCAGCCTCTGCTGGCCTCACCAGCTCACTGGAATCAAATGATCAAGGCTGGGCAGAAATGCATGATTACCCCACAACAGCTATAAAGGAAACTTTTCATGTTCTATTTCTATTACCAAAAAAGTGAAAGGATAAGTAAGAGGAATGAATCAAGGAGTAAAGAATTTTCAGAAAGGCAGTAGGAGAAAAATGATAAAGGAATTTAAGACATCCAGAGTCTTACATGGATCTGCAAATACTAAGTTTGCCTTATTGAAGGTAGCTATGATGATTTGGATTTATGTATTAGATTGGTGGAAAAGATAACAGTTGGATGCTATTTCAAAAATTTCAAGAATAAGAGCTCTTGCTGCTGCTGCTGCTAAAAGACCTTAATGACATCGAAAGGAAGGAATATGGAACCAAGGGGAAGGAATATTGTATTCACATGATAGACGAGAGGACTCTTTAGCCCTGTTTACCTGGAGACCCCCTTCAGAAAAGAAGAGTGATGAAGGCTGAAGATAGCTGGGAGGAGATTCGCTTACTCTTGAAGATTTCACTCTTCTTGGTGAAAGGTACAGGGCTGAGGAATGGAGTCCTTTTTTTTTTTTTAAAGCCTCTTTTCCACAAAAGAGAGCCCCCTTTGATCAGAAGCCTGCATTTAAGAGGAAAAAACTTTTTCAAGGAGCGCAGAGGGCAGTGCCCCAGGGAAGGGATGTATTTCTTGCCCCCATCACAGTCACGGTCACAGGACTTTAGAGGAAGCCACCACTGAGCTCTGTGAGCCCTGTTTTCCTTCAAGATGAGAGGCCCTGTTCTCAGTGGGTCGTTACTGGTCTCTGCTGGACCATTTTTCAGGGAAAGGAGCTCTCCCCATACAGGTGACTCCTTTCCTTTTCTTCTTTATATTGATTCAAAATGAGGATTGATTGAAATGAGGGTTATGAAGTGAGGACTTCCCTGTGACGATCAGGTGGTTGAGGCCCCCTGCTTCCACTGCAGGGGCCTCAGGATCAATTCTTGGTCAGGGAACTAAGATCTTGCTTGTTCCCCAAGTGTCGCCAAAATAATGATAATGATAATAAGGATTATGAAGTCACTTCCCAGTTCAGCTTTTCTAGACGCGCATCCTTATGCATGATGTACGCAGCTCCTATCTGTTCCTTCTGGAATTGGATGCAGAGGATGGAGACAATTGAACTCTCATTTTCTGTAACCCAAATTGCAATAATCTGGTAAAGGCCATTTGAAGTCTTTGAATGTATTGGATAAGTAGTTCCTAAATTAGGAGAGTGAGTTCTTCAATGGTCACAGAGACAGGAAGACCCTAAAATTTTTGCATTCTCATGTAATGTCCAGGAACCCCCTCAATGAACATATTGTTAATGAGAGATTGGAGATGCCACTAGCTGTCTCAGTTCAGTTCAGTTCAGTTCAGTTCAGTCGCTTGGTCGTGTCCGACTCTCCGCGACCCCATGAATCCCTGCGACCCCATGAATCACAGCATGCCAGGCCTCCCTGTCCATCACCAACTCCTGGAGTTCACTCAAACTCATGTCCACAGAGTCGGTGATGCCATCCAGCCATCTCATTCTCTGTCGTCCCCTTCTCCTCCCACCCCCAACCTTTCCCAGCATCAGAGTCTTTTCCAGTGAGTCAACTCGTCGCATGAGGTGGCCAAAGTATTGCAGTTTCAGCTTCAGCATCAGTCCTTCCAATGAACACCCAGGATTGATCTCCTTTAGAATGGACTGGTTGGATCTCCTTGCAGTCTAAGGGACTCTCAAGAGTCTTCTCCAGCACCACAGTTCAAAAGCATCAATTCTTCGGCGATCAGCTTTCTTCACAGTCCAACTCTCACATCCATACATGACCACGGGAAAAACCGTAGCCTTGACTAGATGGACCTTGGTTGGCAAATTAATGTCTCTGCTTTTTAATATGCTATCAAGGTTGGTCATAACTTTCCTTCCAAGGAGTAAGCGTCTCTTAATTTCATGGCTGCAATCAGCATCTGCAGTGATTTTGGAGTCCAAAAAAATAAAGTCTGACACTGTTTCCACTGTTTTTCCATCTATTTCCCATGAAGTGATGGGACCAGATGCCATGTCTCAGGTCACCTTAAAATTAGTATTGGTAAAGCCCCCTCATTTGGGGGCCTCCCTGGTAGTTAACACAGTCAAGAATCTGTCTGCAATGCTAAATACTTCAAAGGGGAATTGATCTTACAATATTATTTTATGGCCATAGTCAATAACCTGGTGGGCATTTTCTCTTTGTAGCTTCTGATTTCTGTGATATCTCATGAGAATAAGGAATCTGTCGTCAGATCAGATCTTCTCTGATCAGATCTTCAACAACACTTCCTTTATTACCATAGCAACCAAATCTGTCCTAACTACTCAGATCAGTTTAATCAATTGTGGTCCCTGGTTTATGTGGTTTGACAGCAGCCATGCCTGAAGATTACTGGCTCTTTGTTCTTCTTTAGGTAATAAGTATCTGGAAGACAGTTGGGACTTCCCTTCTGGTCCAGAGGCTCCATGCCTCCACTGCAGGAGGCATGGGTTTGATCCCTGATCAGGGAACTAAAATCCCACATGCCTCTCGATGTGACCGAAAAGAAAAAGAAAAGTCTTCTCAAATATAATATGAAGGACTTATTGAGTATGTGAGTCTGGGATCTCATCTCAGGATAATTAGCTTGAATAATAGTTACAGCCGTGTTTCCCCCGTTGTCTATTATTAATTAAGGAAACAAACAAGTTCATTATTTCCAGTTCTCTAGAAATAGGTCATATACTTTATTTCTGTAGTGATCAGATATTTAAAACCCAAATCAAGACATTAGATCTGACAGAAGACTGTGTTTTCTTGATGTTTGAATTTATTACATTCAGTCTTTCAGATGTTACAGAAATAAAATCATACTTAGCTATACCTTTAGCTAACACATTTCACTGCATAGAATTAAAGAACTGCAGGTTTGGGCTTCTTTACATTTTTTTTTGTAGCAGTTTGGGGTTAACACTTTTTTTTTGCATCCATTCTTTGACATGGAGTCAACTATTACAGTTCATCCAAAATTCAATATGAATAGTCTTTAGCAACTATTAGGGTTGAGTTTTTCTTCAATCTCATTTGACTTTCGTCTTTATTTTCACTTTATTGGTCTGGGTCAAGTGTGAAATGATGCCTATCCTTTGCTGTCTAGAATCTGTCCCTCAATTCACTGATGTTTATACAGTTTACTCCTGGAAAGACTTAACTGGCCCCCAAATATCACTTTTGGTTTGATATAACCTACCTATTCTCACTGGTGTTTCCATGCTGTACCGGAGATTGTCTTTAATGCCGCACTTTTTTGAGTTCTAATTCATGAGCTACTTCATCACTGAGCTTATCAGAAAGAAAATGTAAATCACTGACCTACTTGAAAACTCCCCCTTTTTAAACATCTCCCAGGTTCATAATTCCCTCTGTGACTGGCATATTTTACCAGGGTAGAGTTTGTAATCATGATTATGAACACTGCAATTCTGGAGGTACTTAAGTCAACTGGGGGCTACCATATCACAGTGAGGGCCTCCATGTCCAGTCAGCACCCACGTATTAGGGGTATTCAGTCTGAATAGCTAGAAAATCTATTGCCCAATGAGTGGGACTAGCAGAATGCTTGCAGTGTTATACGTGTCATATCTGGGATCTGTGAATGGGATTTGTTCATTTGCACAAGGCCATGGGTGTGCAAAAACAGAACCCCACAGGAAACCAATGCCTGCAAGGGAATTCCCACTTCAAAGAATAAGAGCTATGAGGTTCCACACTTTCCTACCAACGATCCTCCTAACTCTTCTCTGAATGAAAGAAGTCGTCAGATCTTTCTCATCCAACTGTAGTCTCTGTACCTACATGGCAACTCATGGACTGTCACAGGTACCCACCTAGAGATTAAAATACTATTACTTTACCCCCACCATAAATGAATATTTATGAGGATTTTTTTCTTTTTTTAGCACTTAAAAAAATTATTTATGTATTTTATTTGTGGCTAGACTGGGTACTTGTTGCTATCCCAGCTTTCTCTAGCTGGGATGTGTGGGCTTCTCATTGCAGTGGCTTCTCTTGTTGAGGAGCATGAGCTCTCCTGCTTCCATAGTTGTGGCACACGGGCTTAATTGCCTCGGGCATGTGGAATCTTAGTCACTGGGCCTGGGACTGAATTTACATCCTCCAAATTGACAGGCATGTTCTTAACCACTGCACCACCAGGCAAGTCCCTACATAGGTATTTGTACACAATGTCTAGTTGTGAGAACTGAACCATAAAGAAAGCTGAGCACCAAAGAATTGATGCTTTTGAACTGTGGTGCTGGAGAAGACTCTTGAGAGTCCCTTGGACTACAAGGAGATCCAGCCAATCCATCCTAAAGGAGATCAGTCTTGAATATTCATTGGAAGGACTGATGCTGAAGTTGAAGCTCCAATACTTTGACCACCTGATGCGAAGAACTGACTCATTGGAAAAGACCCTGATGCTGGGAAAGATTGAAGGCAGGAGGAGAAGGGGACGACACAGGATGAGATGGCTGGATGGCATCACCAACTCAATGGACTTGAGTTTGAGTGAACTCCAGGAGTTGGCGATGGACAAGGAGGCCTGGCGTGCTGCAGTCCGTGGTGTCATAAAGAGTCGGACACGACTGAGCGACTGAACTGAACTGAATGTGTTAACAGGAAAATTTGGGTCAATTAGATTATTTTATATCAGACACTTTCGGTTATGTTGAACAGTGTTATAGTCGGTATAAGTAACCCGCCAAGGTGATCATTGCTGTTTCCACTAATTACGTGAATGCCAGTGGAGTAAACACAATTGAGTTGAGTTCAGTTGCTCAGTCTGTGAAGTCACACAGTCAAAGTAAACATGGTAGGATACCCTATGGATTGTGGATCTACCTCCCCAGTTTTGACAACACGTAAGTTATCAATGAACCAAACATTAGTTATCAATGAACGGAGCATTCTGTGGTTGAGGGAAAGTTGTGTGGATGAGGGTAATGGGGATTGAAGTCATATGATTCAAAAATGGCGGGAGTCCGTGAGGCTTCCCTGATGACTCTGTACTCTTATCATAGCCCAGAGCCTCTTCAATCCATCACTCTTGACAGCGTCTCTCAATCTGAGTTGACAGTAGTGTTGCCACTGATTTCCTGTCGCTGCCTTGGATGGCTCTGTGGGTGGGATAGAGGAAGAGTGCTTTTGGGGAGCCCGAAAAGCTGCCCCAGGGAGCCACTTTCTTTTCCTGCACTTGCTCACGGACACTATTTGGAACCAGAGAGCATTAGCCACAAATAGCCCCCATGACTACAGCTTGGTTTGGTTTAGCTCACTTTTCCCCTAAGCATAAATAACCGTGACAACATCCCCAGCCCTAACCTGAAGAATGATTCCAAACCTTCAAAGGCGACTCTCGCCCATTCCTCACAAGACTTCAATTCCTAAGGCTTTCTGAGCATCACAAGAAGCAGAGGAAAGTACACCACCAGGGCTCGGAATCACACAAACTCGGGTTTGATTCTTGGCTCAACAACTTACCACTTGTGAGACTCTCCTGAATTTGTTTCCTTCCCTGTAGAACTGGTGAGAGTTGCATCCACACCCCACTTCACAGAGGGGCACAGAAAGGAAAAGTGCATGGCGCAGTGTGTGGCATTTATTTGTTGCTTGCTGCTGCTGCTGCTGCTAAGTCACTTCAGTCGTGTCCGACTCTGTGTGACCCCATAGACAGAAGCCCACCAGGCTCCCCCTTCCCTGGGATTCTCCGGGCAAGAACACTGGAGTGGGTTGCCATTTCCTTCTCCTATTTGTTGCTTAATACAAGTTTATTTCCTTTCTCTAAAAGTCCTTGAATGATGTGCAGCTGTATGTAGATAGGACGGTAGCATTTGGAAATATTTGTAGTGGGCAATGACTTTAAATACACTGGCAGTTATATGAATGGGAGGAAATGGGTATTTTCAATTTACTGAGCTTTCCCAAAGACACAGTGTGTGAGACAGAGTAGAACATATGTTAAGAAAGAAAAAGAAAAGAGAGACAAACAAAGGCAATCAAAGCTAAGAGATTTTGAGTAGAGTCCAAAAGAATCTCAACCCAGGGGGCGGTTTTGCTGTGACATTTTGGTAGTAAATGAATCCTCAGGGGAGTGTATCTGAGCCTTGAGTCATCTCTTCTTCCTCTTGGTACAGCAGCTTCATCTCCAGGCTTTCTGGGTGAAAGTCGCTCAGTCGTGTCTGACTCTCTGTGACCGCATGGTCTATACAGTCCATGGAATTCTCCAGGCCAGATTACTGGAGTGGGTAGCCGTTCCCATCTCCACCAGTGCTTCCCGACCCAGGGATCAAACCAGGGTCTCCTACATTGCAGGCGGATTCTTTAGGGTAGCAAAGAGTTGGACACGACTGAGCGACTTCACTCTCACTTTCTTTACCAACTGAACTATCAGGAAACGAAAACTCCACTTTTGCTGATCACTGATCTGAGATGGGGGACTGACTTAGCAATAATTCCCAGATGACAGATGCAACCCTAGTCTGTTTGTTACTTGCTCCAAATCCTGGTCTTCTCTTCTGTCTGTTGTGAGAGGTTTCTAACTAACTTTAAAAAAAAATCAGGGATTGAAAAAAACTTAATAGTTCATAATATGACAAATGCCCATAAGAAAAGAAATTCCAGCTGGATGTACCATTATCTGCTGATTTCTTTTTTTTTGGTACACATCCTTCAACAGCAAGTCTCCAGGTCAATTTTTGTCTTGGCTTTTGCTACTGTTCCTCCATCTCTGCTCTTCTCTAGTCCTTTCCCTGGGTATAACTAGCTAAGGATCAGTTGTTTTTATCCTTCCGGGCGGAGACAAGCCTGAGCGTCTCTGAGTACCGACCTCATCTGTAAGGAAGAATTCACCCCAGGGCCAGTGACTTGTGTTCAAGTTCTCCAGATGGTTCTTCTTGCTCCTCCTCCCTCTTGCCCTCGCACATGTAGCTGTAAACAGATGCGGTTGAGGACATTTGGATTTAAAGCATTGGCACGATCACAAAGAGAGTCTTTTCTCCCCATTAGTATTTCCAAAGAGCAAACTGCATGTCTACTCCAAGGGAGATAACTCCTACGAAGAGCATCTGTTAGGAGTTTAAATCACTTAAGAGCACTGCTCTCAAAATAACCCACACTGTTTGCATTTGTTGTACCATCAAATACCGTTCAGAGCCCGCAAATGTTGTCCTGGGTTCTGTAGCAAGGAGCTTAAAAGAACCAGCTATTGCTCTTTGAGAAGTCATCGCTCAACACTGCTGAACGATGCTGGGGCTCTTGGGCTCGCTGCTGTTTCTGTTTTCTCTTCTGCAGGTTGAAACCAGCATGCATGACGCTTTGCAACCCCACACTTTTATTTATTTATTTTTAATTAATTTATTTTTTAACTTTTTATTTTATATTGGAGGATAGCCAGTTAAGAATGTTGTGATAGTTTCAGGTGGACTGCAGAGGGCCTCGGCCATACATATACATGAATCCATTCTCCCACAAACTCCCCTCCCATCCAGGCTGCCACATGACATTGAGCGGAGTTCCCTGTGCCATAGAGCAGGTCCTTGTTGGTTGTCCATTTTAAATACACTAGGGTGTACTTGACGATTCCCAAACTCCCTGACTGTCTCTTTCTCACATTCTTCCCCCCCGAACAAACCCACGCTTTTAAAATCTGTACCAGGGTGCTTGTTCAAATGTCTCCTTCATTGGAAAGCACTGAGAGAAGCTAGAGCAACTCTGAGTCAGGCAGAGATGTGATCATTCTCCCAAAGAAAAAGATGGAGTTGCTTATCAGTTTGTTCAGAATCAGTCCTTGGATTCTTGAGCCTTGATTTGCGTGAAGGTAGCTGTGAACCTTGTTCTTTCCTGAGACTGCTGTGTTGTCCAGGATTGTGTCATGTAGGTGACCAAGCATCCTGTTGATGCTTGGGTTCAAATGCCTGCTAGTTTGCAGAACTCAGTTAGACACAGCATGAAAAGAGAAATTTCAGTAGCTTCTCAAGGGATTCATTGAATAGTGTAAAATAAGAAGAAGGAATAAGATATACAAATGTTGTTACTGCTTACTCACTAAGTCATGTCCGATTCTTTTGCAACCCCATAGGACTGTAGCCCATCAGACTCCTCTGTCCATGGGATTTCCCAGACAAGAATATTGGAGTGGATTGCCATTTCCTTCTCCAGAGGATCTTACTGACCCAGGAATCGAAACCACATCTCTTGCATGAGCAGGTGGATTCTTTACCACTGAGTCACCTGGGGACATTAAAAAAATAATCCTCTTATACAGCATTCTTTCTGATAATTGTGGTAACCTGAAAGAGTTGAAAGGTATGCTGATGTGCCAGCTACAGTTAGGATATTTCCAAAGCTCCTTTGAATGATTCCTTGCACTTCAAATTATTTGCTGAAATGAGAGACATTTTTCTAAAAGTATTAATGTTTTGGGATGTTGGAGCTTTTGTGGTTGCCACAAATGATTTTTCTTAAATTCACAGGATCGTTGTGTGCAGCCTCAGGCTGTCTTGTCAGGCTCAGTTTTTACATTCCAAATTGAATGGAGAAGACATGACATTTAGGAAATGGGGAGAGAAATAATCACATATAATAGGAAAAATGCTGTATCCAAAAAGGCTTACTATTTCCATGGGAAAGAGAGTCTTGCTTTCATCCTTTAAAATATTTCATGTTGAAGGATAGAACAGTCAATAGGTGCTTCTTAAAAATGATGAAAGTGACCGATGAATTAGCTGTCTCCAAGCCAGTCCAAATCCTGAGTAGAATGGAACCCCTCATGGCTTTGTGTCCTATGTAGCTGGCACGGTGCTCAGCATAACATATGCTCTCAATATTTGTTAGAAGGGAACACAGGAAGGGAAGGAAAGAGGGAGAAAGAAAAAAGCCATCAGGCAAGGATTGAGGGAAGGAAGGATTAAAGAAAGAAGGCTTCCCTGGTGGCTCAGTGGTAAAGAATCCACCTGCCAATGCAGGAGACGCAGGTTGGGCAGATCCCCTGGAAAAGGAAGGCAGGCCACTCATGTATTCTTGTCTGGAAAATCTCAGGTACAGAGGAGCCTGGTGAACTACAGTGCATGGGGTCACACAGAGCTGGATACAACTAAGCAACTGGACACATGAACAAGGAAGAAGAGTCAAATAAGTGAAACTGCAAGAGAGGTTGCTTTGTTAAAATACAGCCACACCAGGGACTTCCCCGGTGGTCCACTGGTTAAGACTCCACGGTCCCAGTGAATGCAACATGGGTTCAATCCCTGGTCGGGGAGCTAGTAAGATCCCACATGCCACATGGTATAGCCAAAAATTTAAAAAAAATAAAAATTTAAGAATAAAAAAGCTATATGTTTAAAAATATGTATACTCCACACACAGAAAAATTAAGGGACATGTTGGGCTTCCCTTATGACTCAGCTGGTAAAGAATCTGCCTGCAATGCAGGAGATCTGGGTTCAATCCCTGCATTGGGAAGATCCCCTGGAGAAGGGAAAGGCTACCCACTCCAGTAGTCTGGCCTGGAGAATTCCATGGACTGTAGAGTCCATGGGGTCGCAAAGAGTCGGACACGACTGAGCAACTTTCAGTCACTTCACTTCCAACTCACACTACTGCTGAGAATCCTGGATCCAGAATACATGTCTGTCTTTATACTATACCTTTCTCTTGTCCTTCTGCTTCAGAGTGGGAAATCGCCTCCTAAACACATTGAAATCTTTGAAAAGAATTATCAAAAATAATGTGTAAATTAAAATGTCCTTGGAAGAGAAACCTTGCCTGGCCTGATTTAAGTTTAAGGGAGCCAAATACTATTTTGAAAGGCCCTTGGAAAGTTCCATTTCATAAAAGGGGGGGGGGGAAATCATGTGAGGAGCCTCCGGAAAGCAATTCTTTCAGTTATTTCCATAATATTTCTTTAACATATTTTAATTTTACAACAAAAGAGTGGCAACCTCCTGTCTCCCGTTCCTGTCCAAAGATGCTCTGCTTTAACGCTCCTTCGCTCTATGTTTTTCCTTCCCTGTGGGCGTTTTTGTATTTTCCTTCTCTCTTGACTCATTTGAGTTGGTTTCCAACTCTGCTTGCTTTCATTTGCTTTGACGCCCGTTCTTATTTTTTGCTGTCCGTTTCCTTTGGCATCCTCCAGCCTGTCCTCTGCTTTTCCCCTTCCCCTCTTTCCTGGTTGTTTCCCAGCTGATCTTTCTGCAGGCTGCCGCTGACCTCTCCTCTGTATCCTCTCTCCAGCTCCCTTTTTTCGCCTCAGCCCTCCAGGCTGTGCTGCAGCAGACTGTCTTTGGACCTCTGCCACAGGACTGAGCTGTCTCTCCATTATGTAATTTAACGTACCCAGAAACAGCAGTTATTTCTTGCTTCCCCCCACCCCCGCCACTGAACATTTTTTTTTCTATAAAATAAAATGCTCCTGGATCGTATTCATAGTATTGGAAAGTATTTTGCTTGTGCTGGACTTATTTTGCTATCTGGATTCTTGATCAGCTGAAAATCTTAACCTCACTGTGGTCTCCTGTGGTAGTTTCCCCTGGAACTCGGTCATTTTCTTTACCAAAAGGCAGTGGAGGTGCTGGAGAAGACTCTTGAGAGTCCTTTGGACTGCAAGGAGATCCAACCAGTCCATTCTAAAGGAAATCAGTCCTGGGTGTTCATTGGAAGGACTGATGCTAAAGCTGAAGCTCCAATACTTTGGCCACCTCATGCGACGAGTTGACTTACTGGAAAACAGTCTGATGCTAGGAGGGATTGGGGGTGGGAGGAGACGGGGACGACAGACAATGAGATGGCTGGATGGCATCACCGACTCGATGGACATGAGTTTGAGTGAACTCTGGGAGTTGGTGATGGACAGGGAGGCCTGGCGTGCTGTGATTCATGGGGTCGCAAAGAGTCAGACACGACTGAGCGACTGAAATGAACTAGAAATAAAAAATATTTATATAATTTTAAATTTTATTTTTTTAAGTCTTTATTGAGTTTGTTTCAATATTGCTTCTGTTTTATGTTTTGGTTTTCTGGCCACCAGTCATGGAGGATGTTAACTCCTCAACCAGGGATCAAATTTGCAACCCCTGCTCTGGAAGGTGAAGTCTTAACCCCGGACCTCCAGGGAGGTCCCCAGTTTCTTTGTTAATGTGTTTCATACGATCAGATCCACCCATTTTGAGGGTCATGGCTTGATGAATTTTGGTAATGCACACAACTGTTTACCACCACCACTGTCAAAATACAAAGCCCTTCACCCTAAAAACGTTCCTTTACATCCCTTTATAGTTAGCTTTCTCCCTTAACTCCTAATTAAATTTGTTGCTGTGGTTTTGCCTTTGTGCAGGCTGAAGTTTCACTTGTCTTGGATCAGTTCCTGGGGGTGGACTTTCTGGATCATATCTTCAGTTTTATAAGATATTGCCATGCTGTTTTACGAAGTGTCAGTGCCACTTTTCATTCTCACCGGCAATGTGTGTGAATTCCACCTGCTCTGCGTTCTTTCCAGCACTTCATATTACTCATCTTTTTAAAATTACAGTCTAGTTGGGTAATCATATCTCATTGTGGCTTCATTTACATTTCCCTAATGACTAGTGATGTGAAAAATATTTTCATGTACTTATTGCCCACTTATGTGTCTTTTTTGGTGATGTGTCTACTCAAATATTTTGCTCATTTTTAGTTGGATTGGTCATCTTCTTGAATTGTAAGATTTCTTTATATATTCTGGATAGAAGCTCTTTTCTTGGAAATTTGTTTGCAGTGTTCCCCCTGTCTGTTACTAGTGTTTTTTCTTAACTGTATCTTTCAAATAATATAGTTTCAGTCTTGCTTAAGTTCATGTTTGCAATTTTTCCTTCAATTATTTGTTCATAATAAAACTTTGTTTTGGAAATCTGTACCTAACCTGATGATACAATTTCTTTTGTATGCTTTTTTCTAAAATTTTGGTTCTTATATTTAGGTCCATGTACAATTTTAACTTTTCCAAAGACTAGAGAAAACAAAGACCCTGATGATGGGATGACTGAAGACAAAATGAGAAGGCTGCCTTCAGAGATTAAGACAGTTAGATGGCATCACCAACTCAATCGACATGAATTTGAGCAAACTTCAGGAGATAGTGAAGGACAGGGAAGCCTGGTGCTGCAGTCCATGGGGTCACAGAGAGTCAGACATGAATTAGTGACTGAAAAACAACAATTTTGAATTAATTGTTGAGTGTTATATGAGGTTAAGAATCAAGGTTCTCTTGTTTCTTTTCCAACAGATGCCCAGTTGATACAGCTCCATTAGTTGAAAAGTCTCTTTTCCCCCTCCAAATTACCTTTGTGAATTACATTAACTGCCTTGCATTCATGGGTCATGATATAGTGTCTTAATTATGTATTTTTAGATTAAATTTTTAAATATTTTCTTAAGAAACTTTTTGCCATTGGTCTTTGAGTCTGTTGGTCTATCATTTTCTTGTGATTTTTCTTTGGCATCAGGATATGTTACTAATTCTTATAAGATGAGTTGGGATATGTTTGCTCTTCCTCTCTTTCTGAGGGAGTTGGTGGGGTTGGCATTATTTTATTTGTTTTCAAAATGCAGAGGTAAACCCAGAGAGAATGATATGTTAGATATACCTCCCTCAGCTCCTTACATCTCTGGGCTCGTTCTAGAGTCTTAGGTCAAATAGTATCATGTAGGGGAATATGCTGATCCTTTGGTCTTCCCAATTTATCAAAAATTGAAATGTGCATTTTTGCACTCCAAGTTCAACTTTTTATAGATATGGGAGTGAAGCCAAATCCTTGAGTGGTAGTTTTCTAAATAGCCCTCTGAAGTTTGAAAGGGTTAATTTATCTCCAAAAGGGCTCAGTTTTCTGCCACTCCAAAACTTTCCCACAGGAAGACTGGGCTCAGGCTGGATAATAAAAACTTTAAAAGAAACTGACACTTATCTAGCTGTGAGTCCAAATCTGTTAGCAATGGCTTTTGCCTGTAAGAAACTTGTGTCCTCCTCATGTTTTCTAATAGACTGTTATTTCCTTGTTAACCATGCTGAGTAATGCAATCCAGTTTTTACCACATGCAGCCTCTGGCAATCAAAGCTCTAAAAATCAACAATCAATTACCATGAATATGTTTGTGTCTTTCATAGTATCTAGAAGATGATGACTTTTACCTTGTCACTGTTTTTTAGGGGCATGAAGGTGTGCACACATAATGCTGTGGTTCCTCATAAACATAGTCAAATGTCTATGATTATTTTGTTCTTCGTATGTGTTTTATTCATTTAAGCAGCCACGTTGGTTGTGTGATTTTAATGTGGTTAGGGAAAAAAAAACAACCACACTTCTTTCTTTCTGCTCTCTCACATGGTAACCTTATTTGCTGCTGATGACTAGAGCAGATGAAGTAAACGCTTCGTAACATTTGATAAATGCATTACATCTACCATAAGCGGTACAACTGACTTGAAAGCCTTGTTCCCCAGTGAAATAAAATCGGGTTATTGTTCTCATAAACCATTTCTCTTCCTTAGGCTTCTAAGCAGGAGTCACTGCTGCTGTGACTAGCCTGTCTGCTCTGTCTGGAACTAATGAAACTCTTGGAAGTTTTAAAATAATGGTTATTATTTTTAACAAAATGGAAAATGGGCTTTGTCATCCAAATGATTTAATTAATTCCACAGTGAAAATATCAGTGGTACGTGACAACAAAGGGATGCTTTCTCTTCTTCGATGAGAGCAGAGGATGCATTTATATAGAGTTATTTGAGAATGTGCTGTGCAAATTTCAACTGCTCCATTTCCTATATTTTTCAGTGAGTAATCCAAGCAGCTGCTGACCACCAGTTTGTAGCAGTTACAGGTGGAGAATTGGGTATCTTCTTCCCTGGTGGCTCAGTGGTAAAGAGCCTGCCTGCAATGCTGGAGTAGGGGGGTTTGATCCCTGGGCTGGGAAGATCCCCTGAAGAAGGAAATTTCAACCCCCTCCAGTATTCTTGCCTGGGAAAGCCCATGGACAGAGGAGCCTGGCAGGCTACAGTCCATGGAGTCCCAAAATGTTGGACAGGACTGAGCATGCACCCACTTCCTGCTTAGTGAGTTTTGTAAATGATTTAGATGTTTAAAAAACTGCAGATTTCTTGACTTTTACTAACAGGATTTCCAAAATGACAACGTAAAAAAGAAAAAAGTGAAAGACACTCTCCAGTGAAACAATGATAACATTTCTTTTTCCAATGAGTTAAAACGCCAGCAACTATATGCATCATGACCTTTTGGAGGCAAACATTGCCTCTCTCCACGCTTTAAACAGTATCACTAGGAAGCCAAAGGGATGAATATGTATAATGATGAATTCACTCTAGCAACAGAAAGCAGCTCTTGAAAGCATCAGTGTTAATCAGGTGCTAAAATGGAATTACAGAAAGAAGAATTTCAGTCTTAAAGTGAACCCAACTCTTACCCAAGAACCCTAGGATTACAACTCTTAAGAACAGGTTATAGGGAGTAGAAATAAGAGAGTCAGCAATCTAGAAGACCAAGTGGTGTTGGATTCTATTTTAAAGTAAAACTATAGGTTTCAGGAACCTGGTTTCATTTTTCTGGGTTCTTACCTTGTCTTGCAAAGATATAATTTACAAGAACAGCTGATTCAAAGTTTATAGTTGTTTGAGATCCACTGTTATTCAAGTTCTCAAAAATTTTTTTAAATTATTTTTGGCTGTGTTGGGTCTTCGTTGCTGTGTGCAGGCTTTCTCCAGTTGAGGTTCAAGGGCTTCTCAATGCGGTGGCTTCTCTTGTTATGGGACATGGGCTGTAGGGTGTGTGGGCTTCAGTAGTTGCAGCTCCTGGGCTCTAGAGCACAGGCTCAGTAGTTGTGGCACACGGGCTTAGTTGCTCCACAGCATGTGGGATCTTCCAGACTAGGATTGAACCTCTCCCCTGCATTGGCAGGCAGACTCCTAACCACTGGACTGTCTGAGAAGCCCCATGTCAGTTCTTAATTGTCCGCAGGGATGGGGGAAAACTGGGAAGGCCATTCAAAGCAGTGGAAACTGAGATGGACCATTCAAAGCAGTGGGTAATTCTAAAGTCCACTGCATTTGCCTGGTGGTGGTGGTATAGTCACTAAGTTGCGTCCAGCTCTTCGACCCCATGGATTATAGCCCGCCAGGATCCTCTGTCCATGAGATTCTCCAGGCAGGAATACTGCAGTGGGTTGCCATGGGGCTGTAGTAAAAGAGCTCAGCTGGAGTACATCTAGACCTGCACATGTAGACTCAAAACCTCTGGGTCTAGTCTTGGCTTTGGGCTTCTGATTCTCTCTGGTGATTGATGGTCTAGTGTATTAAGGAGAAGGTTAGATTCTTCTTTCCTTTAAATGTAGCACACACATGTCTTGCTTGCTGAGGTCTTTCTCCAGTTACGGTGAAGATTTTCCATTAGTCCATCTGCCTTGCCTATCTATTGAATTAACTTTGTGTGTCTATTTAAAATGTAAGCTCCTTAATACGGAAAGACTGGGTCTTTTCCTGGCATTTGTTTAGTGGAATACACAAGGTTGTATCTTTAAAACGTACTTGAATGTCTGTATCTGACTTGATTATTGTGTCAACATGGACCGTTGTTATAAAAGATTGTCTTGTCGGAGAAGCTGAGTGAAGCATACGTGGGAATTCTCTGTAGTATTTTGCAACTGTTTATGATTCAATGTAGTTCAAAATAGAAGTATATATTAAATGTTTAAAAAAAAAGAATAAGTGAATCAGCAGCCTTCTTGGAGAAAGCAAAGAAGTCACTTCAGATCAAATAGGTACTGATGAGGCTGAAGGAGAAGCACTCCCTGACCAGTGGTGTGCCTTGGTTTTCATTTTACTTCTTTGTGCATCAGGTTGTACTTGCTTCGCCTTGCCAATGCCATGTCTTTTCATGAAAATTAAAATCATTATCTAAAAGATTTTTTAAAATTCAGCACTGTAAAAACATAATAAATAAAAGTTTTTATGTGCTTTTCAAGATAAAGGGTTCTATATTTTTAAATGAAAGGCCCTGCTATGAGTTTAAATGCACATCGTGATATACTTCCAGTCTTACAGTAAAAGTACCGCAGAAGTCTGAAATTGATGTAGCTCAATCAATCTTACTTAATTAGCCCGATGCTACTTTTTTATTGCACTCATAGGATAGGTTGCTTAGATATTTTATTTGAAGAAACCAGCTTTGTCTTAAACTATAACTACAGTGTTAGCACTTAAATGTAGTTCTTCAAGTAAAGCTAGTGGAAAGGTATTATATTAGGAAGAAAGAATGACTTGACTCCCAGGGTAAAGCCAAAAAAAAAAAAAAATGAATGGCCTTCTGTGTTCCCGTTCCCAGTGTATGTAGGTGAGTTAAGACAGCAGGCTTCTCTTTTTCTGAAGAGCACATCTTGAAAGAAAAGCCCTTGAAAGGTCAGGATTCCAGGGAGACTCTTTGTTGCTGGCCTCTTTGCTTTCCCCAGGTGCCTTTGGCACGTGTACTTATTGCCCATCTGCAGAAGAGCAGTAAGGTTACTTTCTCTGGGCGGTGGAAAGTGGCACAGATGGACAGAGCCAGAGGGTGGATTGGAGCGACAGAGGAGAAGGCCAGCTGGACAGGGGTGGGCATTGTATAAAGTGAAAAAGACTAGGAGGTCCTCTATTTTAATTGAATTGCTTTCCGTTTGTAAAATCAATGGATACCTCTGTTTTGTTGTTTTTTAACTTATCCTATAACTATTGCTGTTGTTCAGTTGCCAGGTCATATCCGACTCTTTGCGACCCCATGGACTGCAGCACACTAGGCTTCCCTGTTCCTCACCATCTCTCAGAGTTTGCCCAAGTTCACGGCCACTGCATCGGGGATGCTGTCCGTGCATCTCATCCTCTGTCTCCCTCTTCTCTGCCTTCAATCTTTCCCGGCATCATTACTCCTGCTGCTCTTCCGTTCGCTGAATTACAGTCTTCAGCATCTTAACTCCATATTTGAAAGGAGGAGTTAAAGAGACTGCAGAGGGTGGTCACGCGTGGGTAGCATCCTAGTGGACCATTTCAAACCTCTGTGCAAAGTCCTCCTGTTGTCCTGCGCTCCAACAGATTAGAGAGACAACTCTGGTGTTTATAAAGAAATGGAGGAGCATCTGCCTCATGCTTGGTTTTTTATTATTTTTAAGATTTTTGTTTTTTGCTTTGGATGTGAACCATTTTTTAAGTCTTTATTGAGTTTGTTACAACAGTATTGCTTCTGTCTTACGTTGTGTTTTTTTGGCCCCTTGGCATGTTCTTAGCTCCCCAACCAGGGATCAAACCCACACCCGCTGCATTGGAAGGTGAAGTCTTAACCACTGGACTGCCAGGGAAGTCCTTCGGCTTTAGATTTGGACACTATTCTTCTGTTTGCAGTTGCAATGGCAACCCACTCCAGTATTCTTGCCTGGAGAATCCCATGGACAGAGGAGCCTGGTGGGCTACAGTCTATTGGATCAAAAAGAGTTGAATACGAGTTAGCACACACTATAGCCCCCTTGCTTTTCTCTAAAAGGAAGCCTCTGTTTCTGAATTTGACACTGCATATCAAAACCTGGGCTTACTGGCTTAGTATGTAAGAGTTTTTCTTTGAAGGATAAACATTTAAACTATCAGTTCAACTAGAATTCGATGATCTGTGTGACTGAAGATTGTTTTTCAGTGCGACTCACTGTGTTGATTTCTTTCTGTGAAGCTCTGTCTGGATTAAACCTCAGGGATTCCTCGGATTGCTTCACTTCCTCCTGCAGCCTAGTGGGCAGGGGGACACACTGGTACAATTCATTGACCTCTTTTACACTCTGTTTTATAATACTTTTTTTTTCACTTGATGTAGCCATACATAATGCATTTTCTATAGAAAGCTTTTGTTCCTTTATGATGCAGGGGTCCTCTTGGGACTATATGGAGTCCACGTTCATTCAGTTCATGGCCCTGATCCAGAAATATTTCTTAAGCCCATGTATTCTCAAGAGAGCAAAAAACACACACACACACACACACATTTCCTGTAGTGTTGTACTTCCGCTGTCTGTAGTTTTATTGCTGTGCTTTTGTAAGATTTTTTTCCCCAAAATGTAACAGGAACTTTGAACATACTTGAATCTTTAGAAATGTTAGTGAAGAGTGTCACTTGATAAAGCTAAAAACAAACAGGGAAATTAAACCTGTTTAGCTTTACTCTTTTTTATGAGACTTATCAGAAAGAGAACGTTAGCAATAGAGACGTGCTATTAGTAAAAGAACATGTAAAGAATCAAGCCACCATTATAGTAATATGCTTGATTGTAAACAGCTTTATGTACTTGTAAAATGTACTACTTTAATCTTCTGAATAATACACATTTAAGTACAGGAAAATCTCATTTAATCCTCTACAAATAGTACCAGTGTTGGCAATAGTACCTTCTTTTCTCTCTCTGACTACATTATATAATAGGTTGAATGCAGGTTGTTTCTCAGGAAAGATTATCAGTTATTATAAATCATGATATTCGTAAATCAAAAAACAGCCACTCAGCTTGCTGTGCTGCTGTGCTGTACTCAGTCACTCTGACTCTTTGCTTCCCCATGGACTGTATCCCACCACGTTCCTCTGTCCATGGGGTTTTTCCAGGCGAGAATATTGGAGTGGATTGCCGATTCCTACTCCTGGGGATCTTCCCAACCCAGGGATCGAACCCGTGTCTTTTGAGTTTTCTGCATTTTCAAGCAGGTTCTTTACCACTGTGCCGCCTGGGAAGCCCATCCACCCAGCTTGGAAAGGTGTTTGTTCATAATAAAATCAGAATGCCATTTGATGTTTTACTTTTCTCCATTGATGGTCACCTAATATCTTAGTTGCTATAGTTTTCTCTTTTTTCCAGAAACAATAATCTCTTCCATTGGCTCTGCAAACTATTTGTAACTACTCCTTCAACCCTTGGTAAATAATAAACAAATAAACAAAATGAAACTCATGACTGGGAGAAAAACCTTGCATTTTTCACTTCAGCCTTGGTGCAGATTTCCTGGGTGATAAGGCAACAACCGGTTATGTTCTGGGTAATAGAAATAAAATACTATCAAATATTAAATGAAACTCTTCATGGTGAAACCGTGGTAACTGAAGGTTCTAATATCTTGTCTTTCAATATTAACTTTCTTTTTTCATCATCGTGATTTCCATTAGACCATTAACCATATTTTCCATTCCGGGGGTCCCACTATCCAGTTACTATGTGATTATAGTGTTGGTTGTTTAGTCGCTAAGTCCGAAAGTCCGACTCTTTAGTTGTGTCTGCCTTTTGCTACCCCATGGACTGTAGCCCTCCAGGCTCCTCTGTCCATGGGATTTCCCAGGCAAGAATACTGGAATGGTTTGCCACTTCCTTTTCCGGGGGATCTCCCTGACTCAGGGTTCGAACCCCCTTCTCCTGCGTTGCAGGCGGAGTCTTTACTGCTAAGCCACCAGGGACTGTGTGCTTATAATCTAATTTTATAATCGTCCTAGTAAGCTATAACACGGAGAAGGTAAACACATCACAAAGTAGCCCATAGTGCCTTGAAATGTATCCAGTTAGCTATGGCCATGTGAAATTGCCAATGTTTAACTAATTTTCACCTACAAAAATGACATTGACTTAGGTCAGACTTACCAAAACCCCACTGTAGTTCAAATCAAGAAAAAATCCACTTAGTGCTTCTGGGGCAAAGATAACGGTCCTAATCCCCTGCATTGGCAGGTGGGTTGTTAACCACTGGGCCGCCAGGCAAGTCCCAGTGTGAACTTTTCTGAATGAATCATACATAAGAATGATCATAATTCTTCTGCTGTTCATATGATGCCGTGATGCCAGCAGGACCTGTTCTACTAGGCAGTCTTGCTGCTGTCTCCTCAGAATATTGTGCTTTTTATCATAGATTGTCTATATTCTCTACTAGTCTGGCCATTATTTCTCTGTGTTCTCATAAAACCCATCGCAAGTCATAACCCCACTTACTTATGACTTCTAAGGTTCTTTGGACTTAGAAAACAAGTCACCGAGATTGTCATATTTTTAGGTCAGGTGTAAGAGCAAATAATCTGTAACATTGATGGGGTAAGAGTCTCTCCTCCAACACACAGTTGAGAATGTTATTGCCTGAATTTTGTGATTTGATTAATTGCTTTTCAGTTATGTTCCAAATATGTGAGCTTGCCAGCTAAATATTTGTGAATAAGAGAGATGCCACAGTAAAGAAACAGGGATGATAAATCTGATGGTAAAATTATCCCATTTTAATTTGAAATTTCTCTTGTTTCTTTCACCCCGTTATCATTGGACTGTTACCATTTGTCTTGGGTGGACTTGGCAATTAAATCACAGATACAGTTACCATCACTTTGTTGACATAATCCCATTTAGATTTCAGTGTCACTTCTGATGGGCTCTATAGGAATGAAAGCTTAGCTGCTTGGATACTTGGATCATTATTTATACATTTATATTCTCTTCTGAAAATAGTCTCCACTGTGTAAATAGGACAATGTGCATTCATTTAGTCTCCTTTTAATTCTGAACCTTGGGTGAGTGAGTGACAATAACTCAGTAGTGTCTGACTCTTTTTGACCCCATGGACTTTAAGTAGCCTGCCAGGTTCCTCTGTCAAGTTCATATTAAATTGTTTACACTCATGATAGTTTTTAAGTGGCAAAACTGTATATTAACTTTCGTAAATAATGTTGTAGGAAAATCATAGCGCTTCTGACCTTGAAAAGATGCTTTTCCTAGCAACATTAATTTCCCATAATTCCTAATGCCATTTCCATTCATCGTCTTGACTGTGATAGATGGGGAAATATTGATTATAGCTCTAGCCCTTTACATAAGTAAAAAATTATTAACTTGTCTGATTTAGAATTAGGTGTTAGTTTCTTGGGTTTGCCATTAAAGTACATTTCAAACATATATAGGTTAATACATATTTAAATGTAACTATCATGAAATATACTAAGGAATATCAGTGGTCATTTGGTCCAATTTTCAGTTGGGCTTGACTTCTGTTTCTGTGAGAAGTAGAGGTATCAAATGCCATTGAAAAGCTTCTCCCTCTGACTGTGAGATAAGTGGCACCTCTCTTGGCTCTATGATAGCTACAAACTTAGAAATAAGTTTGCTTTTTCGCATCCACATGGTTGAGACATTTTGGGGTAAAACGGCTTTGGGATCAGTGTCTCCCAGATCAGATGGTTCCTAACGCATCTGCTCATGTCGTTTTGCCAACTTCAGTTGGCCATGTTCCCCTCAAGCTCCTTTCATTGCAAATCTAATCCTATTAGTTCTTTTCCCTTAAAAAGAAACAGAGTATTACTCTTCTTTTTTGTCCTGAGATAAACTCATTAAGGAATTTATGATAACCTTCCAGTAAATGATTTCTGTTCCAGGCAGTTTAAATATTTTCAAATGATCTTGTCGGATTAACACTAGGCAATTAGAATCCATCACCTTTCTGAATTTGGAGTTCTCTCATGAGTGGTGGTTTGAAACAACAAAAATTCCATTAAAAAGAATTACAGCCATGTGATTTCTTTTAGTAGGGCTTCTTCATATCTGAATCTAGAGCAGCCACCAGGCATTATGACATTTTTTTTAACAGAAAGTTGTACATCGTTTACAGAAAATAAAAGCAGAGATGCTGGAACAAATGATGAATTTCTAGTGTCTGTAATGCCTGGTGTTCCTTTTCATAATTACAGAACTTATCCCATGTGCCAGATTCTTTAGCTAACGTTGTTCCTGCCTCTTCCACTTCTCTGTGCGTGTGTGCTAAGTTGCTTCAGTCATGTCCTATTCTTTGCGACCCCATGGACCCGCCAGGCTCCTCTGTCCATGGGATTTTCCACACAAGAATACTGGAGTGGGTTGCCATTTCCTCCTCCAGGGGATCTTCCCAACCCAGGAATTGAACTCTCGTCTCTCACATCTCCTGCATTGGCAGGTGGGTTCATTAACACTAGGGCCACCTGGGAAGCCCACACACTACTCTGTTTTACACCTTTCCTCATTTATCTATGCAATGACTAAACGTACACTCACCATGCAATACAGGCAAAGCTCCTACATGGAAGCATTGGAACTCAGAATATTGTATTATGATGTTTAAGATCTAAAGCCAGCCCCTGAAAGCCTATTTAACTCAAAATATGCGCTGAATAACAGTTTTATCAAACTTAGTCTTCTTGGAGAACATTGTTTCTATAAAAAGACAGACTTCTAAATTAAAGGCAGCCAACAAGTCTGTTCTCACTGACATTCTGTAGCTTTGAGATCTGAGACTTCCTACCACTCCTGAGATGTGGGAAAGACACCCAGACGTCTGGAGGTGTGATTGCTGGGACCTGGGACATGGCTACAGTAGAGGAGGTTAGGAGTTGGGAAGAAGGTGGTATGAGGAACTGCAGTGAAGATAAAGGGACTGTGTCAAGGGGAGGGAGGAGGAACAGAAGAGCAGCCCAAATGAGTTCCCTTCTCCTCTTTTCTTCCTTCACCTTATCCTTTCTGTTCCTCCCTTTCCAGCCCTTTCAAAATTATCAAGAGTTCACGGGGCTTCCCTGGTGGCTCAGTGGTAAGGTATCTGCCTGCCAGTGAAGGAGACATGGGTTTGATCCCTAATCTGGGAAGATACCATTTGCCAAGGAGCAGCTAAGCCTGTGTGCCACAGCTCCTGAGACTGTGCTCTAAAGCCCGAGAGCTGCAACTACTGAGCCCAGATATCACAACTACTAAAGCCCGCGTGCCCTAGAGCCTGTGCTCCGCAACAAGAAAAGTCCCTGCAATGAGAAGCTAGTGCATCGCAGCTATCAAGTAGCGCCTGCTCATTGCAACTAGAGAAAAGCGCCTGCAGCACTGAAGACCCAGCACAGCCAAAAATAAACATTAAAAAAAATAAAAGAGTTTACAGGAGGAGAGGGCAGTGGCCCTCATACTGTATGAAGTCGAGGCCACTGATAAAAACGTTCTTCTTGTTTCCTTCTCTTTCCTTCTCCTGCTTTGCAGTAACCTAGCCCTTAAGTGACTTTGGTTCAAGTGAGAAGTGGTGGAGGCACTGAGCCTCGTGTGCATGGGTTCAGTGTGCTGGTCAAGAGGCCCAAAGCACAGAAGCAACAGGTTGGGGAAGGGGAGGTCTTCTCAGGCTACCTGCCTTTCCAGATCTTAGCAGTTGTGTGCTAAGAGTGGTGCTATGACTTTTCATTTAGGACACACTGTCTTCCTCGGGATACTCCCAACTCAAGAATTTAAGGTCTGATTTTGCCTCTGGGCCAGAGTAGGGGATTAATGAATTTGATGAAAAAACTGATTTTTTAAAAACTAGTTGTTAGGTGTATCATCTTCAAAACAAAACAACAGCAACAACAACAAAAAGATGTGGCAGAGCATAGGCATTATTATTATAAGAGAATGTTAAAATAAGGTTATAATTTCCATTATAGTTTCATGTGTCTGGGGCCACTCAGAAGGCCTGTTAGTATGCTCAGTGAGGGGACACACAAAGTCAGTGCATATTAACTCTGTATGCCTGGAAGGTCAGCTCAGATTTGCGGTTTGAGAGGATTTGGGCCCTAATTTGTTCACTGAATAGCCTGTGGCTAATTAACTGAATTGGTTAGAAGTCAACCCTCGAGAGCTTAGGGTCAAGGGCTTAGTTTCCCTGTGGACCAGTTTCTCTTCTCTGTTTCATGGTCATTGATTACACACTTAATCCCTATTCAGGTGACTTGCGAAGTCATGCTATTGATTACATGGATTGGGTATGAATGAATCAAAGCCAAGCCATTACCAGAGCAAAATTACTAAATAGGCAGGTCAAAATGGGAGAAGAGTTTGGAGAAGAACAGATACATGCATATATGTATGGCTGAGTCCCTTCGCTGTTCACCTGAAACTATCACAACATTATTTGTTAATCTGCTGTCACTTCAGTTCAGTCGCTCAGTCGTGTCCGACTCTTTGGGAACCCATGAATCACAGCACGCCAGGCCTTCCTGTCCATCACCAATCTGCTATACCCCAGTACAAAATGAAAAGTTAAAAAAAACTGGTGCACGAGTTGTGATAATTAAGTTGCTGTTGGACAAGACCTAGATGAAAATCCCGGCTTTGCCACTTTACTAGAGGACTTTGGGCAACATGTTCTCTCCCTTTAGTTTCTCCGTCTGCAAAATGAGAATGATGTCAGCTTCACAGGGAAGTTACAAGGATTATCAAGGTGCTGCCTGTTATATATGGGATGGGATATGGTCTTTGTTTACACTGGCCTTGCTCCCCGGGGGTACCCTTTCTTCCATATTCAGTGTCCCAGAGTCTCTTCCCACTCCTGCATGCTCTGCTGTTGAAGATGACGTCTAGTCAGCCTCCATGCCCCACACTGGTCCATGCCACTTGCTGTCTGGAGCTGTAGATGCAGGAGAGCTTGCTTGGGAGGGCAGTTTGCCCAATGATTGCATTTATTTAATAGCACCTTTAAACGAAATGCTTCTGAGTGATGGGAATTATACGGCACAGAGAGGATGGGAGTCTCCTAGAAATATACACAAAGATAAATAGACTGT